>NC_082688.1:110600166-111200166 GCF_949987515.2 Delphinus delphis
ATATTAATAGGATCTTTTAATGATAATGCAGCCTTACCTAAGGAACCTAATCAAATATTGAACCTGTGGAAATTGATTTTGTTTTGATATGTACTTGAGAACTTCTTCAGAGATTACAAAGTGGACAGAAGTACTTGAAAATTGTTCCACTCTACCAGTTAAACATAAAAGTATACACTTTATAAAAATAAGTATAGACATTTATATGAAACCTATACATTTTCATTGACTTTTATTAAAAACTCAGCAAAACAGCATAAATTAGAAATAAAAATATATTTGCTTTTGTTTATAGAAATAGATAAACCAAGGTTAAAATTATAACCTACATAAAAATTGAAATCTCCCTGAAAGTCAGTGAGAGTTATATCATTATGAATATTCCTTGGAAACATATTTTCAAAATGTGTGTGTTTCAAGCTGGAGGAAAAGAAAGTCGTTTTTCTACACACATAAAAGATAACTACATAAGGACTTAGTTTGTGGGCCTTCTTTCCAAAATGCTGTAATTTTATACACAAAGTACGATGCACAGGGTATAAAGATTTTTGATGATCAAAAGCCAATACTGTAGCTACTATAATCACGTTGATACAACTACAGATAATGCGTGATAAGGGTTAAGTGTACCCTCTCTTAAACAACTTGCACTGGAAAAAATACCTAAATAAGTTTTCTTGGGGGCTTCCTTGATGGTGCAGTGGTTAAGGATCTGCCTGCCAATGCAGGGGACATGGGTTCGAGACCCGGTCCGGGAAGATCCCACATGCCACGGAGCAACAAAGCCCATGCACCACAACTACTGAGCCTGTGCTCTAGAGCCCGCGAGCCACAACTACTGAATCCCGCATGCCACAACTACTGAAGCCTGTGTGCCACAACTACTGAAACCTATGCGCCTAGAGCCCGTGCTCCGCAACAAGAGAAGCCACCACAATGAGAAGCCTGCGCACTTCAACAAAGAGTAGCCCCCGCTCGCTGCAGCTAGAGAAAGCCGGTGCACAGCAATGAAAACCCAATGCAGCCAAAAATAAATAAATAAAACAAATAAATTTTTAAAAAAAAGTTTTCTTGAAAGATATTTGTCTATTTTCCTGGCAGATAGAAAGAAGAATTATTGTTCAATACTCTAGTGAAATATCTAATCTTATTTTAAAAGACATTTCTAACATTATTATAATTAAATAAAACATCAAACATTTTTTAAGTATCAAATTTACAAATGAAATATATTTTTCTGTGAAAACCTCACTTGCAACTACCAGCCACACTCTCAGAGCTATCTACCTGAATATATCCATTTATGTTCCCATGGGTTATTGACTCTATAATTATAAATAATATATATATTCTTTGGCTCATCAACTTAATTGAATATTTGTTTCCTCTGCTATAGAACATTGATGAATATTTCAGTGTTTTCAGTTCTGAAATACTATGAATAATGCTGCTATGAACATTTTTCTATAACATTTTATGTAGACACATGTTTTCATTTCTTTGGATGAATGCCTAGGAGTGAAATTACCATGTGAGCATACATCTTTGGGTTTCATAATTGGTACTGCATCATATATTTCTTTCTGCTGCTTAATTTTTGTTCATTGGGCACAAAGTCTGTAAGACATATGTTGCTGTGTGTACTTCTGGTCCAACGCTTGGAATTCTTGCATCGTCCTCCACGATGTATATATACCAGATATTACCTAGATACTCTCTGCATGATGAAAATTTTCTCCATCTCTTACCACCCTATCTTTTGTCCAGACCTACAAGCTTGTAACCAGTTCACTTTTATATTCTGTAGTGTCCCGTTTGTACTAAAATAAGATATGTGTTTTCACTCTATTCTAAGATTTATGTCAACTTTAAGGAGAGAGAGTAGGCCTTCTATTAAAAACAATCTGTGTATTCAACTGTCCCAAATGACTGATCAGCTAGTGCTATGTGAAAATGTAAGTTATCCATTTATTCTTGAGAAAAAACATATTGTAGAAAAAGTAGAACCTCAAGTAATATTGTAAGGTAATTTATGGGACAATCGGAAACACAGGAAAGAGCTTTTTATACCCTGTCACATTAAAATTTGTTGATCTATTTTGTACTTTGAGTAGTTTTATTACTTGTGCATAATCGTGTAATGTCATGGATTGGTCACCAAAATATGTCAGTTCACTGCAAATGTAAAGCTTCCAAATCCTGATACGTTTCATTACATGATGTTGTTGGGAGACGTCTGCTACAGACCTTGCATGTGTCTATATGGTGCTGAGTGTGCAGAGATGTCAAGTCTGTGACCTCCAGTTCGCTCAGGTAGCCACTTCCTAAGACGGTTTGTGGAGGTGAGGGCTGTATTACATAGCATCCCACGCTATTTGGGGGATTATCACAGTGGGTTCCTTCAGCGCAGGATCCTCTCCCATGGTGGACTCAATGCACATGAGGGCTCCCCCTTAATCACCCTGTGGGATTCGGAGCCCAAGGAACAAGTGGGATTATACTGACATTCCTACTATTTTCCTTCTGTGAGTAAAGAGTCTGTTGTGGCTGAACCAGCAGTCTAACATCTTCTGTCAACATCCATGGAGTGTGTAGGCTAACTTACGAGTTAATATGGTTACTCTGGTAGGAGATCTGCTTCTAGCTCTCCTTTGCATTGTCAAGCTGGCTAACCTAGGGTAAATTCCACAGAATTCTGGCAATGGGGATAGTATGCTGACCCACAAGATTTCTGGCAGGGACAGGAGTAGGGTACTGCAGGCTGATGAGGAAACCCCTGAGAATCAGGAGCAGATGTGGAGACCAAACTCTGTAATCAGTTGGACAATAAATGGTCCTCCATCACTTTGCCGGTTATTGAGGAGGTGCTGGGGACATGGCCGTAAGACAAATATCAGGATGTCAGCTCAAAGACATCCTCCCCGGCTTGGACTAGTAAATCAGAAAATATTCCAGATTATTTTCTATAAATTTTCTCAATTATTGTGCATCTTAACCTGGGATCAGTGGACTCAGAGGTAATTTATGGATGAACTTCATGGGCTGTGAACCCCTGAAATTACATATAAAATTTCTTCATGTTCCTTTTTTTTTTTTTTTTGCGGTACGCGGGCCTCTCACTGTTGTGGCCTCTCCCGTTGCGGAGCACAGGCTCCGGACGCGCAGGCTCAGTGGCCATGGCTTACGGGCCCAGCCCCTCCGTGGCATGTGGGATCTTCCCAGACCGGGGCACGAACCCACGTCCCCTGCATCGGCAGGCGGACTCTCAACCACTGCGCCACCAGGGAAGCCCTCATGTTCCTTTTTTAATAGAATAAGATACACTAATTTTACGAGATTAGTGAAAGGATCCATCACCCCAAGAAGATTCGATAGACCAGTTGACTATATGAAATCCAAAATAATTTGTAGCATTTTTATAGATATACTTCAAATTTGCTTAACCTCGTTGAAGACTGTTGGCTTTACATGTAAAACATAGAGATGCACACACACACACACACACACACACACACACACTCTTCTTCTATCTACTTCAATTTTATTCTCATAAATCAATAATGTGGTAACACAGTTCCTGTTCTTAGTCTAGTTATTTTAGTGAGTGGTAGACACCAGAAAGATTAGTTTGTATCTGATTTTGCTATGAGTGCACTGACATCACTAAAAGATTGTTACTTTCAATTCTTTTTTTTTTTAAGTAGACTTCTAAATGATCAGTAACTTAAAAATGGATGAATCGAGAGTGAGGGTCCCATAGTCCACGAGAGCGTCTATGAGAGCTTGGGGAAACCCCTCTAGGACATGTCTGTTTCCGAAACAATTTGAAAATCTTTGCATAATGACCATACAAAAGCAAGAAGGAAGTAATTGTAAAACTTGCAAGCAGGAAAGAAACACTGTCATGATGAAGAATCTGAGACCCTATAATCCTTGCAATAGCCATTTTTTTCTCTCTCTGTATATTCATCCTTCTAAATCTCTCATTTTTACTAAATTTATTACCTAATATTCCCTGTTTTTGTCCTAATGTCACCTGATTAAGGCACACTGCTACTAACCCAACACTGGGCTTCATTTTGATGAATAATGGGTAGTCAAATAATTGGTTGTATCTCTAGCCTATAAAAGGGACTCAAACAATGAATATAAAAGGCCTAAAAATCAAACCTACAATGAGGTATCACCTCACACCAGTCAGAATGGCCATCACCAAAAAGTCTACAAATAATAAATGTTGGAGAGGGTGTGGAGAAAAGGGAACCCTCCTATACTGTCCGTGGGAATGTAAATTGGTGCGGCCACTATAGAGAACAGTATGGAGGTTCCTCAAAAAGCTAAAAATAGAGCTACCATATGATCCTGCAATCCCACTCCTGGGCATATATTTGGAGAAAACCACAGTTTGAAAAGATACACGCACCCCAATGTTCACTGTAGCACTGTTTACAATAGCCAAGACGTGGAAATAACCTAACTGTCCATGGAAAGATGAATGGATAAAGAAGATCTGGTGCATATATATATAATAGCATATTACTCAGCCATAAAAAAGAATGAAATAATGCCATTGCAGCTACATGGATGGACCTAGAGAGTATCATACTAAGTGAAGTGAGTCAGAAAGAGGAGGACAAATATCATATGATATCACTCATATGTGGAATCTAACATATGACACAAATGAACGTATCTCTGAAACAGAAACAGACTCAGACACAGAGAACAGACTTATGGTTGCCAAGGGGGAGGGGGAGTGTGGGAAGAATGGAGTGGGAGTTTGGGATTAGCAGATGCAAACTATTATACGGAAAAACAATGAGGTCCTACCGTATGGCACAGGGAACTCTATTCAATATCCTGTTATAAACCAGAATGGAAAAGAATATGATAAAGAATGTATACATATATATGTATAACTGAATCACTTTTCTGTATAGCAGAAATTAACACAGCATTGTAAATCAACTATACTTCAATAAAAAAAATTAAAATAAAAAAGTAAAAGGGCTGAGAACAATGGAATATTAATTCAGCCTTTAAAAAGAAGGAAATCTTGGCATTAGCCACAACATGGATGACCTTGGAAGACATTATGCTAAGTGAAATAAGCCAGATACAGACAGACAAATACTGCATGATTTCAACTATATGTGGGATCTAAAAATGATGAATTCATAGGAACAGAGAAAAGAATGGTGCTTAGCAGGGGTTTTGAAGTGGGGAAAAAGGGAGGTGTTGATCAGAGAGTACAAACTTCCAGTTATATGATAAGTTCTGGAGACCAAATGTCCAGCACGGTGACTATAGGTAATAATAAAGTATTATATACCTGAAATTTGCTGAGAGAGTAAGTCTCAAGTGTTCTTACACACACACAGGTTATTATGTGAGCTGATGGGATGGATATGTTAATTAACTTGATTGAGGTGATCATTTCACAATGTATACGTCATCAATTCATCATGTCATACACTTAAATTATACAATTTTTATTTGTCAATCATCTCTCAAGAACACTGAAAAATTAAATACTAGTTTTTTCTCTTAAAAAATTAAAACAATAAGGGCAAAGAGAAATTATACTCAATGGTAAAGAGTAGGAAGAGGAAGTATGTGTTCAGCTTCAAGTATGTCTACATTAATCTACATAAACATAAGCTTAAATGGAAAATCGTTTGAAATGTCTATGTAGATTTTTTAAGATAAAAATACTGCATACTTTTTCATGTGCTTCAAATGAAACTTCTCTGTGTTTGTGGATATCTGAATATTGTGAGGAAAATATTCCATGGACATTTTCATTGAGATTGCGAAGTGTCCATTTCGGTTACTTCCCCTGCAGTTTAAGGCTGAGCTCTGCAGAGGTTGCTGGGATTCAATCCAACTGTGTCTGTGGATCCAGGTGCCTGACCATCCACTCTCCAGATTTCCTGGGCTAATGCAACTGAACAAAGAATTAGCCCTTGTGCAAGGCAGAGGCCTAGTCAGCAGCTTTTAAGTAAGAGATGAGCAGCCCTGTGAAATTTTGCGAAGGGAACCATTAAGTGTCTCTGCCCTCTGTGCTGTCAGGACAGCCTCTCACCCAAGGCACACTTGCTATTTTGAGAAGCAGGAATTTCCCCTGGGGGACTGTAACCTCCCACCAAGCCTGTGAGAGAGGGCTTTAATTTTAATCCATGTGTTTTACAATTTCCGTACTGAAGTATTTTGGCTTTGTTTTCATTTTATTTTCTCAAGTGCGATGTTAAACATTTTAGAGTAATTCAAAAAATGCTGGTTGCCATGTTCTACCACCAGAATCTCTATCATTATTATCCTTCAAACCAGTGGACTCTGTTTTTTTCTATATCGTAAGGAAATTTCCCCCAACATATGAATAAAATATCTAACATATTATTATTAAAGACCAAAACTGCCTTTGCATGCATAATACATTTATCCATCAAAATAAGCTGGCGTGGGTATTCATCTAACGGAATATGTTATTTTGGCCCAAATCAAAAGAGTTCAATGTTAAATTCGAGTTGTGCACGTTGAAAAATGTTGTGTTCTTCGCAGCTTCTCCAGACCCACCCACTAACATACCTCTACAGATGTCACGTGTTCAAACTTCACAATGATATACAAAACTAAGACTTAGGGGAAAAAAACACTAGTACCAAAATTGCGAGGAACTTTCATTCATTTAAAGTGGATGAACTAGAATTAGGAAGGACAATCTGGAAGCCGCCATGCCCTGGCCATTCCTGGAACATGATAAGCCCGGCTTCCTGAAAGTGAGAAGGAAGGTCCAGGTGAGGCAGGATGCCACCCTCCACCCACTGTCCCTGTCCTATCCCAAATGGTGATTTAAAAAATGTTTCTTTAACCATTTTGAAAATTAAATTCTTGTTCATCACTTGATAAATGATTGCCTTCTAAGCGCTAGACACTACGGGGATAAATTATGTTCAGGAGGAAAAGCCTTTTTGCAATGCATTTGGGAGCATGTAGCAACTGCATATAACCTGACCAGGGTAGTATTGAAATAATACATGTCCTGCTTGCAGTGCAGGATATGGATTAGAGATTTTCTTGTACATCTATGCTGAGTAAAGGAAAGAACAATGGTTAAGATGATCCTATTTCAGGACTAGGGATTAAACTAGATGAAAGACTGGTTTTTTTACTGGACTTGGCTAGCAGCTGGGAATTTCCATCGGTATTTGAGGTGAAGACGTGAGAGGTAATTATACCAGCCGCTAAGCTGAGAGGGGGGAAAACTGAGTTGGTAAGAACTGACATGATACATCTACCCTCAAATGAGAATGAATATAGGAAAATAAAACCATGCACATTTACAAATAAATTGAGCAAAATACTAAGATTTCAAAGGAAAGTAGATTTTTAAAAGTGTATGTATTTATAAATTAAAACATAGTAAACATCACCATACTGCTAAATCTAATTATTCTGGTTACTATAATTTCATTTGATTTAAAAATCCTTCATCATAGTTATCTGCATTTATTTGTGTTTTTGACACTTTATAAAGAAGTTAATCTTAATTGAATTCTAGCTCCCTTACTTCTTAGTTGTGATCTTAAAAGCATTTATTTTATTTAATAGACATTTACTGAAGCTAGCTATATGTTCGGCTTTAGCTATATTTAGAAATATTAATTTTACCTTCAGAACAACCATTTGAAGTATTTTTCTATTTACCTATGAAGGAACTGAGGCACAGAGATTTGGAGACCTTGCCCAAGGGCACACAGCTGGTGCACAGTGGAGCCTGGCTCCAGATCCCAGGCTCTTGGCCTCAATGCTGCCCTGCCTCTGACATCAGTTATCCTGACCTGCCTCACAGAGGCCACATGGGGACTGAGAGACAAAAGGTCACACTTTCTAGGAAAAAATCTTGTAAACTCTAAGTCTGCAATAAATATTAGCTTTAATAATGAGCATATGTAAAAATAATAGTGACTATAATGAAGTCAGTGTAATACTACACATGTCATAGGATAAAATTTATGAAAGCACATCTCCAGCAAAAATCATTGAATGAGATATACTACAATATGAGTCTTAGGATTTCAGGTGATATATGTGGATATGCGTGTAATTTGTTTTCCTTCTAGATCTGTAACAAGTTTACCAGTGAGATCTGGATTATTACATAAATGTGGCAGTGAACAGTGCACTTAACACCCCATGTCTGTATACACTTTTCGGCGTACAGATAACTGAGGTGTCATCCTAGGAACTGAGATTATGTAAAACTCAAAGGAGTTGAAACCCCTGCTCTGTTCGCTGTTCGACTTATTGATAATAAATCAGACCTGAGGATCTCTGTGGAACAGTGCAAGAAATAGAAAAAGTAGGTTGCTGGGTGGATGAGTGGATACATGGAAAGCTGGCTGGCTGGCTGGGTAGACGGACTTGACCTATGCATGATGCAGTTCTGTGCCATGTCCTAAGGTACCTCTAAATAAACTGAAAGACTTGCAGAAACCAATTGTTTTGCTAAAAATTGTATTCCTAAAAATATAAACTTCTTTCTTAAGAGTAATGCTAGAAGGAGGGAGTTTTAATTTGGAAAGAGAAATTTCCTGAAGGGTCTGGTAACTTTTTAAAAATATTTAGGAGTATTTGTGGACTGTTCATATAACGGAATGATTCTCAGAATGCCTTCCCTCCCACACACCAAAATCAATCAGATGTAAACCCTGAGCAGTGAGATTCTACTTATGATCATTATTAAGAAGATATTTCAGTTCCACGTCATGAGGGATTTGGGCATTTACTGAATGAATGACTTCTGCTGAGGAATAAGGCAGAGGAGATTTAAAAACACCTGCCTGACAGATACTTGTACCAAATTCAGTTCGTTAATATTTTGTTGGGAATTTTTGCGTCTATATTTGTGAGGGATATTGAATCCCTCTTTTCTAGTAGTGTCCTTATCTGGCTTTGGTATTAGGGTAATGCTGGCCTTGTAAAAGTTTGGAGTGTTTCCTTCTCTTTGATTTTCTGGAAGAATCTGAGTAAGACTGGTGTTAATTCTTCTTTAAATATTTGGTAAAATTCACCAGTGAGGTCATCTGGTTCTAGGCTTTTCTTTTTTGGGAGATTTTTGATTACAGATTCAATCTCCTTTCTAGTCATTGGTCTATTCAGATTTTTTATTTCTTTCTGATTCAGTCTTGCTAAACTGTATGTTTCTAATAAGTTTCCATTTCTTCTAGGTTGTCCAGTTTGTTGGTATAAAGTTGTTCACAGTAGCCTCTTATGATCCCTTGTATTTCTGTGATACCAGTTATATCTCCTTCTTCACTTATAACTTTGTTGATCTGAGTTCTTTCTCTTTATTCCTGGGTTTGGCTAACTAATGATTTGTCCATGTTTTCTTATCTTTGCACAGAAACAACGCTTTGTTTGGTTAACATTTTCTATTGCTTTTCTGTTCTCTATTTCATTTAGTTCTGCTCTAATTTTTATTATTTCCTTCCTTCTACTAACTTTGAGCTCATCTTGTTCCTCTTTCTCTAGTTCCTTAAGGCATAGAGTTAGGTTGCTTATTTAGGATCTTTTTTGCTTCTTTTTGTAGGTATTCATTGCTATGTTGTCCCTCTAAAAACTGCTTTTGTTGCATCCCATAAATTCTGGTTTTCACTTTCATTTACCTCAATAAACTTCTTAAATTTCTCCTTTAATTTCTTCTTTGATCCATTGGTTGTTCAGGAGAATGTTTAATTTTCATGTATTTGTGAGTTTTCCAGGGTTCCTCTTGTTATTGACTTCTAGTTTCCTACCAGTGTTGTCAGATAAGATACTTGGTATAATTTCAGTCTTTCTGTTTTCTTAGACTTGTTTTGTGGTCTGATATATGCTCTATCCTAGAAAATGTTTTATGACCATTTGAGAAGAAGGTGTGTTCTGTTCTGCTGTTGTTGGATAGAATATTCTGTTTACGTCTGTTAGGTTCATGAGGTTTATAGTGTTCAAAGCTGCTGCTTCCTTATAGATTCTCTACCTGGATGGTTTACCCATTGTCGAGAGTGAGGTCTTAAAGTCTCCAACTGTCATTGTAATACAGTTTATTTCTCCTTTTTAGCTCTGTTAGCTCTTGCTTTATATATTTATGTGCTCTAATGTTGGTCAAATCAATATTTACAATTGTTATATCTTCTTGATGGCCAGACCCCTTTACCATTATGTAATGACCTTCTTTATCTCTTTTTACCATTTTTAAAGTATATTTTGTTTTTTATTTTGTTTGTTATGAGCATAGTTACCCCTGCTTTTTTTTCATTACCATTTGCTTGAAATGTCTTTTTCCATTCCTTCACTCTCAGTGTATATGTGTGTTCAAGGCAGAATGAGTTCATAATTGTAGTCCCCAAGTAGCGACCCTAATCGGTGGCTTTGCTCATCTGCAGAACCACGTTGGTGGCACACTTTGACGACAGAACTCATTGGGGTGAAGACCTGCCAAGATCCCTGTGCTGGTTGCTGCAAGCCCCTCCCCCTCCTCCCTCAGTCAGATTCCCAGTGGTTGAGCCCCACAGATTCCCCTCCAGTCCCCATGGAGTGAGGCCAGAGTAGGGGCTCCCTCAAAGAGAAACACAGTGCTGGGGGGCTGGCTGTTCCCCCTGGGCTCTCTTTTCCCAACGGAGGAGCCCAAGGCGCGGGGAGACCTGTCCACCTGGTGCTGCCCTGGCCTGGGGGCAGGGCAATGCGGTCAGTGTGTAGCCACTCATCTTACCTTTATAACACAGTCTGTCTTGATTTCTGTGGTACAGGGGGCGCCTCAGCCTCACACCTGTGTTCTAGGTTCTCTCAGTGCTGTCCTGTCGGGCATAGCTGTTAGTTGTTCTTTTAGTCAGGGGGCAGGAAGTCAAGAACAACTTATATCACCATCTTGGTGACATTATTCCCACTGTTTTCTTAAAGCAGACAGCTGTTGGTTTCCTGGATGCCACACACAGAATCCTGTTCAGCTGCAGCAAACTGTTCAAGCAGGAACCTATTGATTCTCTATGACTGTGCTTGGACAAATATGTCTTAACTGACTGATTTAATAAAAGCTGATGCATTCTATGTAGCAGATAGTGTTCTAGGTGTTAGATGCACCACTGTACAATATATATGCCTTTATTCCAGTTTCATAAGATATGTGGAACTGAACATAGCTATTTCATGTACTTACACTTATTCTTTCATAAGATCAATAAAAACTCTGTTACAAGCTGTACTCCCAGGTGAAAAGAGAATGAGCCAGCAGCTGACATCTTATATTGGATAGTCACTAACAAGCTCAAGACAGCTAATATTTTTCCTTTCTGAAAGTATTATACTACTAATATTAAAAAAAGGTCAGGGGGCTTCCCTGGTGGCGCAGTGGTTGAGAGTCCGCCTGCCGATGCAGGGGACACGGGTTCGTGCCCCGGTCTGGGAAGATCCCACATGTCGCGGAGCGGCTGGGCCCGTGAGCCATGGCTGCTGAGCCTGCGTGTCCGGAGCCTGTGCTCCACAACGGGAGAGGCCACAACAGTGAGAGGCCCGCGTACCACAAAATAAAATAAAAAATAAAAAACAATTAAAAAAAATAAAAAAAAAAAAAAGGTCAGGTTCCCAGAGTAAACTGAAAAGAACTGAAATTAGAGTTCCTTTTAATTGTAATATAATAATCTAAATGCCACTGTGCATACCCAAAGGTCAGTTTTAACACTTTTTCTTTTTGGGGTAAAGACATAGAGCTCTAACATTTTTTTTTTTTCCTTTGAAAGTAAGGACAATGCATTTTGATGAAGTAAAATCTACTTCATATCTTGTGTATTTCAATAACAATGCATTCCATGGATAGCGAGAGGCATTAGACATAAGCAAAAACATTAAACCCTAGAAGCTCTAAAGTGGCCAGAATATCTCTTTTCAAGGTGAATTAATGCAGCATAATACTGAGGAAAGCAATATGGCTAAGTTACCCTGAGCTGGAAAAAGCATATTGATTACTTCTTCCCTATATTAACATCCCTCTCTGCAAGATGCCAGAATTTCATTACCTTCTAGTTTCCATTACTACAGACAAAAGGGCAGCTGGTGGATTTTGAGGTTTGTGTCTAAGTGTGGGATTTGTGGATTCCCATGTGGCTGGGTTCCTGTTTTCACCTAGTTTCTCATGGATAAAACTGCATGTAAGTGATCATGAAATTCATATTAATGCTCAAATTGTTTCCTAAGATATCAGTTGTGCTGTAACAAATTGTGTATAAAACAAGCTTGATAGCATAACTGACCATGTATGATATTGTTTTGTGGATACTTTTGATACATAAATGGTATTCTACGTGGGCAAGAAGAAAAAAGACAAAAAATATCAATGCCCCAAATGAATGACTATATTAATAACTCTCTTCAAAACCCCAGATCATTATCATCTAGATTCTATTATTACAGACAAAAGGGTTTTCTCTCATAAAAGATATATTTATCTCTTAACAGATAGACAGATAAATAGATAGACAGATTATAAGCATAAGCATATTGTTAATAGGCAAATATGCATATGGATGTGATCATCCTAGAAAAATAGTGTGGAGGGAAGAGAGAGTGGATTGAAAACCCAATGAATGAAATATATGAAAAACATATGTATATACACAGACACACACACACACAAAACAATAAATTATTCCCACAGATTGTTTTAATCCAACCTCTTGGCCTCCACACACCCTTTGACACGTAGCACAGTGAGGTTCCTCTCCTCCTATCCCTTATCCATCACTTGGGTAAGGATTTGCTAGAGGATCCTGGGGAACCTTCTCACATCCCCTAACCAAGCCCCAAAGTGGCCTTTGTCCATCTCTTCCCAAAAGCTTGTGTCAAACAGCAGCCCATCCTTGTTTCCAAAATCTGTCAAGAACTGTAAGGATGTGAGACTGTATTTTGTTCACAACCTGTTCCATGAGGCTGCTGGCTGAACATGCAAGGTTCCTGGGTCAGAGAGAAGGGACTATATTACCTGTGACACAGATGCAGCAGGAGCTTCATGTTCACATTGGTTCCCCTTGTCCTCAAGTCCCAGGAGGAGGATGCTAAGACATTCCAGGGGTTGCTGCACACAGTGAGGGTGCGTCACAGTGAGGAACCCCAAGCACAGGAAGCCCTGGTCTTCTGTAAGGGGGCTGCACAGAAAACTGCCCACTGCTTGGAGGCATTATAGTGATTACACTGGATGACAGATCTGCCCTCTGCTCAGCAAAAGACACTATCCCTACCTTCCAAGCCTGTTTACTATACACATATCCTTGAAAAGGCAGTCTGGAATAAAGACATTAGTTCCCCAACAAACTTTTAAAATTTAATTTAATTTAATTTTTAAAAATTCTGTCAAACTGCTAGAATACCTCCTGTGTCATTATGATCTTAAGGGTCTGATCTTTGTTGCAGCTGTCAGTTATAATTTTTTTTAACATCTTTATTGGAGTATAATTGCTTTATGATGGTGTGTTAGTTTCTGCTTTATAACAAAGTGAATCAGTTATACATATACATATGTCCCCATATCTCTTCCCTCTTGCGTCTCCCTCCCTCCCACCCTCCCTATCCCACCCCTCTAGGTAGTCACACAGCACCGAGCTGATCTCCCTGTTCTATGCGGCTGCTTCCCACTAGCTATCTATTTTATATTTGGTAGTGTATATAAGTCCATGCTACTCTCTCACTTCGTCCCAGCTTACCCTTCCCCCTCCCCATACCCTCAAGTCCATTCTCTAGTAGGTCTGTGTCTTTATTCCCATCTTGCTCCTAGGTTCTTCATGACTTTTTTTTTTTTTTTAGATTCCATATATATATGTTAGCATACTGTATTTGTTTTTCTCTTTCTGACTTACTTCACTCTGTATGACAGACTCGAGGTCCATCCACCTCACTACAAATGACTCAATTTCGTTTCTCTTTATGGCTGAGTAATATTCCATTGTATATATGTGCCACATCTTCTTTATCCATTAATCCGATGATGGACACTTAGGTTGTTTCCATCTCCGTGCTATTGTAAATAGAGCTGCAATGAACATTTTGGTACATGACTCTTTTTGAATTATGGTTTTCTCAGGGTATATGCCCAGTAATGGGATTGCCGGGTCATATGGTAGTTCTATTTTTAGTTTTTTAAGGAACCTCCATACTGTTCTAGTTATACTTTTAAACTATAAATTAGATCATGGGATTGTATTTGGGGAACAGAAATCTTGTTTCTTTAGTATCCCAGGCCCACAGATGGAGAGGAATTGGGCTTCAGAATGGATTACATCCAGACCCTCATCCCCCACTGATTTAGACGATTCAGGTGGTGAGATTTCAGCCTTTTGAACTAGTGATTTTAAATGAGATTTTGGACTTTTTTTTTTTTTTTTTTTTGAGATTAATAATTTTTTTTTTTTTAACATCTTTATTGGGGTATAATTACTTTACAATGGTGTGTTAGTTTCTGCTTTATAACAAAGTGAATCAGTTATACATATACATATGTTCCCATATCTCTTCCCTCTTGCGTCTCCCTCCCTCCCACCCTCCCTATCCCACCCCTCCAGGCTGTCACAGAGCACCGAGCCAATATCCCCGTGCCGTGCGGCTGCTTCCCTCTAGCTATCTACCTTACTACGTTTGTTAGTGTGTATATGTCCATGACTCTCTCTCGCCCCATCACAGCTCACCCTTCCCCCTCCCCATAACCTCAAGTCCGTTCTCTAGGAGGTCTGCGTCTTTATTCCTGCCTTACCCCTAGGTTCTTCATGACATTTTTTTTTTCTTAAATTCCATATATATGTGTTAGCATACTGTATTTGTCTTTTTCGTTCTGACTTACTTCACTGTGTATGACAGACTCTAGGTCTATCCACCTCATTACAAATAGCTCAATTTTGTTTCTTTTTATGGCTGAGTAATATTCCATTGTATATATGTGCCACATCTTCTTTATCCATTCATCCGATGATGGGCACTTAGGTTGTTTCCATCTCCGGGCTATTGTAAATAGAGCTGCGATGAACATTTTGGTACATGACTCTTTTTGAATTTCGGTTTTCTCAGGGTATATGCCCAGTAGTGGGATTGCTGGGTCATATGGTAGTTCTATTTGTAGTTTTTTAAGGAACCTCCATACTGTTCTCCATAGTGGCTGAACCAATTCACATTCCCACCAGCAGTGCAAGAGGGTTCCCTTTTCTCCACACCCTCTCCAGCATTTATTGTTTCTAGATTTATTGATGATGGCCATTCTGACTGGTGTGAGATGATATCTCATTGTAGTTTTGATTTGCATTTCTCTAATGATTAATGATGTTGAGCATTCTTTCATGTGTTTGTTGGCAGTCTGTATATCTTCTTTGGAGAAATGTCTATTTAGGTCTTCTGCCCATTTTTGGATTGGGTTGTTTGTTTTTTTGTTGTTGTTGAGCTGCATGAGCTGCTTGTAAATTTTGGAGATTAATCCTTTGTCAGTTGCTTCATTTGCAAATATTTTCTCCCATTCTGAGGGTTGTCTTTTGGTCTTGTTTATGGTTTCCTTTGCTGTGCAAAAGCTTTGAAGTTTCATTAGGTCCCATTTGTTTATTTTTGTTTTTATTTCCATTACTCTAGGGGGTGGGTCAGAAAGAATCTTGCTGTGATTTATGTCATAGAGTGTTCTGCCTATGTTTTCCTCTAATAGTTTGATAGTTTCTGGCCTTATATTTAGGTCTTTAATCCATTTTGAGCTTATTTTTGTGTATGGTGTTAGGGAGTGTTCTAATTTCATTCTTTTACATGTACCTGTCCAGTTTTCCCAGCACCATTTATTGAAGAGGCTGTCCTTTTTCCACTGTACATTCCTGCCACCTTTATCAAAGATAAGGTGTCCATATGTGCATGGGTTTATCTCTGGGCTTTCTATCCTGTTCCATTGATCTATCTTTCTGTTTTTGTGCCAGTACCATACTGTCTTGATAACTGTAGCTTTGTAGTATAGTCTGAAGTCAGGGAGCCTGATTCCTCCAGTTCCTTTTTTTGTTCTCAAGATTGCTTTGGCTATTCGGGGTCTTTTGTGTTTCCATACAAATTGCGAAATTTTTTGTTCTAGTTCTGTGAAAAATGCCAGTGGTAGTTTGATAGGGATTGCATTGAATCTATAGATTGCTTTGGGTAGTAGAGTCATTTTCACAATGTTGATTCTTCCAATCCAAGAACATGGTATATGTCTCCATCTATTTGTATCATCTTTAATTTCTTTCATCAGTGTCTTATAATTTTCTGCATACAGGTCTTTTGTCTCCTTAGGTAGGTTTATTCCTAGATATTTTATTCTTTTTGTTGCAATGGTAAATGGGAGTGTTTTCTTGATTTCACTTTCAGATTTTTCATCATTAGTATATAGGAATGCCAGAGATTTCTGTGCATTAATTTTGTATCCTGCTACTTTACCAAATTCATTGATTAGCTCTAGTAGTTTTCTGGTAGCATCTTTAGGCTTCTCTATGTATAGGATCATGTCATCTGCAAACAGTGACAGCTTTACTTCTTCTTTTCCGATTTGTATTCCTTTTATTTCCTTCTCTTCTCTGATTGCTGTGGCTAAAACTTCCAAAACTATGTTGAATAAGAGTGGTGAGAGTGGGCACCCTTGTCTTGTTCCTGATCTTAGTGGAAATGCTTTCAGTTTTTCACCATTGAGGATGATGTTTGCTGTGGGCTTGTCGTATATGGCCTTTATTATGTTGAGGAAAGTTCCCTCTATGCCTACTTTCTGCAGGGTTTTTATCATAAATGGGTGTTGAATTTTGTCAAAAGCTTTCTCTGCATCTATTGAGATGATCATATGGTTTTTCTCCTTCAGTTTGTTAATATGGTTTATCACATTGATAGATTTGCGTATATTGAAGAATCCTTGCATTCCTGGAACAAACCCCACCTGATCATGGTGTATGATCCTTTTAATGTGCTCTTGGATTCTGTTTGCTAGTATTTTGTTGAGGATTTTTGCATCTATGTTCATCAGTGATATTGGTCTGTAGTTTTCTTTCTTTGTGACATCCTTGCCTGGTTTTGGTATCAAGGTGATGGTGGCCTCGTAGAATGAGTTTGGGAGTGTTCCTCCCTCTGCTATATTTTGGAAGAGTTTGAGAAGGATAGGTGTTAGCTCTTCTCTAAATGTTTGATAGAATTCGCCTGTGAAGCCATCTGGTCCTGGGCTTTTCTTTGTTGGAAGATTTTTAATCACAGTTTCAATTTCAGTGCTTGTGATTGGTCTGTTCATATTTTCTATTTCTTCCTGATTCAGTCTTGGCAGGTTGTGCATTTCTAAGAATTTGTCCATTTCTTCCAGATTGTCCATTTTATTGGCATAGAGGTGCTTGTAGTAATCTCTCATGATCTCTTTTATTTCTGCGAGATTTTGGACTTTGAATTGATTTTATAATGGGATGAGACCTCTGGGGACCTTGGAATAGAGTCAATGTACTTTGTGTTCAGAAGGTTCATGAATCTCTGGGCCTCCCAAAGATGTCCACACCCTAAACTCTGGAATCTGCGAGTACATTACTTTATATGGCAAAAGGATTCTGCATATATAATTAAGGACACTGAGGTTATATAGGGATAGCAGTCTGGACTGTATGAGCAGACCAAAGCTTATCAGGTGAGTCCTTAAAAACACAGCATTTTCTGCAGTTAGAGAAGAAGATATGCACCATGAGTGGAGGTTAGAGAGATGTGAAGTGTGAGAAGGTTGTGAAGAGGCGTTGCTGGTTTGAAGATGGAGGGGGCATTGTGGTGAGGAATGCAGGACAGTCAGCAAGGAAACCAAGCTGGATCTGAGGCCTAGAGCTGCAAGGGTGCGAATTCTGCCAATGGCATGAATGGGCTTAGAAGTGGATTCTCCCCGAGAACCTCTGTGTAAGAACCCATGCCAGCCAACACCTTGATTTTGGCCTTGTACGACCCAGAATGGAAGAATCAGCAGATCTCACCCGAACTCTGGCCTACAAAACTGCAAGCTACAAATACATGTTGTTTAAAGCCACCGGGTTTGTGTTTATTTCATATGGCACCAATACTAAACATATACACTCCCAGCTTTGAACTGGAAAAGGGAATACAGCTTTAGATTGGCCAGATAGCCAAGGGGGAAAGAGGGGGGATAAATTGGGAGATTGGGATTGATATACACACACTACTGCATATAAAATAGATAACTAATACGGACCTAATGTATAGCACAGGGGACTCTACTCAATACTCTGTAATGATCTATATGGGAAATGAATCTAAAAGAGTGGATATCTGTATATGTATAACTGACTCACTTTGCTGTACATCTGAAACTAACATTGTAAATCAACTATACACCAGTAAAAATTAATTTAAAAAAATTGGCCAGATGTGTTTAAAGTCAACAGAAGATTATGGAATCTGCTGAACAATTCATGAAGGATTGGAAAACAGAGAGTTTGATCTATGACAATTGAGAGCAATTGAAATTTAGAGAAATTGGAAAGAAACCTCCATAATTATACCTCAATACGTGGCGAGTCTTTAACAAATTGACAATTTATGACAAAGAAAAAACTGGAAACATAGAAATGCCCACTGTAAACATGAATATATATAATGGAGAATAGTCACAAAGTATTTAGTATACCAGTTAAAAACATGAGTTATCACTCTACAAATCAATATTAATGATTCTTAAAAATATAAGTTTACAACAAGAAGAAAATTTCAGAGGTAGTAAGTGAAATATGATGTAACTTAGCCTTGCACACCAAGGCAAAGCCTTTACATTTTAGAAGAGAAACAGAAACTTGTTAAAAGTTTTTGAGCACAGGATGGCATGATCTGACTTATGTTTTAAAAGTATCATATCAGTGCTGAGAATTCACGGTAGGACAACAAGGGAGAGTAATTAGTAAACTACACAGTGATCCAGGCGAGGGATGAGAGTGGTCTGTTCCAGGCTGGTAGCAGTGGAGGTGAAGAGATATGCTTCTATTCTGAGTAGACAGACAGTCAGGGTGGAGCTGACGCCACCTGTTCCCGCTTGGAGGGTGAGAAGTGGAAGAATGAGCAGTCAGTGGAGCTCCGACATGATCTGAGCAAAGAACACACGGGAGTGTCGTCAGGTGTGACTGGGGACACCACAGGAGCAGTAGGTGGGAAAATCCACTACCTCAAACTCCCTGAGGTTCTCTATCTTTGATCCACCCCCGACGGAACCCTGAAAGGTAGCAGTCATCAGGGTAGAGATGATATTTAAAAGAGGTTGAATGAGGTCAGTGAGGGTGGAAGTATACGTAGAGAAGAGTCCAAGTACGGAGCCCAGGGCAGGCATTCTAACACCCGTTACTAACTGAGGTGAGAAGAAAATGGCAAAGAAAGCTGAGAAGTGGGAGCCGGTATGGGAAGAGTAAAGCCAGGACACAGGGGTGCATGGAGCGTCAAGTCCAGAAGATGTTTCCAGAAGAATGGACTGATCGAGGCTGTCAAATATTTCAGAGAGGTCAGGGAAGACTGAATTTAGCAAAATGGTTTCTGGTGACGAGCTTGTCCTGGTGCGCTGGCTCTGACACAGCCTCATTTTGAATATGTTAATGAGATAAAACAGAAAATAATTTGAGACAAGTATAAGAAAATTATTTAAAATGGATTGGTTGTTAAGGATGAGCTGGAGGGGAATAACGAGTAAAGGGATTTAAAAGATAAATGAAATATGTGAATTATGGTAAAAACAATCAGGAAGAGAGGAAGAAACTGATGAGATAGGAGAGAATTCAGAACTCTGGAAGCAGCGCAACTGACGCCATGGAAATGGATGGGACCTAGTTCACGGGGAGAGGGAGGGTGCCTTTGGCAGAATTCTCACCCCTGCAGCTCTAAGCCTGAGATCTAGCTTGGTTTCTTTGCTGACTGTCCTGCATTCAGTGACAGACAGAAAGACAAGGCAGACAGGCTCAGATGGAAGCAGGTGGGTCTATCTAAGCACTGCTCAGAGTATTTGAAAGTTCTCTTCTCTTTTCTCAACAAAACAAGAAAATAGATCATCAGTTGAGAGTAAGGGAGGGCGACTGGGTGTTGGGTGCTCCAGTAAGAACAAGGCATGAAAAGCCACCTAGGGAAGTGGGGAAGGAAAGGAACTAAGGGCACGATGTATGGCCACTGGGCAGTACTAAAAGCCCAATTAAGGTAAGTGATCATGAAGTTGATATGAGGACACTCTGTTTCATGGGTTTTTTTCTTCCACTACATTGAGCAATTCAGGTTAGTTGTAGAGTAGATAGAAAGCTGGATCTCCCCAAGGTGGGGTGTTTGTCAGCTAATCTTTAAAAGGATGAGGGAAGCAAGGCAGTTGGGTGTATAAGCAAAGGGGTGATGCAAATGGACTGTGGAAACTAAACTGGGGGAAAAAAGAAAATGAGGGCATGCATGAAAAAAGAGACAAAGGGATTCTGTAGGATTGGTTTTACTGTAGGATCTAAGAGATGTAAGCAAGTTAGAGTTGTACTCAGAAGATACAAGTGGAAGACAGAGCAGGATGCTTGAAACTTGAGTCAGGGTAGTTTGGGTAATGACACGATGCTAAGATGAATGGGAAAGCGGGGTAAAGAATTAGCAAGTTAGGGAGAAGGAAAAGAGAGTGAAGGAAAGGAAGTTGGGAAGAAGGTCAAAGGCTAGGATTGCGGAAGGATTATCAAAATTTCATTGTTGCTCTGACAAAATGCTCTGGGGTCATTTACAACTTGACTTAAAATGATATGGATTCTCACCTCCAAGATTGATATTTTCAGCTCACAGGGATGATTCTTTCAAATTATATTATCCTAGATATTAAGGTGACCTCCAAAAGTCACTTTAAAAAGAACTTTCCTCCAACATTACAAGGAGAGATCTGGCTTGCCTTTTTAATAAAAATTCCTGAGCAGGTGACCCAATATTATGCAGTTATAATAAACATATTTCACACTCTCCTTATTCTTTCAGCCATAATTTACTCCCTAAATCGTATGTACTTTTAGTCACTATAATCTGTAAAGGAGATAAAATAGTTTTTTGCATCTTAAGAAGTGATTTTTCTCTGTTCATCGATACTGAAGCCTGATAAGACTGTGCCAAAAATAAAACTAAAGACCAATTTCACTCATGAATATCTTTGTGATAAAATTAAATAAATTAGGAAACAGAATACAATAGCACGTTTAAGAATAATGCATCACACCAGTGGAATTTATTGAAGAAGTGCCAGAATGCTTCAACATTAGGACATATTTCAACATAATTTATTATATTCATTGTTTCTTTTTTTTTTTTTTTTTTTTTGCGATATGCGGGCCTCTCACTGCTGCGGCCTCTCCCGTTGCGGAGCACAGGCTCTGGACGCGCAGGCTCAGCGGCCATGGCTCACGGGCCCAGCCGCTCCACGGCATGTGGGATCTTCCCGGACTGGGGCACGAACCCGTGTCCCCTGCACCGGCAGGCGGACTCTCAACCACTGCGCCACCAGGGAAGCCCCTCTAAAGTACTTCTTTTAACATTTCTTGCAAGCTGGGTCTGCTGTCAGGATTTTATTTGTATATTTGACTTTCTGTAGTTTAAAAGTAATAGGCGTAGATATAGTTCTTTTCACATTTATCTGCTTTGTGTTCTCTAAGCCTCCTGGATCAGTGGTTTGGTGTCTGACGTTAATTTGAGAAATGCTCAGGCATTTACTGTTTCAAATATTTATCTGGTGAAATGGAAAATTATAAAGCTCCTAAAGATAACACAGAAGAAACCCTAGATGACCTTAGATATTGTGATGCCTTATTAGAGACAATACAAAAGACAATCCATGAGAGAAATAACTGGTAAACTAGACTTCAGTAAAATTAAAAAAAAAAATCCTCTGCTCTGTGAAAGATAATGTCAAGAGAACGAGAAGACAAGTCACAGACTGGGAGAAAATATTTGCAAAAGTCACAATTGATAAAGGACCATTATCCAAAATATACAACAAACTCTTAAAATTCAAAAATAGAAAATAAACAACTGATTAAAAAGTGAGCCAAAGAACTTAGCAGACACCTTGCCAAAAAATATATATGAAGATGGCAAATAAGCAATGAGAAGGTGACATACATCCTATGTCATTAGGGAAATGCAAATTAAAACAACAATGAGGTACCACTATACTCCTATTAGAATGGCCAGAATCCACAACACTGACAACATCAAAGCCTGGAGAGGATGTGGAGAAGCAGGAACTCTCACTCAGTGCTCGTAGGAAAGTGAAATAGTGCAGCCACTTTGGAAAACAGTTTGGTGGTTTCTTACAAAACTAAACATTCTCTTACTACACAATCCAGTAATCATGCTTTTGATATTTACTCAAAGAAGTTGGAAATGTATGTTCATACAGACCTGCACATGGATGTTTACAGATTTATTCATAATTTCCAAAATTTGGAAGCAACTAAAATATCCTTTAATAGATCACTGTATATTAAGAACAACAACAAAAAATCTTAAAAATAGATGAATAAACTGCGGTTCATCCATCTAAGGGAACATTATTCAGCACTAAAAGAAAATGAGCTGTCAATCTATGAGAAGGCATGGAGGACCCTTAAATGCATATTACTAAGTGAAAAAAGCCAACCTGCAGAGGTAGACACTGTATGATTAACTGAGCATGAAGTAATTTGGAAAGGGAACTAGTATAAATTAACTTCTAGTAATTTGTTGGTAGGGTTTCAGGGGAAGGGGAGCGCTGTATATTCCTATGATTAGATCTGGATTTCTCAGTGTCCTTGTGCCTCTCAACTTGAACTTCCATAGCACTGATCATCACAGCCCCCTTGTGTGAGAGAGGGGGGCTCGTGTGGGTTGGAGTTGGGTATTTCCCTTCTCTTCAAGTGGAAGGGTACAGGGTGATGCAGTTGGGTATTTTCCATCTTCCAAGTCAGTTAGGCTCTGATAAAACTCCAGCAGGTTAGGCTCTGCTGAACTAGTTTCATCTGAGGGCAGAACTTATTAAGAGCAGAGTACTCCAGAGTACTTCATAACGGTTCCTTTCCCCTGCCTGTGATGGGAGCATGAGGGGATCCTTATCTGATACTTCCTATTGGAACCTGGCAAACTCCAGGAGGTAAAACTCACAAAAGTGTGGTCCCAGCCCTCCAAATACTGGGTCCCCCTGGAGTTTGATCTCTCAGACTTGCCCACATGGAGCCTCCAGCAATCTGTCAATTATAATCCAAGTTTCCCTACAAGGTTTCAGTTACTGAATTTCTGTCCCCTTAAGTTGTGATTTTCTGTATTTGCCTGTCAATCTCTTCCATTTTGGGGGGCAGCAGCTTGCCTTGTGACCTCACTCACCTTGGAGAACCAAGGAGGTTTTTGATTTCTCAGTTTGTTTATCGCTCTGCTTGTTAGGATAAGTGGTGACTTCCAGTTTCTTATAGAAGGACCCAAACCATGATGTTTTCTTGGGAAAAGACTAAAACCTCAGTGATGGACTCTTCTACCCTTCCATCCACTGTTTTCTTATTTTCCTTCTTCTTCTCCTTATCTTTCTTCTCAATATCCTTTTGCTCCTCCCTCAGGAATTCTAAATATATATATATATATATATATATATATATATATATATATTTAGAATTATATATATATTACATATATATCATATATATATATAATCTCAAAAAATGTTTTCCTTGGGCTAAGAAGAAGAAAGAGACGTCTTCATAATTGCAAAAGGCTTTAGAAAGGACCTGGAACAGACGCAGATTAATCTATAGGCTCATTTCCCCAAGATAACAATCATTTCAGAAATAAGATTAAATAGCTCCTGAAAAACTGAGCTATTGGAGAACATGTGGAAGATATGCAGAAGCCCAAAACAAAAGCAGAAAGGTGTTTATTACAAGTAAGATGGCCATAATTAAAAAGAAATTATCATCTTTCTTTCCCTTTGTAAAAAAATTATAGATTGAGTGATGAAAAAATAAAAGATTAACTTTTAAGAAGTCTTGATACTGATCTACACTGCTAATTTCAAATTAGTTTTTGAATAATTTTGAATGAGTACATTTGAAAGTAGGCATTTTAAAAGAAAATACTCTTGTCATAATTAATTATAAAGTTAAACATTATTCCATTTTCCATCATACTGAGGTGATTAAAATCATAGGGCAAAGGTATTAAGTGTAGATTTGCTTTGATTACTTTGGATTCGAAAATTACTAATTGAAAACTCAAAGGGAATACTGAAACTTTATTTCTCATTTGAATCTAATTTTATGTTTGTCTTTTATATTCAAATAGTGCTTGATGTTTTAGCTAAGCAATTGTATGTGGGAAATAAATGCTCGAAGCTGAGATGGAGAAAACAAGGAAAAAAAATTTAATTCATTTATTTACTTAGTTAGTTATTAAAAAATCTATTTCCTAGAGCAGTTTTAGGTTCACAGCAAAATTAAGAGGAAGCTACAGAAACAAATTTTCTGTACACCTCTCCCCTATACATGCATAACATCCTCAACATCCCCCACCAGAGTGGTATCTTTATTACAATTAATGAACCTACATTGAAATATCATTATCACCAAAGCCCAGAGTGTACATTACAGTTCACTCTTGGTGGGTACATTCTATGGGTTTGGTTAAATGTATAAAGACAAGTATAGATCCTTATAGTATCATACAGAGTAGATTTACTGCCCTAAAGATCCTCTGTTCTCCCTCTGATCATATCTCCCCAGTCCTCCGAATGTTGACAACCACTAGTCTTTTCACTGTTTCCATAGTTTTGCCTGTTCCAAAATGTTATATAGTAGGAATCATACAAATTATAACATACAACAGTGATAATTATATTAACCATGTTGAGCACTGGATCCCTTGTACTTGTTTTATAACTGAAAGTTTGTACTTCTGGACATCTTCATCCATTTCCCCCTACTCTCACCCCTGCCTCTGGTAAACACAAATCTGACTGCCTTTTCTATAAGTTTGTTTGTTTAAGTATAAATGACCTATAACACTATACTAGTTCTTGGTGCATAACATAGCTTCGGTACTTCAGTATATCAATATTACAAAGTGATCACCATGTTAAGTCTAGTTACCATTTGTCATCATACAAAGATATTACATACTTATTGACTATACTTCTGATGTTGTATAATTCATCCCCATGACAACACCATTATTTGAAGACGCTGTCTTTTCCTCATTTTACATTCTTGTATTAACTGTCCTAGAATAATTGACCATATAAGTGTGGGCTTATTTCTGGGTTCTTCATTCTGTTCCATTCATTTAATTGCTGGTTTTGTGCCATTATCATACTGTTTTGATTATTTTGGCTTTGTAATATACTTTGAAATCGACTAGTGTGGTACCTCCAACTTTGTTCTTTGTCAAGGTTGTTTTGGGTATTCTTGGTCTTGTGTGTTTCCATACTATTTTAAAATTACTTCCTCTAGTTCTGTGAAAAATGACAGTTATTTGATAGGGATTACAATGACTTTGTAGATTGCCTCAGCTAGTATGGTCATTTTAACAATGTTAATTCTTCCAGTACCTGAGCATGGCATATCTTTCTGTTTGTTCGTTTCATCTTCAATTTATTTCATCAATGTCTTACAGTTTTCTGAGTACAGGTCTTTTACCTCCTTAGTTAGATTTATATGTATTTTATTATTTTTGATGCAACTGTAAATGGAATTGTTTTCTTCATATCTCTTTCTGATAGTTTGTTATTGGTGTACAGAAAGACAACAAATTTCTGCATATTAATTTGGTGTTGGCAACTTCACTGAATATCTTTATTAATTTTAATAATTTTTTGGTGTTGTCTTTAAGATTTTATATACACACATACACACACACACACACACACACACACACACACATATATATATAATCATGTCATCCACAAACAGTGACATATTTACTCCTTCCTTTCCAGTTTGAGTTCCTTTGTCTGATTGCTGTGGTTAGGAATTCACTACTATGTCAAATAAAAGTGGAGAGCGTGGGCATCCTTTCATTGCTACTGAGCTTAGGGGAAATCCATTCAGCTTTTCAACATTGAGTATGATGTTGGCTGTAGTTTTCTCATATATGGTCTTTATCATGTTGAGGTATGTTATAATAAATGGATGTTGAGTTTTTCCAAAAGCTTTTTTTAACATGTATTGAGATGATCATATGATTTTTAATCGTCACTTTGTTGATGCAATGTACCACACTGACTGATGTGTGGGTATTGAATCTTGCATCCTTGCATCCCTAGGATAAGTCCCACTTGATCATGGTGTATGATCCTCTTAATGTGTTGTTGGATTTGGTTTGCTAATATTTTGTTCAGGATATTTGCATATATGTTCATCTGGCTAAAAGAAAATAGGCCTGAAATTTTCTTTGTTTGTAGTATCTTTGTCTCGTTTTGATATTAGAATGATGCTGGCAGGTTTTTTTTTTTTAATGTTTAGTTTTAAGAGTTTTTTGTATATTTTGGATAGCAGTCTTTTATCAGATGTGTCTTTTGTAAACATTTTCTCCCATTTTGTGGTTTGTCTTCTAATTCTCTTGACACTGTCTTTCACAAAGCAGAAGTTTTTAATTTTAATGAAGTCCAGTGTATCAATTATTTCTTTCATGGATCATGCCTTTAGTGCTGCATGAAAAATTCATCACTCTATCCAAGGTCATCTAGGATTTCTCCTATGTTATCATCCAAGTGTTTTATAATTTGAGAGTTTTGGGTCTCACATTTTGGTCTTTGATCCATTTTGAGTTCGTTTTTGTAAAGGATATAAGGTCTGTGTGTGGATTCCTTTTTTATTTTTCCTATGTGGATGTCCAGCTGTTCCAACACCATATGTTGGAAAGACTCTTTTTGTTCCATTCTGTTGCCCTTGCTCCTTTGTCAAAAATAAATTGACTATATTTATGTGAGTCTGTTTCTAGACCTCATATTCTGTTCAATTAATCATTAGTCTATTCTTTCACCCATACCATACTGTCTTGATTATTGTAGCTTTATAGTAAGTCTTAAAATTGGGTACTGTCACTCCTCTGACTTTGTCCTTTTTTAATATCATTTTTATAATGCTGAGTCTTCTGCCTGATAATTGGTTTTTAAAAAGTATTTCCTTACATAAATTCCTGATTTACTGCTTGTTATTTTGTAATATCAAAATTCTCTGAGAGTTTATAATAGCTTTATCAATTAACATAGTCAATATAAATTCATGCAGATATATGTAAAATTGTTATTTTGTCAAAGTTTTAAAGTATATGCAAGGGCTTCCCTGGTGGCGCAGCGGTTGAGAGTCCGCCTGCCGATGCAGGGGACGCAGGTTTGTGCCCCGGTCCGGGAAGATCCCACATGCTGCGGAGCGGCTAGGCCCGTGAGCCATGGCCACTGAGCCTGCGTGTCTGGAGCCTGTGCTCCGCAATGGGAGAGGCCACAACAGTGAGAGGCCCACGTGCCACAAAAAAATAAATAAATAAAAATAAATAAATAAATAAAATAAAATATACGCAAAAATGAAGGTTTCTTACTTTTCCTGTTACTCTTTTAATCCTTAATTTTGACTTGTCTCATCTGTGTAATGTACACGATGTAACAATCTCATATATAAGGTAAATAATCCCTTCATGATCGTTTCCTCCAAATTTCGATTTAGTTTCTATGCAGATTTTATAGTGAGATTGAACGTCCAGTGCATTTCTTTAAAATAAAGACTATTTCTGCTACATTTACTAGAAAAGCAAAGATATTTATGTGAATTATTGAGGAGGATAATAACTAAGCCTTTGTTTGTCATAATACAATTTTATTACAATTAAGAGCTAAGAAAAGACACCATATCCTACTTCTTCCTGCCCACTTTCCACGCCCTTTGAAGAGGATATTATGGACTGGAATTTTATAGTATATTTTCTAATATTAGACGTTAGCATACAAAACACAATGAAGAAATAACTGGACTTGACTTGAGCAGCTGGGATGACTTGAGATGATTGATAATTTTTAATACTGTATCACTCTGGAGTCTTGAGACTACGTGGCTGAAAATTATAAACCATGGGGCAGTGTGCATCTAGACTTTTTTTTTTTTTTTGGCCATGCCACATGGCTTGCAGGATCTTAGTTTCCTGACCAGGGATTGACCCCGGGCCCCAGCAGTGAAAGCGCCAAGTCCTGACCACTGGACCGCCAGGGAATTCCCTAGACTCCTAACTTTATACTTTCTTATACCATTCTGTTAAGGAGTTTTCGCTTATTTCCAATCTGGATAACTCAAAAGAGCAATGTGCACCCATCAAATTTACCTCTCTGAATACATGATTAGACTTGGAATTATATTCTCAAAACAATCCTGGTCTGAAAACTCTCAGCTCCCTATTGTTCAGCATGGAGTGGACCTCAATGAAATCAATGCACTGTTTACCACAATAATTTTTATTGCAGAGGTTCAGAGATTTAAAACTTTTGCTCCATAGATGAATCTAATTTTTCACAAATTTAAAATTTTAAATGCTTTTGTGAATATCTCTGATTCCTTCTTCACCTTTCTTGAAATAAAAAGGTCATTTCTAATTTGAAACAAATTAATGCCATGGACAGACTGGAATGATGTGTCAATAGTTTACATTTGTAAACCTCTTGAAGCTTTAGGGGTGGGATAGGGAGGGTGGGAGGGAGGGAGACGCAAGAGGGAAGAGATATGGGAACATATGTATATGTATAACTGATTCACTTTGTTATAAAGCAGACACTAACACACCATTGTAAAGCAATTATACTCCAATAAAGATGTTAAAAAAAATTCCAAATTCTTTTGGACTTTCACGAAGATATTATATATTGATTACTGCTGATTTCAAATGATTTTTTCTCCCCTTAGAGGGTTTTATAATTCAATTTTATTTCTGCTGGAATAAATTTATGTATAAATATAGTATGAAACATAAAATCAATTTTATCATTATAATTTTTGAAATTAATTATTGCTGTTTTAAACTTGGCAAACAACCCTTTACAAAAACCTTTGAGATCCTTCAAATGACACTCCATGTCCTTGGATGTTCAAATACAGAGCCTGAGCGAACTTTGTTGGATCTGAAATTGTGTGTAGATTTTATGAGGTTGTCTCTTTTGTGCTCTTCCTATCTCATTGATGTTGCTTGCTTTTCTAATGTGGAAAACATCTTTATTGGACATGCTTCTTTGGTTTCTGAGTCAGACGATGATGTGGTCTTATATCCTAGGGTATTTTCCAGAACTAAAATATTAAATGTGTTTCAGTTAAAAGTAAGCATTTGATGTGTTCCTAAGAGTCTATTGTAATATCACATGTACTAAAACTAAAGTAATTTATAATCACCCATTACATTTCCTAAAACCCATATATTTTCTCTGTGTTCAATGAATTTTACCTAATATATAGGTGAACCCATTTAATTTTAATAACTGTATATTTATGTGAATAGCTATATAATAATTTTATGTGTCCTTGAAAAGACTAATCATTAAATTAATCCTAATGTTTAGGACAAATTGAAAAACAAACAGTGTTTTGATTCAAGAATGCTTTAAAGAAAAACATTAAGTAAACTAGTGGTACCCATTCAAATTGTATATGAAAAAAGTTTTTGAAGGTAATAGGCAAATGCCTGAAACTTGAATACTGCTGAATAAAATAGAGAGGAACCTGGAAAATAAGACTAATATTCTGTTGCATGCAATACTGGCCTCACCAGGTTACTGATAAGCTTTCAAACATTTGGTCTTAGATGAAGCTGACTTAAAGGTAAAACTTAATGATTGTATTCTATAATTTAGAAAATCAAATCCACCTGGACAGGCTTTTATACACAGACATACAAATTATGCATATATATAAATTATCTCAGTGCATGTATGCCAAGAAGTAGTGTTGGGATGAAGAAGTTTACACATATTGATACTGTTCTACTTTCATAATTTTAATAAAATCCCACTTTCTTCACCAGATGAAGATGTTATTTTAGAAGACCTGGATTTAGCAATGACTCATATAATGTATGAATGACATATTTTATTTTTCCATCTTTCCAATGCAGTTATCAAAAGTCATAAAGAAAATGAGCTCACTCAGATTGAACAACATACATCCTATTTCCTAACACACACACTATTAAAACCTAGTTTCCCGTATTTTTATTTTGCTAGTACAATTAATTAGAAGAGAACTATATTACACTGAAATAGATTTCATTATTTGCAGTAAAGTTACATAAACATATATGATCAAACATACTTTCAAATGTCTTCGTTGGTGGAGACAAAATGTAACCAAGCAGTCACTCAAAAATATACAGAACACAAGACAGATATGAAGTTGAAAGTTGTAAATAAACTAAACCCTTGCAGCTACACAGTGAATCCTTCGAAGGACACAGAACCCTATTCAGGTGGGCGATATGTCTCAGCTGAGAAAGCACCGCCTAGCATCACGTCCACTTCTCCCAATTAGAGGAGCACATCCCCATACAATTCCAGTGTGAGAAAGTAAATGCAATTTTGACCAGAGAGACAAGTGGTTGTGGACTCTGCTCTGAGAGACAAATTGCAGTAGAATTTCAGAGTGTTTTGAGAAGACGGCGACTAATGAACTCACATCGCTTTACGTGTATGAGCAGTGCCTACAAAGGATGTCCCAGGGTCCTGTGAATTTGTGTTGGTGATTACCATGGACATGGATTAACTTGGACACTGGTGCCTTTTCCTTCCACTTTTGTGAACCGGCATAAGTAAACAAGTGTTCACAAACGTACCACCTCATCTATTCTATTTGTGATAATCAATTCATGGGAGGAACACTGGATAAAAAAATCAAAGCAAAGCCCATTCTCTGGAGAGCTTCATTATAATTTCAACCACCCGTGATTCATCCTTAAATCTACCATAAATGTTCCCCTTGTTGCTTGAAGCTGCAAAGTCAAGTCCAGCTTTCCCAGTGGCTGCAGAAGGTAGTTAGGGAAGTGATGGGGGTAGGGGATGGGGGGAGTCATTCAACACATAGTATACATGATCCTGGTAGTAATTATGGACTTTTCTTCCCTACTTCTTTTGTTCTGTTTGTCTTCTATGTTATAAAAGACTGTTCAGTGGTCAAACTTTACAAATCATTAGCCGTATTCTGAAAGGCTTCAAATGATTTCATACGAGGAAACCAAAATGGTTAGTGCAGCCATAAAATTTTTGTACAAAGTTAGGATATTTTTAAGGGTAGAACACAGCACTAATAATTATGCTGGTACAACAGGCATGAAATGAAACAATCCCCAGCAAACTGAAACACTCAGTCATTCCATGCATGGCCAAGGCAGTTACTTAATGCAGAGGCTGGGTTTGAAGGCATGTCCTACTGCATTTAATCATATCTGATCTTTTCAAAATCTTTATGGCAAATAAAAGAATCTCCTATTTTAGCACATTATAGTTCCTTTCTCATCAACTGTACTATCAAAAAACTGCAGAAGAACTAAATTTTAAAAATGGATATGTTAGAAGCTGCTCTTTGCAGCTCCTGCTCCTTCAGCCTGGAATGCCTTTCCTTCTCACAGGTACACAGTTCTATCTCTTACTGCTCAAGTATCCTTTATCCCTGAGGCCACCTCTGATCAACATACCCAAAATGTCAGCATTTCCCAAAACCTCCTATCCGTCTTCCCTGACTGACTTTTTCTCCTAAGAATTTAACACAGTTGAACATGACAAATACAGCCATTTATCCTACAACGTGACATACGTGTTTCTAAAAATCTCCGCATGCTATTCAAAATTGTGTAATAATCACAATCACATGTGAAAAAAGTAGCTTAGAACACAACATTCAAAAACGTTCTCAATATCACATTAAAAAAAGACTGGATCTTAATAAAAACTGTAGCACAGTTTTATATATTGTAAAACTTTAAGACATACATAAATTCTCCAATGTACACAGCATGGAACCTTGAAAAAGACCTGAATATGGTTGTGGAGGGGGTGTCAGAGGGCCAACCCTTCAAGGTGCAGCCTTTGAGTCCTTGTGAAGTGGCGGAAAGAGGGTTACCTGCGATCTGACTGCAAGCTGTAAAACCAGGCGAGGACGAGTGTGGCTGGTAACACAGATGGTGAAGCACGGGCAGCTGGTAGATGCTGAGGGGCTGTGTGTGTGCGCGCACATATGGACATGTCTCTATTTATGTCACTTGGTTCAGCCAGGCACAGTTTTCCGCTTTCACCTGGTGTCTCTTGCGGAGGAACTTGTGCACAAGCAAACATGAAATACGTGTCATGCTCAGATCATCGCCTTGTGTGCCTGTGTGTCTCTGTGTGTGTTTGTATATACATATATGTGTGTGTGTATATATATAGTATATATATCTTATATATATATGACTTTCGAACAAATATGCACTCTTAAAAGTCTCACAGTAGAACTGACTGCACTTTTTTACTGTCTCTTTCCCTCACACACCAGAGTGCACTGTATGAAGGCAACTACTTTTAAACTACTGTTTTTGTTGCTGTGTCCCCACCACGTGTAATATCGGGCACATGAAAGGCAGACAGTATTTACTGAATGAACGAATGTTCTTAAAATCCCATTAATGACCTGAGCCCTTCTCACCTCTTGAACCTCAACTCTCACCCTCCTCCTCTGGACCATGTCTGAGAGGCACCTTCACTGATTTTAGTTTCTGCAGTGACAGTCATGTGAGTTCTCTTGGGACAGGGAGTCATCATTGACTCTACATTCTCTCACCTCCAGACCTTCATGCATGATATTCCCCTGGCTTACATTTTTTTCTTTTTTTCAGAGCCAAGTACGATTTAATAGAGAAAAATAAAATATTATATTTCTTGTACCCAAATACAGTGAAGCAAATTCCTGTCCCTTTAGAAAATGAACAGGATGAATCCTGTCATGATTCAAATCGTAGTACAACATTCCCTGGTTACTTTTACTGAAACCTTTACACCCACACTGCTCTATCTATCCCATCTGAGCCAATCTGTCTTTGATCCTCTTTCTCCTAGAGACTTTCACTCATGTTGGTGACCAGCAAACAATCCTACATACTCAACTTCTTCTTGGAATAGCTCCTCCACTTTCTCATTTAATTGAAATCTGATTACCTCTTGAGAACAAAGCATCCCTGAGTAGGCTTTCTGATACAAGCTGTTGTGTCTTAAGTCTCATGTTGTAGTAGGCGGATTGTCTTCCCTGTTTCTCATTGCCATGTCCACCCCGTTGCACCTTCACGCTCTTACAAACCCCCTATTCTGTGAGGCTATGCCATCTGGTTATACCACCTTGCTCCTGGCTTACAACCTTCCTTTGCACTCCAACGCCTTTTATCATTTTAATAATACCAACACACGTACAGAAGACCTCGCTGACTGGCTTGTAATTCTTATCATCACTCTCACCAAATCTCTAAATCCTAGATATTCTATAACTACTATCTTAAAAGTAAAGGTTTTCTGAAACAACCTGAACTAGATTTAGGTGTTTGTCCTATCTTCACATTCTGCCTGGTGTTTCCTCTTAGAAAGATATGTAATAATTGCTAATTTAATGATGCGTGCATTTTCAGACTGTTGCGAAGAAAGGAATACCCTTTCTTGCTCACCATTGCATCCTCAGCCTCTAATGCTGTGCCTGCTACAAGAGAGATTCTCATTAAATATTTGCAAAATGATTGAAGAAGTGTTTCCCAACTATAAGCACATTGGGGTCAGAGATAATGGATCAAATAATCAGTCTTTGATGGGGAAGAAAAAGGATTTTGAGCAGTTCTGCCCATTCCAGGACTTTCCGTTTATCAAGGAAGTAACAATAGCTTCCCAAACATTGTAGGAGTGCAGTAGATAGTCTTTTCCTGTTACTGATAAATTTATCTTTCCTTTGAAAGCATACAATCTTCCATTTTCATTAGCTCTGCCACTACCTACATACATAAATTTGGAACTTTTTAATGATCAGTTTATTCATCCTCAAAATAGGGAAGAAATTTGTAGACATTGTAAAAATCAAATGGATAGGCAATTTAAAACACAGAGCTCAGAGCTTGGTAGATGGTAAATGCCCAATAAATATTAGAAGTTATCAGAAATAACAGTGATACTTATTATAAAAGACTAGATACAGATTAGATTAATAGAACACACAGAACTCCCCAAATCTTTCAGTGTGGTTTCTCAAAGCTGTCTCTAAGAAATCTGACAGCTGGCATTCAAAGAGAAATCACTTTTGCTTGTCCTAGATTTGGAAGCCTAATAGTCACAGGTCAGGTACTTAAACCTCATACTAAGGAAACTAGATAAATGAGCTGGAATATTCTAACTCTAATTCCAAACTTCCCAGAGAAGGAGTTTCTAAGCCCAGACTCGGTCAGGGGTTTACCTCTGTCCTAATCAACTATGTTCGAGGATGGAGTGATGCTTTAGAGTCATGACATTTGGACGCTAGCTATGTAATCTACAAGATCCTGGTAAGCCTAACGTCTGCACTGTCATGGTTAAGGATTTCAAGTCAGCAGTTTCCAAATACTGATACATAAGTACACATGATTTATAAAGACACAGACACATTCTACTGATGCAAACGAAGGGATTATCAGAACTTGGGCAATATGTTATGCAGCATGAGATAACTGAAGATAGCCAGCACTCCTGATTCATATTAATAACTGTTCTCGATTTTAATCTCATCTCCTTCATACTATTCATTTTTAATTTGCATTTCAACCATGATTCTTGGGCAAAGTTGGTCACTGAACATGTAATACATAAAAATTTTAAAATTAAAAATCACATGGATGGACCTAGAGATTATCATACTAAGTGAAGTAAAGCCAAAGACAAATATCATATGATACCATTTATATGTGGAATCTAAAATACATGATACAAATGAACTTATTTACAAACCAAAAATAGACTCACAGACATAGAAAACAAACTTATGGTTACTAAAGTGGAAGGGATGGGGAGGGATAAATTAGGCATTTGGGATTAACGTGTACACACTACTATATATAAAACAGATAAACAACAAGGACCTACTGTATAGCACAGGGAACTATATTCAATATCTTGTAATAACCTATAATGGAAGAGAATGTAAAAAAAGAATATATGTATATATAAAAATATATATATATGTATTCATGTATAACTGAATCACTTTGCTGTACATCAGAAACTCACACACCATTGTACATCAACTATATGTCAATAAAAATTTTTAAAAACAGGCAGGACAAGAGATAAGGTTTTTTGAAGGCCAAATAAGTTCTTTAGTAACCAACTAAATTTGCTGGGATAACACTGGGCAGAGATTTTCAAAAACTGTTCAGGTTTTATCAAAATATGTCTTGCCACTGCCACTGTCCCATTCAAGAGTTACTGTCTTCTAGGGGAGTTTGTCCTGAAGTTGACATTGGCTGTCCTGTTCAAACAAACGTACCATCGCTCTTGCTGACGGGGGCACATTACATGCTTCAGATGTGTCGGAATTAAAAAAAAAAAAAGAAAACACAAGAATTTGTGAACTTTGGAGCTAGGGATGCTAGGGAACACCACAGTTTATTCTTGCCACTGTGATACACTTTTTAAACCTAACTGAAAAGAGAATTAGGAACCATGACTGTTCATGCATACAAAGATATATGCACTCAACTAAGGTAGTTCTTGATTAGAAAAAACATATGCACACACAAAACAGGAAATCAGTCATTTTAAGGAGGATTTTATAAGACCGTAACTTGACCTGATTTTATAATGGCTCCACAAGGGGATAAATTATGGATTACTACCATCTGTAAAGAGAAATATTGGGCAAGAGGAATAAAGTCCACTCATATGAATGCTGGGAAATATTCATGAATTTCAGTGACTGATTATCCTAGTAATCAGTGTATCTCATGGTAAAATAAAACTATTTAAAGCTATAACACATACTGTGCTGAAAGGCATTACTTGTCTTTGCTCCTTACTGGAAGAGATCCAGCAATTAAATACATAGATTAAACAGGTTTGACAGATAAGAGTATTAAGCTAAGTGATACTAAATGGCAGAAAAGAGTGAGAAGTGGCCAGAAAATAAAATTGGGTGAAGTCCCATTTCCTGAGGAAAGCAAACTCCAGGTGTGCAGACACCCAGAGTGATAAGCTTCTATATTCATTTGAGAAGGAAATTCAGGAAATTTAATTTATTTTTCTACTTCACTCCTTACATACTTCATGCCAATGTTGGACCAGACTGCCTCAATAGCATATTTAGTATTTAGTCCTGTCTTAAGCACCTAGAAATAACAACTGCATAGGAAAGCTAGTTTTCCTAACACTTGTATTTTTCACCTGCTAATGTCATAAAGAGAACGCTCCATTTGAGACAATGTCCCTTTCCTCATTAGAGAAACAAATTATCTTTCTAGATAACATCCAGGCAGGGAGTCTGCACTATTTGAGTTTTGTTATTCTTTCTTTGAGTGTTTTTAAGTGATGTATTCAAAGGAAATAACTGCCCCAATTGGCCATCTCTGTTATAAATTATAGTTCTGTTGTTGGAAAAATATTTTATCTTGTTTTCTTTCAGGAATGTAATATTTTCTACAGTTCACCATTAATAAATGTTTTTCGATATCCTATTCCGAAATGTTCATGTAAAACTGTTCGAAATTAAAATACGTTCTCTGGTAAAGGAGTTTATAATATTCAATGGCATTGCATTATTAATCACACTATTTTAGTATTCCAGTGGGAAGATTTCAGAATATAAATAATAGAACAAATATTAACTTTGCTTTATTCCTGAACAACATTTAATATCAGGATCCTTGAAAATTAATAGTGAATTCCTGAATGATTTATAAAATGATCCTTAAGAAGAAGCAAATAAAAAATTGAGTGACAGGTACTGGCCTGATATAGTTCAACCTATAAGCTTATATCTTACACACACGAATACACACATGCCTACAGAGACAGAGGCAGACGGAGAGAGAAGTTAGCATCTCCAGTACAATAATGAAGGACGAACAAAAGGGGAAAATCTGGTAAGAAATTTACTACACACAATAAAATGTGAGCACTTATTTGTCAAAAATCACAGAAGTGTCAGTAAGAGAAATAATAGAGTCTTTTGAATTTTAGGTTTGATAAACTGTTTCAAAATATATGACTTAACAAATGAATTCAATGTGATCTGGATTTATGCACTGTAATAAATTAAGAAAATTGGTTAAAAGGATATAAACAATTCATAATTATAAATGAAGCACATAAGATAGGATGAGGGCATTTCAGGGAATCACAAGTAATCTCTCTTGGGTCTCTCTCTCTCTCTCTTTCTTTTTAAAATGTGTTTTAGTTTTGCATGAGTTTTAAACAAGTACATGTCTCAAACAGAAGCAACTTGACGTTTCCTTCACTCCCTGAAGTGCTGAGAGAAATCATGACTTCTCAGAAGGGAAACTAAATTTTCGGCCTCAGCTCAGCTCAATTGGGAATTGAGAATAACTTTGTCCGTAATTGCTTATTACCACTGGCCTTGCCTTTCTAGATTGTTGCCTCATGGAAAATGGGGAGCCAGTCCACAGCAGCGCAAATGAAGTAACTGTGTCAAGTGATAAGCTTTGTTCTCATTTTCTATTTTGTAACTTCTAATTCCAGCACAGAAGGGGACATTGTAAGATACATTTTACAGGGGGAAATCCTTGGTTTACTTTAAGGTTATTCAGTGGGTAAAAAAATAAGTGCTTTGCTTTGAAAAAGCAGAAATAGAGAAATGGCTTCAGGGTTTATAAGGTTTTAGAGTTTATGCTGATTCTATGTACTGCCGACTGTTGATAAAATTGATGTGGGTCTCACGGGTAGAATTTATATTAACTTTTACGTTAGTGCTAGTAAAATACAAAGGCTCAAAGAGTTCTGTGGTTTTTGCTGAAGTTCATTGCCATTAACTACTCATGACAGAGGACTGGCAGTTCTTCCTCATGCTAATAATTTCGAATCATTTGAACAACTTTAGATGTTCAAAGAGGAGATATACTTTTCAAGAGAGACACTAGGAGTCATTAAATAATGGGTATTGACGGTTTACATAATGGAAGTTGCCCTCAACACAGAAAATGGTCCTCTAGCCCCAGTCCTCTCTGTGGATGGATTCAGCACAAGACTAACTTTCTGACTTACTCCATGTTACTCATGTCTACTTCACTTCTCTCCACAGAGAAAAAAATAATGCATCATCTAATTGGTGGGTGATATTCGCTGGTCCCCGTTTTTTTTACTGGGGAGGAAAAGACCTGTAAAATCTTTAGTCACTGGGGCTTCATTTCTTTCTCTCCACTTGCTCTCTGGACACTCTAAGGAGACAAAGTTCATGCATGTGTCTGTTGACAAGAACTTCATCTTTCCTTAGGCAGGCTGCACCAACCTCAACACGGGGGGCTTAGGACAGCATGTAGCGCCGTTGGCTACAGACTTACATCTGCATTCTCCAGCTGGCGTAAATATCTGGTATTCTGAGCCTGAGTTATTCTTCTGTATCTTAATCATCAACTGGCCCCAATGTTTCAAAAGAAATTAATGAATGTTATTTATGAGACCCTGATATCCCAAAGTATAATAAAAGAGAGTTCTCCAAATTCACATTGTTGTTTTTGATTGTAAGAGGGGAAAAAAAGGTATGACTGTAGGAGTCTTCATATATCCAGAAATTTTATTTGTCAGAAAATTCCTCTTGGGCTCTTCACAATGTTAAACTATTTATTATGCAAAATATAATAAAGCGTGTCATGGGACTACCATCCTAGTATTTTAAGGATAATACAAGTTTAATTAATTCCATAGTATGGAAGACCGGAATTAATTATGTAAAGAGTGGGTGTGTACGAATCAAGCACTGAATAAGACAGTCTTTATAGTTAAGAAAGGAAATGAACCTCCACTTACTTTTATCTTAAAGGTAAAGTGATTACAATTTATTAATATATGAATTCACCCTGTTATTCACAGTTATTCCATTTGTCAGATGTCCTTGATTTGCATATGCAAGGAAGGGTGAAAGATTCAAAAATTGGGGGGATTGCAGAGATGTCTTCTGTGAAATAAAACTCGTATTTTATGGCAAGACAAGATAAATTTCATCATAAAAATTTTTTCTCTGCCCTTTCGCCTCCTCTCTCCCCCACTATGCATTGTGTATCTACCTTATGTATCGACCAAACCTCCCCAATGGCAGAAATACCTGCTCAACCATAAAGAGCGTCATTCTCCCAGCGTCAACAAGACAACCCCTTAAAAGATAACTCTCCTGGGCTTCCCTGGTGGCGCAGTGGTTGAGAGTCCACCTATTGATGCAGGGGATACGGGTTCGTGCCCTGGTCCGGGAAGATCCCACATGCCGTGGAGCGGCTGGGCCCGTGAGCCATGGCCGCTGCGTCTGTGCGTCCGGAGACTGTGCTCCGCAGCGGGAGAGGCCACAGCAGTGAGAGGCCCGCGTACCGAAAAAAAAATAAATAAATAATACAACTCTCCTTGATCTTGTAATGGGTCACGATGACCCACCACTCTGTGCTTACAGATCTGGATTGTGTAAACTGTCAACATTACATAATTTAATGGAGAGCCCTCCGTCTCAAAAAATTTATATAATTGTGCCTTGATTCTAATGAGCGGAACAGTTCTCAGAGCTTTCTGAGATGCTGTCCCCAGTTATAATCCTCAATTTGGTTTGAATAAAATATTCCATTTTTTTCTTAGATCAACTGATTAATTTTTCATCAAACCTTTTATCCCTTATTCATTTTTAGCCTATGGTTATGTATTATTTTTAAAGCATACTTACATAGGTGGTTTTGATGGTTATAGGCTGTATTTTAAAATTAAACAAATACACAAAAGGAGACAAGTGCAAAGAAAGTATGGGTTGACAAGAATACTAATAACAGAGTAAAACCTAAGAACAAAGATAAATAATGGACCTAGCACTTTTCCTATGTCTGGAATTTGAATCTGGAGGATTTTGTTACATTTAGCAAAATGAAACCTCTAACACAGACTTCCGTATCTTTAAGTGAGGTGCTGCAAGTAATAAAACAAAAGAAAATGAAATGGACGTAATGAAGGATTGGACTGTGGACCGCAAGGATGTGAACACTGGAGAAGAAGAGCGGTGACCTCTGTGATTCCGTAACAGGGCATTTGGTCCAAGTGTTCAGCTCTGTGCTTCGGAGCCAAGCTGACTAAGAACACCGAGTGAGTTAGTGAAAATGGGAAGGGAACAACCTGGAGTTGGGCAGGTACTGGTGTGTTGTGTTTGGCTTTCAGTGTAGGTCTGATAGGAGGCCTGGAAGTAATCCTGACGGAGAGAGGGCACAAGCAGAGGGAGGGCACAAGCAGAGGGAGGTGAAGGTGGTCTGCTGGGCCAGGCACCTCTTCTGTCCTCAATTTCAGCCAACTGAGGGTCAACTGAAAGGCTGAAAAAAATGCTCCTGAACTCCAACTGAAATGTCACCTACCTGGTGTCTGTGCCAGGACAGCCTTAGCAGGATCAGAGGCTCCTGTAAAAGGCCTTTGCAAGAACTTCCCCTGTAGGTTCGCCAGCTGGTCAGAGGCCAGCATCCCACCTGCTGTTGAAATGACTGTGTTTTCATCAGCTAAGCCTCTTGTTTAAATTGCTTTTCAAAGCTCCGGCAATAAAGCTAAAGGCTTTGGAATTTTGTGGAGCAGAGAAACCGTTAGATAAGAAGGGAGCCTTTAAAGATATGTCTAAGATATTTGGTTGCAGTTGTTTATACAAGCAACCAACTGGAAGCAGAAGAATGGGACGTCCACCACGATTTCAAGGCGACAGCACTGCAGAGAAAGACCTGACCTGCCTGGCAACAACTGTAACCTCTGCACAGAAGACTCTCCAGATGTGCAAACTCACGTCGACAAAAGTTGCCCTGTGGAAGTCACCTCCACCATCCACGGACGCTTCACACAGTAACTGTGGAAGTGACTGGAATAGACAAGGCAACGTCTCCAAAAAATCAGCACCAGGAATGCACTCTTCAGATGTGGAGGGGGTCTTCACGATTCCACCCAGTGGGATTAAAGAATTATTTTGGACCAGTGACTGTTGTGTATTTCCTATTCTCTTTCTCCCTGAATTAGAGCGTTTCTTGTCCTTAATTGCTGTGATTCTATACTTTGTCCTTCTTTTAAGGTTGTCATGTTTAGGGAGAGAAACTTGTGTTTTATATTATTTGTCTCTAGGCCAGTTGTCCCCAGCCTTTTTGGCACCAGGGGCCGGTTTTGTGGAAGACGAGTTTTCCACGGACGGGGCAGGGGGATGGTGCAGGCGGTATCATAGGCGGCGGGGAGGGGCCGATGAAGCTTCGCTTGCTTGCCCGCCGCTCACCTCCTGCTGTGCGGCCCGGGGGCAGGGCGGCGGGGGAGGGGAACCCCTGCTCTAGTCCACCAAGAACTACATCCAGTCCCAACGGAGAAAAAAATCCAACCCGGAAAACCTGGAGTTCGAGAGTCATGCAGTAAGTCATTGGGTCTTTGGATTGTCTGCCTGGGGGAGGCAAACGTTGTTCTCTGCATTAGAGGAATTGTGCACAGGTGGAGTAGCTATGGGACTCCAGAGCCCCTGGAAGGTTATGGCGTCACAGGAGTGGGGCACTTAGAGAAGTACTTGCAGATGGCCAGTCCTTTTTACTCGGCTTATACCAAGGGTACAATGTACAATAAAGCTTGAACAAAGAGTTAATGTAATTTCAAAGCAAACTGACGTTAACAAAGCGAGGGGACTGTGCCCCGTAGTCCCTTATGATTGCCCTGAGTGAGTACATTCACATCCCAATGACAGGTGAGCTCCTGTCTCATCAAAAAAGTCCCAAACATGTCTGAGATTAGCCTCTTGTATGTTTAACACTTTATGTTATATACCATCACTATATCTCCCTTAATTATAACATGGCATTATGCCACAATTACAGCACCACCATTTTTTTGGGTTTTTTTTTGCGGTACGTGGGCCTCTCACTGTTGTGGCCTCTCCCGTTGCGGAGCACAGGCTCCGGACGTGCAGGCTCAGCGGCCATGGCTCACAGGCCCAGCCGCTCCGCGGCATGTGGGATCCTCCCGGACCGGGGCACGAACCCGTGTCCCCTGCATCGCAGGCGGACTCTCAACCACTGCGCCACTGGGGAAGCCCAGTACCACCGTTTTTAGCCAAAGTGGATGAGCAAAGAATTGTAATCTGCATTTCAAGGTCTGGGTCTTTCAGGACCTCAGCAGCACACAGGCCTTGAGATAAACTAATTTCAGAATTTTAAAAACAATTCACCATAGGTGCTTTTAGGTGGGGCTTGACTGCAGAAGGCTTGGCATGGCATACGGAGTGGGTCAAACATGTACTGTAGCAGATGTTGTTAGCCGCCTACCTGGTATTTATGTTCCATTTCTTTCCTTCTGACACCCCAATTTTGTTCAGGGCGTGATTTCCTCTCTGTTTTCACATCTAGGAGAATGATGCTACAGTTTTTAATATTTAAGGTTAAGGTTGCTGCCACTTCCCGGAAGAGTTTGGTGTCACAGGCTGAATTGTGTCCCCCCCTCAAAATTCATATGTTGATGCCATAACCCCAGGACCTCAGAGTGTCATGTCTTTGGAGACAGGGTCTTTGAAGAGGTCATCAAGGTGCAATGAGGCCATGTGGTGGGCCCTAATCCAGTATGACTGATATCTTTTTTTTAAAAAATATTTTATTTATGTATTTAGTCATTTGGCTGTGCCAGGTCTTAGTTGCAGCATGTGGGATTAGTTCCCTGACCAACGATCGAACCTGGGCCCTCTGCATTGGGAATGCGGAGTCATAACCACTGGACCACCAGGGAAGTCCCACAACTGATATCCTTTTAGAAAGAGATCAGGATACACACACACACACACACAGATAAAACTGTGTGAAGGTAAAGAGAAAAGACAGCCATCTACAAGCCAAAGAGAGCGTCCTCAGAAGAAACTAACCCTCCTGACACCGTGATCTTGGACTTTGATCCTCCAGAGCTGTGAGGAAATTAATTTCCGTTGTTTAAGGCACCCAGTCTGTGGCAGTGTTTTGGCAGCCCTAGAATCTATGCGGCCTTGTTAACAGTGCCACCCTGTATTCCTCATCATTCCACTGTTCTTTGTCCTGCATGAAACGTGGACAGAAGGACAGAGGGGGATCCCTCTTTTTCTCCCAGGACAGCAGAGAGGAAATGTGAAGTTGAGCCTTTGGTGACACTGACGAGTTAAACCCTAGGACTACGTAGATGTTACTGAACACTGGAGTTAGGGTGCCTGAGTATGAATCCTTGTCTCTCACTTACTAAACATGACCCGAGTCAATTTACTTAACGTCTTCCTGTATCTCTGTTTCCTCATGTACAAAATACAAACAATCATAGAGTAGATCCTTGAACAATGCAGGGGTTAGGATGCTGACCCCCCACACAGTGGAAAATCAGTGTATGCAGCAGGTCCTCCGTATGTACCCACAGTTCCTCCATACCCAAGTTTCCTCCATATCCATGGTTCTACATCTGTGTAGTCATACAGTCATGTAGTACTGACATGTAGTACTGTAGTACGTAATTATTAAAAAAAAGTCAATCTGTAAGTGGATCCAGGCAGTTCAAACCTGTGTTGTTCAAGGGTCAGCTGTATACACCTTATAAGTTTGCAATGAAGATCAAATAAGGTAATATGTGTGGGGTAAGAGTGTTTGGGATAATGCCTTATAAAGGGTAAGTGCTATAAAGGTGTTATTCCTATTGTTATCTTACGTTTCTCTCTGTAATTGACTCCTTATTCCTATTGTCATATGCAATCCCTGAATACTAAACACTTTCAACACAATAAAATCTAATCAGGAGCAAAGACAATAACAATGGAGCAAAGATAAGTTTTTCAACAAATGGTGCTGGAACAACTGGATATCCGCATGCAAAAAAAAAAAAAATGAACCTAGACACAGACCTCAGACCCTTCACAAAAATTCACTCAAAGTGGATCACAGACCTAAGTGTAAAATGCAAAAGTATAAAACTCCTAGAAGATGACACAGGAGAAAACCTAGATGGCCTTGAGTATGACGATGACCTTTTAGATATAATACCAAAGGCATGACTCATGAGAGAAAAAATTGATAAGTTGGACTTCATTAAAATTTAAAAAAATCTGCTCTGTGAAAGACAATGCCAAGAAAATGAGAAGACAAGCCACACACTGGGGGAAAATGTTTTCAAAAGAGACATCTGGGGCTTCCCTGGTGGTGCAGTGGTTGAGAGTCCGCCTGCCGATGCAGGGGACACGGGTTCGTGCCCTGGTCCGGGAAGATCCCACATGCCGTGGAGCGGCTGGGCCCGTGAGCCATGGCCGCTGAGCCTGCGCGTCCGGAGCCTGTGCTCCGCAACGGGAGAGGCCACAGCAGGGAGAGGCCCACGTACCGCAAAAAAGAGATATCTGATAAAGGACCATTATCCAACAGATATGAAGAACTCTTAAACTTGACAATGAGAAAACCTGATTAAGGGCCAAAGACCTTAACAGACAGCTCACCCGATCATATACACATATGACAAGGAAGCATAGGAAAAGGTCTTCCACATCCTATGTCATCAGGGAAATACAAGCTAAAACAACAATGAGATACCACTAGACATCTATTAGAATGGCCCAAATCCACAGCACCGACAACACCCAACACTGGCGAAGCTGTGGAGCACCGGGAACGCTCATTCACTGCTGGTGGGAAAGCAAAATGGTGCAGCCACTCGGAAGACAGTGTGGCAGTTTCTTACAAAACCAACCACATGCTCACTATACAACCCAGCTCTTTGGTATTTACACAGGGCAGCTGTAAACTATGTCCACACAAAAACCTGCACACAGATGTTTATTTATAGCAGCTTCATTCATAATTGCCATAACTTGGCAGCAACCAAGATGTCCTTCAGTAGATGAATAGAAAAATAAACTGTGTACATCCAGACAATGGAGTATTATTCAGTGCTAAAAAGAAATGAGCTTTTCAAACTATGAAAAGACATAGAAGGAACCCAAATGCATATTACTAAGTGAAAGAAGCCAATGTGAAAAGTTTAATTCCAACTATATGACCTTATGGAAAAGACAAAACTATAGAGACAGTAGAAAGATCAGTGGTCATCAGGGATTGTGGAGGGAGAGATGGACAGGGATAGCACAGGGGATTTTTAGGGCAGTGAAAGCACTCTGCATGATAGTGGTGGATACATGTCATTATGCATTTATCCAAACCCATATAATGTACACACCAAGTGTGAACCCTAATGTAAACTAGGGAATTTGGGTGATTATGACGTGTCAAAGTATGGAGAGCTTCATCAATTGGAACAAATGTGCCACTCTGCTGGGGGATGCATATGGAGATATGGAGGAAGCTATGCATTGCGGATAAAGAGGGTATACGGAAAAATCAATATACCTTCCCCTATGCTTTCCTGTGGACTTAAAACTGCTCTAAAAATGTAAAGTCTTAAAAACAAAATAAAACAAAAAATTTGTGAGGTAACCAGTGTTTCAACTGAGGTTCGGGGAGGAGTATGTCTAAAATTGTCATCATCTCTCAATATCATTATAGAAGTTTTAATAAGGCTTTTGTGATTCAACTGTGTTGGGGCACTAGTTATTTGTTTTTACTTTTTTTATTTTTTAATTCAAAGGAAAATTTATGTTCAGGGAAAAATAAAGAGACTTCCCTAGTGTTCTATGTATCCTTCCATTTTTGTTCTTGGACCATTTTCATCCTGTCTTCTGCACCAGGAAAATAGTTTCTGTGGCCTCAGTTGCTGGACTTTTGTTTTCTAGCCTCTGCTTGGGCAATGGGCAGCCCCAGCAGGAGGTAAGAGGGTGGGAGGATAAAGTGTTCAGACTATTTTTTCCCCTTCATCCTTCTGATTGACGTGAACTGGCAGAGGATGTCAGAGGCGGTTTTCTTTACTGTGGTCCCAGGGATGCCCTCCCGCGTGACCCACATCTCAGGAGACCTGGAACACTACTTTCTCCTCTTACCACTGCAGACCTCAGGGTGATAACAACCTCCCACTCCTGCCCACTCCTGGTGTGTCACCATCCTTTATCGTTTCCTTAACCCTGACCATCCTGTTCCCTCTTAATCATCATTCATGAAATGTCTTCCTTTACCCCTTAAACTCTGGCATCTGTTCACTGCTGACCTGGCTGATGCAGGGAGCATGAGACCGCTGAGCTTCTGTGGGCAGAGGAGACCCACAGATGGGGTCTTCTGTGGGTCTTCTCCACACTCTACACTATAGTGTAGAGTGTGGAGAAGAAAGGAAAATGCAAAAGTGCTCAGTATAATCCTAACCATCCCAGATTTGCTTCATGAACACAATTTTGTAAATGGAAGTGTAATGACCAATTCTAAGATCACAACATTTTACGTTGCATTTGACTTTTTTCTATACACAGTATGATATGGAAACTGAGTTTTAAAAGGAATACCTTAAACATTTCAACACTATACCACATTTTCCCCAAAGCACTTCGTTTTTTTTCAAATTGAACATTTTTATATTGTACATTGCAGCCGAAGGCCATGTTGAAGTGAAAGTGTTAGAAAGTTTTCTAAATGAAATTATTTTTGAGTTTCAGTTGCCATACAACTTCCTTTACTTTTCAAATAATGTTGAATTAAATATGAAACAGCATATGCTTCATATAGGCACTGAAATCACGAGCAGTAACACTCAGAATAAAACATTAAAGAAAAAAATAACTTACAGAGAAACTTAAGGTTTGAAGGACAAATTTTAACTTACAGAGAAACTTATGGTTTGAAGGACAAATTTTAACTCTAATAATTAACTAGAAATGTAACCCAATTCACATGTTTTCTTCCATAAATCATGCTCCCTCTCTTCAACGTAAGAAGTCTTTTTGCTTTCTTAACCCGTTACTGAATGTTCTTTTAAAAACAAGTACAGCAGGCAATGGTTTCTTTATATATATATATATATATATAATATAGAAAACTTTTTACTGCTGCAAAAGTACATGGGTTATAAATTGTCTAAAAGGAAGTAGCATAAGTTACACGCCAATTTAAAAATAAAAAAGTACGACATACAGGTATGTGTATTCTTTAAAGTATACATTTTCTCCTAGGTATAAATATACATTGTGCAAATTATAATGTGAATTTAAATTTTTTGGCTAATCTATAGTATTACAATAATTGCTTACAGTGATTTTTTTTTTTTTTTTTTTGCTTGAAATAGGCTAGATTATTTAGTTTGAAAATACCTAGTCTACACTGAGGTTAAACTGAGAGTGCTAACAGAAAAATTACTAGTTTCAAGTCATTTGTTAGGGAGGAAAAAATATCAGTAAATAGAAGTTACTCAGATTTGAATGTCCCTAAATGTTATAATATCACACTGGTGTCTTTCAACTTATTAATCAGTAATATATGCTTCATGCCTAACAGAAAAAAGAACAAAATACTTTACATACTTTTAACACGATACATGTATACTTACTTTAAAATATTTTAACACTACAGTATATAACATATGATACACAAGCACAATGCTACCACCATTAGATGCAAGTAAATCATATAAAATAAAATGTGTTAAGTTTATAAATAATATTTTGCATTATATCCATATTCCAATGAGCATTCATCAATAATTTCAATATTTCTCTCTCTTAAGGTCACATGTGAGTAGATTTATTTTTAAGATTTTATTTTTTTAGATCAGTTTTAGGTTCATAGCAAACTGCTGTGAACTTTTATATCCTTTTCTTTCACCAATTTTTTAAAGTTTTTTCTTTCAGGGTCCCTGATAATTCAAGCAACCTATTAACGATAGCCTATTAATTACTGTAAATTTATAAATTTATATCTTAGGAAATTTCTCTTCCCATGAAATATATATGTTATGTGCATGTACGTGTGTATGTATATATATATACACACACGCAAGTGTGTGTGTGTGTGTGTGTGTGTGTGTGTGTGTGTGTACATATATATATATATATATATAAAATTACCAGATATACTCTGTGAAGTTACATCCAGCGAAAGAATTTCCCATAACCGCTGCTACACTTCGTGGGGTTGTAATGGCATCTTCAAGCTGATGCAAGCACACTGCACAGATCATTTTGTGAACCAGCCCTGAGCTTTCTGTAATTTTGTTAACTGACCACAGAAAACTCCATTATGTGGCTACAGATGTGAGATAGGGGAGAGACATCCAAGAAGTGAGAGCAGGTACCGTGGGTTCATGTGGTCCCCTTGTGCCTCTGGACCCACTCAGGTCTAGTCCTGGCCTACATGTCCAGTTAACACCACCCTGTCCCTGTACATGGTCAATTCTATGATTCCCTGGATCTGAGAACAATGTGTTCATGACAGGTGTTGAGTCTGCATGGACCCTTGATAACCCATAGTGGGCATTTGGCTAATAAAAGGTTCCAATAGCAATCATGATCTGCTTTCCAAAGGAAGAATGCTTTCAGCACAGGAAGGCATGAGATTACGCTATAACTGTAGGTATCTAAATTTTGCTTTGGATCTGGGAGCCAGCCAGAGGCTCCATGAAACATCCTTATCTGTCATAGACACTCTACGTACCTTTGCATCCATGGCTATTACAGTAACTGCGCAACTTACCTATATTTGTACCTGCTGCAGAGCCTACCCTTAACTCCAGTCCCCACTGAAATTTGGCACTTTAACAGGGTACCAGATAGGTTTGAGCAGCACACCAAACATGATATATGTTGACACCAAATCCAAAGACAACTCCTAAGCTTTGCCTCTGCTTTTTGGTGGAGAGTGCACAATGCATTAATTTGTCCCATTTTAGAGGAGATATGCCAGTAAGCTCTATTCCCCTGAACCTGAGGAACTTAACCAAGGTGGCAAGTTCCTGAACTTTCATGGGTTCTTCCCCCACGGCTGGCACATGGGTTTCTTATCAAGGAATGTAGGACACTTACTATTTGGTACTCATTCATTAGCATAATGTCTTGACACAGACTAGTGTTTCATAAAACGTCTTCAATCTAATCAACCAGAGTGATATTTTCTGAGGAAGAAGAAAATCAGTCTCAAGGATTAGATTTTTAACAGAACAAGAGAGCTGATACAGTCTTAATGTAGGTTAGTGTTGGTGTAACACTGCACTTCTCACGTGAAGAGAAATTACTTTTGATTATCTTTTTGATGGAGATGAAACAGAAAATAGCCAGGGCAACAGCTGAATGCCCTGTGCTTAGCTCCAGTTAAGAACCAAGAAACAAACACCTCAATTAGCATCACCATCTAATAAAACGCACGATAACCCATAGTTTGGTATTGAGGAGTAAGACCAATCACACAGGTGAGTTAAATGGGGATTTCATACGCATTAACACTCCTGTATTTGTAAAATCCTTGACAGAGACAATCATATTTGTAGTTCTTCAGAGGTCCACTATTGATTTAAGTTCCCTCTCTTGGCAGGTAGATTGGAATGGTTTCATGGGTATCCGCTAACTCTGGTTGTAATAATACACTTCACTCCTTATCACACACTCACTGTGGGATTATGCTAGCAACTCCATAAACTCTCACTCTATTTTCTGGGCCTCAGGGAATGGCCACTAGATTTGTACATAGACTAGAATCCCTATGATATGGGCTCAGGCCAAGGCTCTGTATATAACATGATCCCTGTAAGCACCAACTGTGACCTCAGTGGAGGTTTTCAGCCCCAGGGACTTGTGGAATTCATCGAAATGATCAAATAACCCTGGGACGATTTGGGTATTTTCTTTTCCCTAGTCCTCTGGGGTGAGCTGTGAAGACTATTCATAGAGCATTCTCATTGTTATTGGCTGAAAATCCACACTAGATTAACGCAAGTTGAGCTTCTGCTAAAAGACCTAGATTTTTTCCATTTACACAGACCAAACAGTCCTATAGAAAGCTGCCCAGCTCTTTGCTTCACAGGGAGCCTGTCATCAATTAGCCAGGATCACGGCATTCCAGAGCAATCTGGTTACATCTGTCTTGCCTTGCCTATCACACTACTTGGGTTAGATTTATTTCCATTGGGATCTCATCCCCACTGAAATCAGGGAACCCAGTTCCTCTGAGGCTTCACCCCACCGTCACCACAGGATTGCAGAAAATAGTCACTAAGTCAGTTTTCAAGAATGTGTATGCTTCCCTCACTAATATGTTCCATTATTTTCCTTATGAATGTTTTTATAAAACCTATAGCATGCAAATAGATGAATGCACAAGTCATAAATGAACATCTTACTGAATTATCAATCGATGAGCACATCAGTGTGACAAGCTGGATCAATAAATAAACCCATCTTGTGCCCCCTCCCAATTTCTAACCCCTCCCTGCTTCTTTTTTTTTTTTAATTGGAGTATACTTGATTTATAATATTTAGTTTCAGATGTACAGCACAGTAATTCAATATTTTTACAGATTATACTCCATTAAAAGTTATTACAGATAATGGCTACAATTCCCAGTGATGTACAATATATCCTTGTTTCTTATATATTTTATACATAGTGCTTTGTACCTCTTAATCACCTACCCCTATTTTGCCCCTCCCCTCTTCCCTCTCCCTGCTGGTAATCACTGGTTTTCTATATCTTTTGAGTCTGTTTCTGTTTTGCTATTGACCATCAACAGACAAATGGATAAAGAAGGTGTTGTGATGTTGTGTGTATGTATGTATGTGTGCATATGTGACAGAGATGGAATATTACTCAGCCATAAAAATAATGAATTTCTGCCATTTGCAGCAATGTGCATGGACCCAGATGATATCATGCTAAGCAAAATGTCAGACAATGAAAGACAAATACTGTACGATATGGCTTACACATGGAATCTAAAAAATAATGCTCCTTAATGTCTTGGTAAATAGAGTGTCCTCTGGGTCTCTCCAATAACTACTGTAAATGTTGTCTGAGCAGTTTGCAAATAACAGAGCTATTCACCATGCCCACATCCCCTGGCTTTCATATACGTTCTCAAAGTGTGCTATGCAAGTTGGAGAATTTTTATTCATTAATTACAGGCCACAGTTGAGTTCAGGCTTTAATTAACCATCATTATTGTCATTCCTAGGTTCCCAAGCTAATGTTAAACTTCAGATTCTGAGAGAAAGCATACATGTGCCTGAATTCTGCTTGATCCAATCCTCATGATTTTCTTTCTGGTTAAATTCTCTTAAAAATCCAAAAGTTCAAAAGTTTACATGCTCCCCAATGTTCACTGAAGCACTGTTTACAATAGCCAAGACATGGAAGACACTTAAATGTCCATTGACAGACGAATGGATAAAGAAGATGTGGTACTTATAGACAATGAAATATTACTCAGCCATAAAATAGAATCAAATAATGCCATTTGCAGCAACATGGATGGACCTAGAGATTGTCATACTAAGTGAAGTAAGTCAGACAGAGAGAAATATCGTATGATATCCCTTACGTGGGGAATCCAAAAAAAAAAGATACAAATGAACTTATTTACAAAACAGAAACAGACCCACAGACTTAGAGAATTAATTTATGGTTACCAGGAGAGGAGGGGAGGGGAGTGGGGAGGGATAGACTGGGATTGACATTTTTACACTGCTATATTTAAAATATAGGATGGGCTTCCCTGGTGGTGCAGTGGTTGAGAGTCCGCCTACCAATGCAGGGGACACAGGTTCGTGCCCTGGTCCGGGAAGATCCCACGTGCCGCAGAGCGGCTGGGCCCGTGAGCCATGGCCGCTGAGCCTGCGCGTCCGGAGCCTGTGCTCCGTCCGCAACAGGAGAGGCCACAACAGTGAGAGGCCCGCGTACCGCAAAAAAACAAAGAAAAAAACAAAACCAAAAAAACCAAGGACCTACTGTATAGCACAGGGAACTCTGCTCAATATTCTATAATAAGCTAAATGGGAAAAGAATTTGAAAAAGAATAGAAAAAAATAAAATAAGTGAATGCTAAAAGAAATCCATACATGTTCCCCATAAACTCTGTGCTACAGACTGGCAAAATACAGCGGTACTTTGATGGGAACGCTATCTCCTCCCAGGACAAGCCTTTCACTTCTCAGTGTGAGTGCTGTTTGCATCTAACTTTAATCCTGGGCTTGGAGAGAGGGCCCGCTGATGATGGCATGCCCGGGGCTGCATCCCCCTGGATGGTACCAGTCCCAGGGGAAGGCGTGGCGAGTTCTCACACGAGACAGTCCGTGGCAGTTGCTGCTACTTCTGTCAAGGAAGCTTCCGAGGAACCTGAAGGTTCAAATTTCTCAGTCTCTTTTCCCTCTATTCGAAAGTGTCCTGCTTATTCCCCAGAGTATGCATCTTGGCATAAGAAGCCTATTGAGGTGGTACATTCAACGGATGTTCTAGTCGTAAAACTCCTGAAACAGGCACTGGGCTAGATCTAAGAAGAAAGCATGTTTCTTTAAAACCACAATGGAGGATTATCGATTCTCCATCTGTCCATGTTGGCATTCAAATCTTTTGATCATTATTTTTGTAATTTTGAAAATTATATCTAGGGCACTGGGAATCAGCCAGCCTACAACACAACGACTGTAACAGCCAAGTTCCACAAGTCACTTGATATCCTGACACTCTGACCTCAACTTGCCCTCTGACCCATGCCACCTCTGAGCACTTGTGATGCTACTGAAATCTACAGATTACCAGTGGCTCAATCCTCCCCAACTAGGAGGGTATATGTGCATTCACCAGATATGTGAATGTCCCAGTGTCAGAATGTCAGTTTGAGGGTATGTTTCTTGGGGTCACTTCCTGTGGTCACTTCCTGTACCAGCTACTATATCTTTCAGGATTTCAGCTTAAGAGGGCATATTTTAAGAAGTAAATACAACAAAGTTTAATGAAAGGACTATTCGTAGAGGTGTGAGCAGAGTTAAGGGAAAGAACAAATGGTGGTGAAACACCCAGGATTTAGCAACAGTGGAATCATTAGATCTGTTTCTTTTATTTTAACCTTTGTATTCTATTGCTTCTGCTTGGAGTCAAGAATGTTGCCTATAGCCTGAAATATACAGGAGAGCCCATTCTCAAGGCTCTGATCTTTAAAGGTGTAACACTTTTCCATTCATACAGAGCTAAAAAATTGCAGCAGAGAGAATAACATGTGTCTTGTTGGAGGTTTACAGGAACATCCTGACCTGACCTACAAGGACAGGACCTACAGGACCTTCCTGCACCAAGAAGTCTGCAACAGCCAACCACAGCCCCTCCCTCATTTTGCCTTTTAAAATGCTTTGCTGAAACCCTTCGGGGGAGTTCGGGTTTCGGGGCGGGGGCACAAGTTACCCGTCTCCTTGCATGGCCCTGCAATGAACCTTTCTCTGCTCCAAACTCTGACGTTCCAGTATCGTTTGGCCTCATTGTGCATCTGGCACAGGAACTTGTGTTTGGTAACATCCACAGTTAAGAAATGAAACTTTCTCTGACCTCTAAAGAGTCCTTTCTGTTGGCAAAACTTCATGTACTCTCTCCTCCCCTCCCCTTTCCCCTTGGTCACCGCCTCCTCCTCCTCTCCCTCCTCCTCCCCCTCCTCCTCTCCCTCCTCCTCCCCCTCCTCCCTCTCCTCCTCTCCCTCCTCCTCCCCCTCCCTCTCCTCCTCCCCCTCCTCTCCCCACCCCCCCTCCCCTCCTGCTCACCCTCCTCCCCTCCCTCCACCCCCTCCTCTCCTCCCTCCTCCCCCTCCCCTCCCTCCTCCTCCCCTCCTCCCCTCCCCCTCTTCCCTCCCCTCCTCCCCTCCCCCTCTCCCCTCCCCTCCTTCCCCTCCCCTCCTCCTCCTCCTTCCCCCTCCTCCTCCCTCTTTTTCTCCTTTTCCCTCTTCTCCTTCTTTTTCTTCCTAGTATTAGAGATGGTGTTTATAGATCAAAAGATGAATAAAGCGTACTAAAACTGTGTGTGGAGGTGGTGATAAGAGCAATGTTATCCTGACTCATCAACATTCTTTAGAGTACATTTGCTTATTCTGATAACTTTTAAAAACTAAAAACAGTTATTTTGAAAAAAAAATAGCTATGGCAAGAGTAGAAAATGACTGAGGTGTGTAGGCAACAGTGTGTATCAGCAAAGCAAATCCGTACAGTGCCAGCAAGCCCAAGCCTGCAGGCAAGGAACATCAGGTGCGTCCTACTAGAGGGTTCGTATCCGGTCATTTTACAGTTTTATGTCTTGAAGGCTTGTGTTGTTCTACACAACTGCAAAACAAGGAACCAAATCGTGCGGTTTATAATCCTCAGAGGCAGCAGAGGTGTGCATTTTTGAAAGGCGTGTCATGATTCTGGTGATTCAGCCAGTCCCCACACCCAGGAATATACTTGGTGGCAAATGTCCACCTGTCCTGCAGGTCACCGGTGAGCAAGGCCAAGGTGGGTCCTGGGGATACAGCAGCTGTGTAAGCACCCATCCAGGCCAACGTTTGTGCTGCTCTGTACAGTGTTGGCAAACTGCAGTTCCAACTGAGAAACCAGATGAATTTTGCTTGTAAATATTTGCAATCTGTCACTTAGATAATTGCTACATCTACATTTGGGTGCGTTTAGGCTTCTAACAACACAGACACGCTCGCTTGCTACTTGCCATAGTGGAGTGAGCGAAGTTTATTCAAAGCCAATACTCGATGTAACAAAACAGTTGTTATATTAACCAGCGTAACTTATTTGAAAGGATAAAGTCACATGTTCATAACACAATTTCTTGTGTCTTTGAACATGATGAATTATTGGTTTGGTGGTTTTGTTTCTTATGGTGGGTTTTCCTGATTTTCTGGGAAATTCTGGACTTAAAAATGAGGTGGGAAATGCCCCCCCCCCTTTATTTTCTGGAAGGATTTGAGTAAAACTGGAATTCTTTAGTTCTTAAACAATTCCTAGCATTTACCAGTCAAGCCAGCTGAGCCTCTCATTATCTTTGTTAGATTTAGGGCTACAAATATAATTTTTAAATAAGTAGATTGATACATTTTCTTTATTTCTTCTTTAGTCAGCTTAGTAGTTTGTGCTACTTAATAGTTGTCTTTTCTATTTCATCTAATTAATTCAATTTATGGGCAAAAACTGGGTTTGTAATATTCCTTTATTATCTTTTATTATCCTTTTAAGAGTTTTTAAAATATACAATTATGTTCACTCTTTTATTCCTGATATTGGTAAATTGGGTCTTTTCTGTGTCTCTCTCTCTCTTACCTCTCTCTCACTATAAATATAAACATATATGCTAATTTAGTCATGTAATTTTCCATCCTAAAGAGCTAATTAATTTTCTCTAAGAAATATTTCATAGTTTAAGTAAGACATAATTTTATTTAATACTGAGTTGGCCAAAAGTTTCATTCGTTTTTTTGCGTAAGATGGCTCTAGTAGCACTTAGTTGTCTTTAACAATTTTGTTAGATTGTATGTGACAGCTGTCATATCAGCATGCACTTTGAAAAAAAAAAACTTTTCAAAATTGGTGAATTTTTGTGTAGCCATTTTAATATCGAAGATGGAAGAAAAAAAGCAACATTTTCAGCATATTATGCTTTATTATTTCTAGAAAGATAAAAATGCAACTGAAACGCAAAAAAAAGATTGTACAGTGTATGGAGAAGGTGCTGTGACTGATCGAATGTGTCAAAAGTGGTTTGCGAAGTTTCATGCTGGAGATTTCTCGCTGGACGATGCTCCACGGTCAGATAGACCAGTTGAAGTTGATAGCGATCAAATCGAGACATTAATTGAGAACAATCAACGTTATACCATGTGGGAGATAGCAGACATACTCAAAATATCCAAATCAGGCGATGAAAATCATGTGCACTAGGTTGGTTATGTGAACTTCTTTGATGTTTGGGTTCCACATAAGTTAAGCAAAAAAAAAAAAACTACTTGACTGTATTGCCGCATGCGATTCTCTACTTAAACGTAATGAAAACGTTCCGTTTTTAAAACAAATTGTGGGGCTTCCCTGGTGGCGCAGTGGTTGAGAGTCCGCCTGCCGATGCAGGGGACACGGGTTCGTGCCCCGGTCTGGGAAGATCCCACATGCCGCGGAGCGGCTGGGCCCGTGAGCCATGGCCGCTGAGCCTGCGCGTCCGGAGCCTGTGCTCCGCAACGGGAGAGGCCACAACAGTGAGAGGCCCGCGTACTGCAAAAAAAATAAAAATAAAAAAATAAAACAAATTGTGATGGGTGATGAAAACTGGATACTTTACAACAATGTGGAATGGAAGAGATCATGGGGCAAGTGAAATAAACCACCACCAACCACACCAAAGGCCGGTCTTCATCCAAAGAAGGTGATGTTGTGTATATGGTGGGATTGGAAGGGAGTCCTCTATTATGAGATCCTTCCAGAAAACCAAATGGTTAATTCCAACAAGTACTGCTCCCAATTAGACCAACTGAAAGCAGCACTCGATGAAAAGCGTCCAGAATTAGTCAAAAGAAAACGCATCCATCAGGATAATGCAAGACTGCATGTTTCTTTGATGACCAGGCAAAAACTGTTACAGCTTGGCTGGGAAGTTCTGATTCATTCGCTGTGTTCACCAGACATTGCACCTTTGGATTTCCATTTATTTTGGTCTTTACACAATTCCCTTAATGGAAAAAATTTCCATTCCCTGGAAGACTGTAAAAGGCACCTGGAAGAGTTCTTTGCTCAAAAAGATAAAAAATTTTGGGAAGATGCAATTATGAAGTTGCCTGAAAAATGTCAGAAGGTAGTGGAACAAAAGGGTGAATATGTTGTTCAATAAAGGTCTTGGTGAAAATGAAAAATGTGTCATTTATTTTTAGTTAAAAACCAAAGGCACTTTTTGGCCAACGTAATATATATGATTTATCAGGTTAAATGGTTAAACTACAGTTTATTTGGCTTTTCTATACTATACTTCTCTATCAGTAAATATAAAGAAATAATTGTTTAACTAGGAAAGTATGCATAGTGGCATTATTTTATCTGAAAAGAATTCTGTGTTCGACCTACATTTTTAATTCTACTTCTGGGGTCATTAAAACAATAACGATCTTGGAAATTTTCTTCCTTAAATTTCTAGCTGATACCACCTTTTGAGTTTACAAGAACTTTCATTAAGCATTGTGTATACTGTCACTCTATATCTAAAATAGGGACATGGAACCAACCAAAATGTCCATCGACAGATGAATGGATAAAGAAGATGTGGGGCATATATACGATGGAATATTACTCAGCCATAAAAAGAAACGAAATTGAGTTATTTGTAGTGAGGTGGATGGACCTAGAGTCTATCATACAGAGTGAAGTTAAGTCAGAGGGAGAAAAACAAATACCATATGCTAACATATATATGGAATCAAAAAAAGAAAATGGTACTGAAGAATCTAGTGGCAGGACAGGAATAAAGACACAGACATACAGAATGTACTTGATGACATGGGGGGGTGGGAAGTGTAAGCTGGGATGAAGTGAGAGAGTGACATGGACATATATACACTACCAAATGTAAAATAGATAGCTAGTGGGAAGCAGCCGCATAGCACAGGGAGATCAGCTCGGTGCTTTGTGACCACCTAGAGGGGTGGGATAGGGAGGGTGGGAGGGAGCCTCAAGGGGGAGAAGATATGGGGATGGATGTATATGTATAGCTGATTCACTTTGTTGTACAACAGAAACTAACAAGTATTGTGAAGCAAGTGTACTCCAATAAAGAGCTATTAAAAAAATAGGTCAAGAATGAAACTTCATAAGGTCTGTTTTTCAGAGTTGTAACAGAATAGGGGACTCATGTTGACTGTGTTGCCATAGATTAATTGCAGCACTAGGAGGTTACTTGTCAGATAAAATAATGAATATGCCAACAACTGAGTTGAAACTAAGTATTACAGAGAAATGGCGGCAGTGTATGTTGCCGCCACATAATATAAGGTAAGTTCTTTAAATATACTAGATAGAGGATACAGGTCAGGGTGCAACCAGGGCACGTATGGGAAGACCTTGCTTGAACTAGAGAAAAAGGAGGACATGTCACCACAATGTCACTTACACAAAGGATCCCAATTTCATCTCACTAGTTCAGAGGCTTTTTAATAACTACAACTTAAAAACTAGAAAGAAATAATAAAGGTAACTTCTTCCCTCCACCAAAAATTGGTGCTTTAACTTTTTACCATTCTATTCTTTCTGTTACTGAGATTTTTTTCCTCTCACAGAAGTTTAGTACAAGTATATGGTGTCTAAATAATGTTAAAGAGCTTTGTAAGGTATTCCATTTTAAATAGTGATGTAGGTGGCCTGAGTTATTTAGCAATTTTCTAATCTCTTCTAAATGAAATAGATTGGATTTTTAGCTGACTAAGCCTCCAGAGACTTTCCTGGTGCCTAGGGCCTTCCCCGAAGACTGTTCTGAATTGCCTTTCTTTTATTTCATCTTGAAAAAAACATTCCTTCAGGAGGCTGTCTGGGGGCCCTGTGATCCTGATTCTCTCTGTCATAAATCAATTTTCAGCAGTGCTAGTGAGAAAACTTTGAGCATATGATGCTCCCCAACGTGTAGAATACCTTCTCAGCAAAGAATATTAATTGAGAAATATCCTCCCCGCTGTCACAGTCACAGTGCTTAATAAGATGAGCGCCCCCCCCACCCCCGTCTCTGGAGAGCTGGCAGCATTCTGTCGAGCCCTGTCTTCGGATTACCTGAGTTATCTACTGCCAGAAATGAAGCAGAGGGATTTCATCAGGAACACTACTTCTCAGTTAGAGAAACCTATTGCATCGCATGTTGTTTTTGCTCTGTGCTACTTGATTTATACATAACTCTAACCCAATAGACACCACATTTGTGCTTAAGCGGTGTTAGTTGATCTTTATAAGAAATCAACTTCCATGAAGCTTAGAGGTTGCAGGCAATGTGAGTTTTCCATGGAACAAATTTTTACTGTCCATGTTACAAATTAAGGGATGCATTTTTTTCTTAAATTAAATTTTCTAATCGAGGATGTGAACTGTGCACTCGACAGACAGCCATGGATGAATATGCAACCTACTTTTCTTCAGTCACAGCAACATTTTCCTTTGACAAAAAAAACCAAAAAAACTCATTCTTTCTTGCCTGAAGCTTTTTTTTTTGGTTTACTGATATATATATATTTTCTAACATCTTTATTGGAGTATAATTGCTTTACAATGGTGTTAGTTTCTGCTGTATAACAAAGTGAATCAGCTATATGTATACATATATCCCCATATCCCCTCTCTCTTGCGTCTCCCTCCCTATCCCACCCCTCTAGGTGGTCACAAAGCACCAAGCTGATCTCCCTGTGCTATGCAGCTGCTTCCCACTAGCTATCTATTTCACATATGGTAGTGTATATGTGTCCATGCCACTCTCTCACTGCGTCCCAGCTTACCCTTCCCCCTCCCCAGGTCCTCAAGTCCATTCTCTACATCTGTGTCTTTATGCCTGTCTTGCCCCTAGGTTCATCAGAACCATTTTTTCTTTTAGATTCCATTTATATGTGTTAGCACATGGTATTCATTTTTCTCTTTCTGACTTACTTCACTCTCTATGACAAACTCTCGGTCCATCCACCTCACTACAAATAACTCAATTTTGTTCCTTTTGATGGCTGAGTAATAGTCCACTGTATATCTGTGCCACATCTTTGAAGCAACTTTCGAATAATCAGGAAACTTCGGACTAGTCTTTTATGTGTTTCTTTTCCAGCCTGATTTAAATTATATTCACAGTCATTATCTGGTTCAGAACCACTTTCTCGGGCTTCCTCCTCTCTCAAAGTCCTTTAGCCTCCTCTTATTCCAGGTCCCGTACTTAACTGCACCTGCCTACTGGCCACTCTCCACATGGCAAAGCAGGCAAGGGTGGGGGTATTGCTTGTATGAGTGAGACCCTGGTGGTGGAGGTGGTCACAGGTCATTTCCTGTGCACGAGACAAGCCCTGTGTGGGTGCTGATATCAGTGGCAGGTAAGCCTTGGCAACTTTCTCTTCAGAGGACATTAGGTTTCCAGTGCTCAGCTAGGCTCCCCAGCAGCCTCCTGGTACCAGTTATCATACGAATACATGACGACTCCAAGTCCTTTACCCCAGAAGAGGACAAATACGCAGCTGAGTTATAATCCCCAGGATCACTAGGCAAGCGTCTGGAATTCTGGCAAGTTGTCCCTTGCTCAGCTACTGTTTATAGGCCATATATCGATATATATAAAACTACAGCAGACCTAGGAATCCTTGGTTCACCAATCTCATCTCAAGAGAAACTGGGTGAATTGCTTAACTCCTCTTTCTATATGTGTGTGTGTGTGTGTGTGTGTGTGTGTGTGTGTGTGTGTGTGTATACCATGGAACTGTATTAAATTACAGGGTATTCTAATTTTAAAAAGTTATTTTATTTTATTTTTATATTTGGTTGAGTTGGGTTTTTGTTGCCGCTCCATGCGGGCTTCCTCTAGTCGCGTCAAGCAGGGGCTGCTCTTCGTTGCAGTGCACAGGCTCTAGGCGCACGGGCCTCAGTAGTTGTGGCTCACAGGCTCAGTAGTTGTGGCTCACATGCTTAGTTGCTCCACGGCATGTGGGATCTTCCCAGACCAGGGATCGAACCCGTGTCGCCTGCATTGGCAGGCAGATTCTTAACCACTGCGCCACAGGGAAGTCCCAGGATATTCTAATTTTGATGTAAATCCCTATTATACTCAAGAAATATCTTAGCAACTCTTATTTGGGAAGGCACAGGAATTGTTTTTAGAGCAGAATGGAATGCTAAAAGCAACTTGATATAAATAAAACCTATTTAAGTGCATTATTGTGCTCAAAAGAAAAAATATACATACAATTACCTACCCAACCCCTCCCTGCCCCAAGAAAGTAGATGGAAATACGAGTCTGGAGATACTGGCTGGGAGAAGTAAGTAAACTTGGAGACCCTAGTGTTCTGGGGGTAGAAGCCTTTATCAGCACTGCATTTGTTCAAGGGCCTTGGGCTAGAAACAAGGTGGAGGAACCACTGAGCCTCCCATGTTAATCCAAGGATGCTTGGTGGGTGTCAAGGTCTCACTGTTAAATCCTCTGACTCCCAATGGAAGACCTCACTTCTCTCTCATTGAAAGTTAGCCTCACACAGTCCCCAGAATAAAAGCAAGGAGATATGAACCCATCACTAAAAATTACCAAATACACAAGGGGACAAGTAATTATGATTAGAATCACAGAAACACAACAACATCTATTTAGAACCCTAGGACCTTTAGATTCTGAAATATAGAAAATATATTTAAAGTAAGCGTACACAAATGGTAACAGAGCAAAAAGATGGGAATCAAATGATTATGCAACAAGGGACTATTGAGATGTTTAGGATAATGTGAATAAGAGCCTATCTTTGTTTTATAAGTTAAAAATACACATAGTAAGGTAAACATTAAATTAATGGTTAAAATAGCATATAAAGTACATCTGAAGAGAGAATTACTGACCCAGAGGACAGACTGAAAACCCACCCCATAGTTAGATGTATGGCCCCCTAGTATTAAAGCAGCCTGGTTCAGTTTGTCACTTTAGGATATTAGACCTTATACCCTGTAGCTTACTGCTGTACACCAGTAAACATATTATGTGGTAAGAATCGAGGCTGTCTTTTTGGAAATAAATCATTTTTAAATAAATGTGAAAGCAGGTACACTATTAATTTGTAACACACCCATGTCCATACTATTCAATAAAACACAGCCAAGGCTTTCAGGAGTCCCTCCCCTTCGCTCCTTGAGACAATGAAGGACAGTTCCTTGCTGGGAAGATAAGAGAAGCAGCTTTCTAATGGGGACCCTCCAGTTAATGCCACGATTCTAATTTTCTTATCCTTTTATGTCAATTAAACAACATTCACAGATATCACTGGAACTGTGTTACTATCACCGCAACAACATGACAGAGTGACTATGAGATCAACCTCTGCGATTAAGAGCTATAGAAGACATATAACAATTTGACGTTATACATATTCAACCACATTTCAAGATGAGACTAGCCCAATGGAGATGAGAGCATATTTGAAGACGTAAGGACTGGAAAGGTTCCACACACCCCCGTAACTGCCCTACACTCGTTATTCAATCACACGCTAACTTAGGTGTGGTGTGAAAGGATTTTGCGTGTAACTAGGGTTCCAATACAGCTGACCTGAAAATAAGGAAATGATCCTGGGTAAACGTAACCTAGTTAGTTAAGCCCATAATCCAGACTGCATTCCTCCTGGCAAAGGAGATTTGAAAGCGAGAGGAAGAGGATGCGAGGAAGATTCTGCATCACTGGTTTGATGATGGCGGAGGCTCTATAACAAGGAATATGGGGCACCTCTAGGAGCTGAAGCAGCCCCCAGGTGACAACGAGCAAGGAAACGAGGATGTCAGTCCTACAACATAGGGGAATTGGATTCTGTCAGCCACCTGAATGAGTCTGGAAACAAATTCTTTCCCAGAGCCTCCAGATGGGAACTCAGCCTGGACAACACTTGACTTCAGCTGAGTGAGAACTTGAGCAGACAACCGAGAACCGCCTGGACTCCTGACCTACAGAAATGGTGAGATAATAAATCTGCGTTGTTTTAAGCTAAGTTTTCTGGGTTTGTGGTGATTTCCTGTGCATCAACAGAAAATAATACATTGTATTAGTTTACATTATAAGGTAACTATAAACTATCAAAGGTAACGAAACCACCTTAGAAACTGGCAGAGAGCAAAAACACCTCTATAGGTAACACTGATGTCAGACTTTTTATCAGCAATAAACGGAAACCTGAAGGATGTGAATAACAGCTTCAAATTGCCGACAGGAAATAATTCGCAACCTAGAATTGCATACATGACACAACTCTCTTACAAGAACCAAAGCAACAAACATCTGCAGTTAAACTCGAATCAAAGAGCATTTTTAACCAACAAACTTCTACTTATGCAATTTTTAAGAAAACATGGAAGAAGCTAAATGGTCCCAGCAGTATGATCTGAAACATGAAAAGAAAATGTTGGATCAAAAAACTGATAAACATAAAGATAAATCTAAATAAACATTATGAATATAATAACTTTCATAAAAACAATCTCTAATTTATAGGATTAAAAAAAGAACAGAACTGAACTGGCCATGTTTCCCTGGGGAAGAGCTTTTAGCAATGGGAAAGCTCATCTTAGAGGCAGAGATGAGAGAGAGGGTTAATGTTTACTGAATATCTGATATGTACCAGACACTGCACATACCTTTTACAAGTTTTACTCAATACTCAAAGCAGCCCTATGCATAGGTACTATTATTCCCATTTAAAATAGAAGAAAGCAAGGTATGGAAAGTGAACCTATTTGCCGAGTTTTCCCAGCAAGTGAGTGGCAGGGTTGGAGTTCAACACTGCAGGGAGATCACAGCATCTGTGCTTTGACCTTGAAACACTGTCACATCTCAGACATTTTTAAATGTAACTCAAAACATTATATGAGGACTTTTCTTAGTTCCTATAAAAAGAGGGAAAAAACCACTCTTAATGGAAGTGTTGACAGAAGAAAGAAATTATAAGTAAACCAGTCATTTAATTTTTCACTGATTTAGATTTTTAAACATTTACCTATACTAGACCAGACTAACTATCTAATGAGTGTCACCATGATATTGTAAAGAGCACTGCCATGGTCAAACGGGAGAGTATTTCAGCTCTATTCTTCTATATTTGAGTGACTCGTGGTCTTTCTGAGTCTGATTTTTTAAAATGCTATAAAGTGGATGGATAAACCCCACAACTCCACCTATTAGCCACAGAATACAATAACAAAATGAGAAAATCCTATTAAAAAACAAGGACTAAAACCATGTATGAACCCCGTGGGTAAGATAATCATGTAACATTCTTGAAGAGGGTCATTCTCTTTTACAGATCCAGAAAAAGCAAGAGGCTTTTTTTTTTTTTTTTTTTTAAGAGGCATTTTTATTTTTGGGTTTTGCACCATTATATAAAACCCCAAGGAAAATGGAAGCATCCAATTCATTATGATGCTCTAATTAAGAAAGGATCTGCCAGACATCTAATACAATGAAAGAAATATTAGTAGCTTGTATTTATGTTTTATATCTGGCTCTCTTCTTTAGAAGTACTGGCCCACTTTATCATTTTAAAACATTTATTTTAAGCAATGCTAAATACAATGTCTTCACTCCAGAAGTAAACTTCTAAGTGCTCAAAATTTGGGAGCATGGAACACCTAACTGTTCCTCATTACCCCTTCGAGGTGGAATCTGGGACAAAAGGATTTCTTCAGAGCAAATACGTTTTCTCTAAAGGGAAAGAGATTATTTTAAAAGTACGTGCGTTTCTCATTTTCTATTCAGAGTGATGTCAGAGTTTACTTTTGAAATATGCTAAGTATTTATTTATTTTTATTTATTTTTTTGGTTTTCTCTGACAGCACAGCACCACAGAGGGCAGTGGGATACAGTCAATAAGAAGCACTATCTGTAGTGACTTCGGAAGCAATCATAAAACAGAATACAAGTTGATCTCTTCTTATTATTACTGTGAGTCAGTTCTTAAGGACAATTTCAGTGATAGCATGCTTGTCCCTGCCCAGACAGGCCACCTTCACTAACCCCGCCCTCCACCCTGCTTGCACTGTGCACTGTTAAACCCCACCACCCTACAATGTACTTGGATTTGGAAATCCTCTGTTCTCTCAGTTTTATGTCAACAAAACTGGAGCGGATTAAAATGTGTGCTAACATATAGGGGATTTAGAAGTCAAATTATGATGCAATTGCCTACACTGTGAATAAATAAAAACACACTTTATTTAGAAATAAAAATTCTAGGCCTAAAAAGAACATATTAGTAAATGTCTTATTGAATAAAACAGTCTACCAGGGATGACAGCTTCTTATATTAAGTGTGACGTAAACTAGCTAAATATTCAGAAAACTTGACATCTGTATTATTCATTTGCTGCTCTATTTTTATATGTTTGGGGTGAATACTTCATTTCCAAAATGCAAATGTATGCATTGCCATTTTACCATGCTGCAAATGGCTGTTTATATTTTCTAGCTACTTGGAATATGTTCAAGAACCTTTATTATCCTACACTTGCATAATATTTTGAAAGCTGCAATAGAACACTGGAAGCCTAGGGCACCCAGGGCCTGTCTGAGAAGGGATTCCAAGATGAAGTATTTGGATGGATATGTAAATTAATTACCATACACAATGTAATTAAAAGGCACCACTTATCATGTGAAGAGCAGTTGGCAGAAAATATGCATGTGCCCTTTACACAGTGACTCTCAGCTAGAAAAGGGAATTCTAGAGGCTAATGTTGAATTGGGCATTTCTAAATACCTCACAGGCTCTTTGGTGGTTAACTTAATAACAGAAACAGAATTTATAACTCACTGTAATCTGTTGTTGGTTTAGAATGACATATGTCTTATTAAATTTTGTGCACAAAGACCATTTTTGTAGCAGTTAGATTAAAAAAAAATATTCAACTGTACCTAGACAAGGATTGATGTGGGCATACAGTGTTTTCAATAAGAACCAGAGAAAATTCTTTAAGGTCACAGTAGTGACATTAAGCTATTTTAGTAAAAAGGACAAATTATAAAAGACAGCTATTTATTTTTCATTTATCACCTCACTGCTCTAATTTCTAATTCAATATGTTGATTTCTCCCATAAATTCTCCCTATCTTGTTAATCTACATTTATTTATTTAAATATTTTTCCAGTTTGCTTTTTTTGTGTTTTATTCATATATTGAGCTCCTTATAGCTTTTCCTGGGATGTTGGTGGATCAGAAAAGAGACATACAATGACTGGATCTTAAGTTTAATTACACTCCTTTTTTCACAGAAATGGAGTATAAATAATCAAATAACGGGAAAGGATGCTTAACATCTCCAGTAATCAGGAGGAAATTTTATTTTTCATATTTTAAAGAAGTGTGAACAATTTTAAATTTAGATAATCACAGTTTGAATTCCTAAGATCTGTCATTTATTCTTTGTTCAAGCAGCCTATTCTGTTTTGTTTTGTTTTCCTGTGTTTTTCAACAGATACTATTTTTTTTAAAGTTTCAGATTCACAGCAAAATTGAGAGGAAGGTACAGAGATTTCCCCATATAATCAGCATCCTCCACCAGAGCGGTACATTTTTTTGCCATTCAGGAACCTGCAGTGACCCACCATATTCACACAAGGTTCATAGCTTTCCCCATCATTCGCTCTTGATGGTGTACCTTCTATGGGTTTGGTCAAATGTATATAAGGACATGAGTGCACCGTTATAGTATCACAGAGTGTACTTTCACTGCCCTAAAATCCTCTGTGTTCTGTCTATTCATCACATCTTTCCCTCCCCACTCAACTGCTGGCAGCCAATGATCTTTTTACTGTCTCAATAGTTTTGCCTTTTCCAAAATGTCATACATTTGGAATTATATACTTTTCAGACTGGCTTCTCTCACTTAGTAACATGCTTTTAAGGTTCCTCCATGTCTTTTCCTGACTTGAGAGCGCATTTCTTTTTAGTGCTGAAAAATATCCCATTGTCTGGATGGAGCAAATTTAATTTATCCGTTCACCCTCTGAGGGACATCTTGATTGCATCCAAGATTTGGCAATTATGAATAAAGCTGCTGTTAACATTCTTGTGCAAGTTTTTACCTGGACGTGTTTTCACCTCCTTTGGGTAAATACCAATGTGCACAGTTGCTGGGTCGTGTGGTAAGCGTATGTTTGGCTTTGTAAGAAACCACCCAACTGTCTTGCGAAGTAGCTGTGCCATTCTGCATTCCCACCAGCAGTGAGTGAGCATTCCTGTCGCTAGCCCCTCCTCTTCACCGGCCTTTGGGGTTGTCAGTGTTGTGGATTCTGGCCATTCTAACAGGGAGGTGGGTTGTGGCATCTCACTGTTGTTTTAATTGGCATTTCCTGATGACATATGATGTGGAACATCTTTTCAAATGCTTATTTGCCATCTGTATATCTTCTTTGGTGAGGTGTCTGTTAAGGTCACATGTTTGGCACATGTTTTAATCAGGTTGTTTTCTTATTGTTGAATTTTAAGTGTTCTTTGTTTATTTTGTATAACAGTCCTTTAACAGATGTGTCTTTCACAAATATTTTCTCCCAGTGTGTGGCTCGTCTTCTCATTCTCTTGACAGTGTCTCCTGCAGAACAAACATTTTTAATTTTTATATAAGTCCATCTTGTCAATGATTCACTTCATGGACTGTGTCTTTGGTATTACATCCAAAAATTCCTTGTCATCCCCAGGATCATGTAGATTTTCTCTTATGTTAATTCTAGGAGTTTTTGTATTTTGGCATTTTACATTTAGGTCTATGATCAATTTTGAGTTAATTTTTGTTAGTTTTCTATACTTACATAGGTATGTGTGTGTGTGTGTGTGTGTGTGTGTGTGTGTGTGTGCGTGTGTATACACATGCATGTGAATGTCCAGTTGTTCCACCACCATTTGTTGAAAGACCATCTTTGCTGTATTATATTGCCTTTGCTCTTTTGTCTACCATCAGTTAACTATATTCACTCTGGGCTTTCTATTCTCTTCCATTGATCTGTTTGTCTATTCCTTCACCAATATTACATTTCTTCACTCCTGTAGCATTATACTAATAGTAAGTATTAAAGTCAGGTTGTGTCAGTCCTTTAATTTTATTCTTCCCCTTCAATATTGTGTCGGCTATTCTGGGTTTTTTGCCTTTTCATTTCAACTTTATAATGTTTGTTGCAGAGTGTTTAATTTGGGGGTGGTAATGTAAATGAAACGTGTCTCTAATTTCAAATTCCACTTGTTCACTGCTGGCAAATAGGAAAGCAACTGACTTTTGTATATTAACCTTGTATCTGTCTAACTTGCTATAACTGCTTATTAGTTACAAGAGTTTTTTGTTGTTGATTTTCTACATAGATGATCTGCCATCAGAAAACAATGACAGTTTTATTTCTTTCTTCCCAATCTGCATACCTTTTCTTTTCCTTTCTTACTGCATTAGCTAGGACTTTCAGTATGATGTTGAAGAGGCCTGGTGAAGAGGGTCATCCTTGCCTTGTTCCTGACCTTATTAAGAAAGCTTTCAGTTTCTCACCAGTAAATATGATGCTAGCTGTGTATTTTCTGGGGTTATTCTTTATCAAGTTGAGGATGTTTCCCTCTATCCTTATTTGCTGATTTCACGACTTCTTAATCAAAGAAAAAATATGGCTACCCTCAAAATCACTTTTATACTATAAAATTATTGAAACAAGTGTTACAAATAAAGAGAAACCTCAAAAATATATAAGCAGTATTCCATTCTTATAATACACATCAGGCTCTTCCTTTTTATTTTTAACAATTTTATTGTACAGTGGGTATCAGAGGTATGTAGTTTGTTGCATACAATGTATTTAGTGTTTCCATTTTAGTTTCCCAGCAGAATTCACAGTCTCTTCTTAGTTTTATGCTTGTAATGATAACCATTATTCTTTGGTATGTCCATTTTTTGCCTTTCATAACAAAGTTTTGTATCTTTTTATGTGTCTGTAATTTTGAGAATGGTTATCATATAATATCATTTTGTTACTCACGTTGTACAAGTCAAAACTTGTTTAGATTCCTCATAAAGGACAAAATGTAAATAAAAGTACATTAGACATTTAATTAAATATTCAATTAAAATTTGTATTTGTTTCAAACTTTTATTTTTATATTAAGGCTTGAAAATAACATTACCAAGTAATCACTTCTACACACTATTCACGTTAAATTGATTATTGCACAAATATTATTTTTTAAAAACATCACAGGACATGATTATGATAAAGCTCCTGTTTAATCAATGAGTCCCATTATAGACAACAAATGATATATTTTCACAGTTTAACATGATATATTTTCACAGTTTAACATGATACATAGCTTTCAAATGATATCCTACACATGTAGCCTGTGAGGTGCAATAAGATCTCAAGATCTCTGTTGTAAAGTCATTCTCACTTAATTTTGTAATTGGCTAAAATTGGAGACAGCTTACTGTTTAAAAACTGCAATAATCAGACATCTGCAAAACCTAAAATTTTATTTTAAAGTCTTGACAAGTATAAATGCATGTTTCGGGCTTCCCTGGTGGTGCAGTGGTTGAGAATCTGCCTGCCAGTGCAGGGGACACGGGTTCGACCCCTGGTCTGGGAAGATCCCACATGCCGCAGAGCAACTAAGCCCGTGCACCACAACTACTGAGCCTGTACTCTAGAGCCCGTGAGCCACAACTACCAAGCCCGCGTGCCACAACTACTGAAGCCCACGTGCCTAGAGCCCGTGCCCTGCAACAAGAGAAGCCACTGCAATGAGAAGCCTGTGCACCACAACGAAGACCCAATGCAGCCAAAAATAAATAAATAAATATATTTTAAAAAAATAAAATTCCAATAAAATAATAGCAAGTCACTAAAAGTTATGAACGTATGATGAACTAATCTAACATAAGAAGGATCGCATGAGCAATTTCAATTCAATTGGACTATGGTGGCTGTATATAAGAGCGGTGACTAATGCACCAGGCCATGGAAGAAGTGGTCCAGAATGTTCCTAAAGCATGATGCAGCTCAGAAAGCAGAAAACCAGAGTTTAAACCTCAAGGATGCCAGATAGGAATAAAAAACGTGGAGGTAACTTCAAAAAGATTGTTGAAATTCAAAAAGATTGCTGAAATGTTTCATAGGAGGGATTTTCTTCCCTGTCTCTCAGATTCACACTGCATGGCATCCCAGCATTAACCCCCCGGCAGGATAACTTAGAATTTGTCCTTGGAGAACATGATGCTTCCAAGCAAAAATGATGTGAGTGGTGGCATCTGGCCTTCCCTTTGAACTCTTACTTCTAGTCTTACCCATTAACGCAAAGATAAAAAAAACAGTCACAGGTGCATTCTTAGAGCTACCAACCGGCTTTTTATTTCCTCATTCTTATGTCAGAATAGAGAGTAAAACATCACTTAACATCTGATTTAAGTTATCACCCTGTGTTAGTAGATGCAAACTATTACATAGAGAATGGATAATCAACAAGGTCCTACTGTGTAGCACAGGGAACTATATTTAATATCCTGTGATAAACCATAGTGGAAAAGAATATAAAAAAGAATGTATACATGTATAAAACTGAGTCACTTTTCTGTACAGCAGAAATTAACACAACATTGTAAATCAACTATACTTCAATAAATTTTAAAAAAGTTATCACCATGAAAAATTACCCCAGGACACAGATAATAAAAGTGACAAAAAAAGAATGGAAAGCAAAAACAAAAAAACATTCTAATGCGTGCTCAGAAAAATGTAAGAGACGTTGCATCCATATAAACAACAAAGGACCAGTCAAGGAATAAACCAGAGATGCAAAAAATATAGATAAATTTCCAAAATAAAATTTAAGCATTGTTCAGAGACTTTGGAAAACATAATAAAGGGAAGTTCTCCAAAGTTAAATAAAAGTCAGAAACAAGAAAATATGAAAGATAAGAGATAGATAGTATTGATGTCTAGAAAGGTAAAAAGTCAGGAAATTATGTAGCCTTTTACCACCAAAAAGCAATAAATTTCTCAAGAACTGCAGTACAGATGGGCCTACTAAAGCACCTGGTAAATGAATGACAATAAACCCACCAGAGTATATGATCCCCAAATTTAAAAGTGCTAGCCATAAAGGAAAGAAGTTAAAGAACTCAGAGAAGAAAAATAAAGTAACTCAGAAAGTTTACCAGTGGAATAGAGTTTCAAGGATATATAAATCATATACCTCCCCCAGTTAACGTTTTGGAAATTATCCAAACATGTTTTCTTACAAAACATGGGAGAACCCCTCTCCTCAACAAAGAAAAAAAAAGAAAAAGAGAAGCAAAATATGGATACAGGACCTGGAAAGGAATATGACCTCATCAATAACTTCCTCAGGCAGCATAGCTAATTCAGGAAGCCCTGGAGGTCCGGCTCCAGTCGTTGTGTACCAGGCCCTGTGCTACGAGCTCTTCAGATATCCGCTCACTGACCTTCACAATAACACAGGAGGGAGGGAGGTATGATCATCACCCAATTGGCAGTCGAGGAAACCAAGGCCTAGGGAGCTCAGTGGCCTTCCAAAGGTCACTCAGCGAATATGGGCAGAGCTGGGATTGGAACCCAGGCTGACGGGATCCAGAGCTTGGGCCCCTTGCTCTCTCTCACACGTATTTCTAAGTTTGGCAGAATTTGGACTGAGACAAGCTTTCGCTGACTTGGGATCATTTGGAAAGGAAAGGCTTTTTCTTTTCTGTCAGACCTCAAAGCAGTTGCTGAGGGTGTTGCGTTTTGTAGGACACACAGCAGGAAGACAGTATCATTTCTGGTCAACTGGACAGGACTGGTGCTGTTACTCAGGTGAAATAGACCAACCTCATCATTTCTTCAAAAGAAAGTACACGAGTGAACGAGAGGAGGAAAGACTATGGTATGAAAGGACAGAGAGATATAGTGGGGAAGATTGGGAGATACACAATCAAAGGTACTTCAAGGGTGCCCACTGTGGAGATACCCAGAGCAGAGGATCCCCAAGCTGGGCAGCAGTGAAGGACATAGTCTAGGGCAGAACCAGGGGTCCTGTCCTCTCCAGCCACATGGTTGGAGAGACACAGAAAGTGCCTTACTGTGCTTCTTAAAGTTTCCAATACTGTGTTTTTTTTAAAGTTTCCAGAGGTATTTGAGTCATTTTATGTATAGCAAGGTGAGTTAGGGTATGTAACTGAGACAGGAAGGAAGGGGGCAGGGCACAGCCATTAAGAACAGGACATGACAGGGACTTCCCTGGTGGTCCAGTGGTTAAGAATCCTCCTTCCAATGCAGGGGAGACGGCTTTGACCCCTGGTCAGGGAACTAAGATCCCACATGCCATGGGGCAACTAAGCCTGTGTGCTCTGGAGCCCGCATGCCACAACTAGAGAGAAGCCTGTGTGCCACAATGAAGAGCCCGCATGCCGCAACGAAGATCCTGTGTGCCACAACTAAGACACAACACAGACAAATAAGTAAATAAATTAATTAAATAAATTTAAAAAAAGAACAGGACATGACATAAACTGGTTAGAACCAACGAGGCCCAAGATGGCAGAAGACTTGACTTCCAGTGGACCTTAAGTCTCATTCTATGCTTACTGTAACACACTAGGTGAAGGGAACACCCACAGGTGCCATGATTGTTGCGAGGCTGGCTATAAAAGGCCAAAAGTGAGCAGTGGTCCAACTGCTGGAAATCTCTGTTCCTTCCCCAGAAGAGTTGGAATATTTCTCCCACGCATTAGCCTATAAAATTACCCAGCCTCTATAAAGTAACCACACCACACCTCGGGGCGCTCTCACCTTCCGAGATGAACCACACTCTGTCTGTGGAGTGTGTGTCTCTTTCAGTAAACCTGCTTTCACTTTGCTATGGCTTGATCTTGTGTTCCTTCCTGCGAGAAGCGACACTCACTTAGCAGCCCATCCAGGGACTCACTCGAGACCTGGGGCATGACCATCCTCTTGCTCTCTAGTTTTTTGTTTTTTGTTTTTTGCGGTATGCGGGCTTCTTACTGCTGTGGCCTCTCCCGTTCCGGAGCACAGGCTCCGGACGCGCAGGCTCAGTGGCCCTGGCTCACGGGCCCAGCCGCTCTGCGGCATGTGGGATCTTCCCGGACCAGGGCACGAACCCGCGTTCCCTGCATCGGCAGGCAGACTCTCAACCACTGCGCCACCAGGGAAGCCCATTGCTCCCTATTTTTCCTGCAACATAACCACCATCAATAAAACGGATTGACAAGTAGGATTTCGATAACGGTGGAGTACATTATTCTGCTCTCTTTATTTCTCTCTCTACCTCTCTCTCACTGTTTCTGAGGAAACCTGAAGATCTAGATGAAATACATGTTTTAAAATCCATCAGGAAGCAACACAGAGCCAACAAGCCAGTGATGAATTACGGAGTGAGATCCAAAACGTGTGCTTTGTGGCCTCCAACAATGTGGTACAATATTAATGCGCAGCTGAATAAGTTAGATGGGGTTAGACACTACAAGTTTATTTTCTAACTAAGGTCAACAATCTCCACTTTTGACCCTTCTGAGGTTTTTATTTCCCCCATTTCATTTAGCAGGTCCCTAAGCTATTTATTTCCAGTCACTCGCTGTAACTTTAAAAGCTGTTTGTTAAACTAAGAGAAGCTCAATTAATAAGAAAATTATTTAAGCACACTCAAGACGTTTTAGTTTTCTTTCTTTAAATACATGCACTTTAATAAGTCGACCTCCTTAGATGTGCATATTAGGCAATCACGAATCACAGGAGTTCATTCCTAGAACGAAAAAGAAAACAGTCCCCAGGTCCTCCATCCCATTTTCAGAGAATCACCTTCAACATTATTTTGGGAAATACACCCAGCCCCCTGCTCCCCAACCTCCTGGGGGGCCCTTATAGTCTTGGGTCACAGTTAGTTGGTTCATGTGTGGATACTCGTCAAGTCAAGCCAAACAGAATCTTGCCCAGGTTGGCTCCTAGTAAAATTCCAACTCAGCAGGATATAAACACCTGGTCTCCTCAATGCCTTATTCTGGTTTATGGCTTGGAAACAAATAAATCTGGTTGACTGCATGTAAGGAGATGGAGGCAAATGCTCAGAAGGAAGTAGAATATGGAAAAGGAGAGACAATTCTGATAGTAATCGCCTCCTTGATTCCAATTTTTCCAGATTCTTAACTATTCCCCTGGTCTTCGATTATTCGTGATATTTTGTTACGTTATTAATATATTTGCCTTCTTCTTAACCTACATTTATTTGGCTTATTTTTGTGCAGTCATAAAAGAGAGTCAGACATGTCAAAGTTTTAGATAAGACAGTACTATCCCATTATAACCTGGGCCTTAACCAAAGCAGTAATTAATGTTATATATATATTTTACATAACAAAAATGTTCAGGAATGGACATTTTCCCCTAAGCCTCAGAAGTACAATATAGCATATCATTTTAATTAGCTCAAAAGAAGAAATTAACAGACCTCTATAATTATTAATATTGGTAATATTTTTTCATTTAATATTTTTGTATATCAAGTGTCTCTATGTTAACTTGTATTCTGTTTCTCTAGTCATTGTTTGCTTTATTATACTTAAAGAAATGAGCAAAATATATACATTCAATAAAGTCATTTAAAGTAGCTAGTCCTGAGATTTCAGTCCCTGCATATTGGCTCCAAGTGTTCCAAATTACAAAATTGATTCATCAAACCTGAGAGGAAATGTCAAAGTTACATGGACAATTATCTATGACATTTCATGTGTAGTTAAGTCTATAAATTGTTCATGATGAAGTCTTGAGAAAGATGCTTAAATGTCAAATACTAGGCTTCCGGGTTCTATATTAATTCTTCTTTTCTGGTTCATACTTTTTCACACTTGCTATCGTCTACCATTTAACATTACCTAAGTACCTTTGACTCTTTAGTTTTTTAATTCAGGTTTGGGGATACAGTAAGAAAAAAGAATAATGCATACAGTGAAAATTGCCCAAAATTGTTAAGATGAATACATTATTTGATCATAATTTGATTCATTCAATCTCACTGTCAAAGAAAATGTGAAATAATCCACTAAGTTAAAAAATATATAACGAAAAAATTATATTGATAGTCCTAATTCAATTGGAATATGACTTTTTTACTCATTCCCCTACTTTTAGGCATTCATTATGGAAGTCTGACATTTCATATCCTTATCTGGATATCAGATAAAGTTTGGTAAAATTAATTGCTACTCAAACATTAAATACCTTTGACAATCACCATCTAATGTGTGTCTCAGACAAACCGGCATGCCTTGCTAAATTCTGGACAATGAAAACTCATTATTTTATTAAGGTACTGCTGTTAAAAATTTCCTAAGTTAAAGAACGGAGATGCATGTAATGTTCTACAATGGAAAAGCTCAATTTTATATTTTTACACCTTGCTAAATTTATTATAAGTATTTAATTCAAAATCAATCAGAATACTATTTTGGAGAATATTATATAAAATGATTTGTAAGTTTATATGGGAACATAAAATATGAGGAATATAATATATATTAAAGGGATATTTCAATTCAGTGGTTAATATTGTATTTTACGTTAATGATGTTTGCATAATAGGCTTTTCACTGGGAAAAAAATAAAGCTTATTTTATCACCTATACAAAATGACTTCCAAATAAATTAATGTTCTAAATGTAAAAATAAAAATATGAGGAGAATCCTTAGAATTGAGGAGGCATTTTTAAGCAAGACAGGAAAACCAGAAGTTATAAAGGAAAAGAATGACAAATAGACTGCATAAATATTAGAAATTTTAGCATTGTAAAGCTCATGCTAAGCAAAGTCAGAAGACGAATGAAAGGCTACAGGAGAGTATTTGCTTCACATGATAGAGGCAAGAAAAGTATAAAGTCACCCCTACACAGAGAAATCCTCAAATTAATCAGATCGTCCAGCAAATAAAAGATAAAGAAAAACCTGAAATTTGTTACTGCCATGGCAGAATCTTTAAACTTCAATTAAAAAATGCATATCTAAAATGTGCAGTAGTTTTTAATGCAGGTGTAAAATGTATTTGGGCATACATATTTCTTAGTATATTTTGTAATTTTCTTAAAGATTTCAGATTTTGCTCTTTTCAGTTTCTTCTTTTTTTTCCCCCTCTGCATCTTGGGTTTTTTTTTCTTTTCGTCTCTTCAGTTCTGCTTCAGCATTGGCAATTCCTTTGTTTAAGCAGCAGAGCAGAATATTATTAACTGACCTATGCTGATTCCTTTACATGCATATAAAAAACAATGTTTTTTTATTACATTAAATATATAATCAACAGGAACTGAGATTTTTTATGTTAGATACCAGAATGAGTCTGCATTACAATAGTTCACACAACAGCAAATTACTACTATTTTTGAGTATCAAATTATTGAAACTAAAGTATCTGCTAGGGCTTTGAATTTACGGGAGCCTCTATTTTTGCCATACTTGACACTGATGCACACAGCCATGTCAGGATCACCCTTCTGCCAGTAAGAACTCAGTCAAATGAAGGGGAAGTTTTGACTGTCCCTTATCTGTTTCCTTAATTTCTTCTTCTAGGGCTGCTCAGCTTCTGAGTTAGGGATGGGGTAACATGAGCTTGTTTCAGCTTGACTAACACACACACACACATCTACACACATCTATACATACATACACACACACGTTTTACTCAGAATGAGGTCACGCTTCTTGCTAATTTGTTCTAAATTCCATTTAGGAACATGATGTTTAATATATTTTCAAGTCTTTAAATAGGTATTATTGACACATGTGTCTTCTCTTGAATATCTCTGGGAGCTTTTAGTTGGATATAGAAATTTTTAAAACATGTAGCAGGTTCTCTAAGTTTCGAATTTATGTAGCTTTATAGAATTCCTTGGGAATTTAAAAAATATATGTAAAAGTATTAAAAAATATTTTTATGGCACCTTACTATAGGAACTGTGCAGAAGACGCATTGGTAACTCTTGTAACTTTCTCAAATTTCTTTCGAACGGTATAATCAATTCTATTTTGGTGAGATACATTTCTAAGAGAATTTTCCAAAAGTATCATCAATCACATTAGCAGCTTCAAACGTATACCTTCAAGTTGGCTTAAGATTCTTTAACATTTTAATTGCTTATACAACTTATAACCCATGGCTATATTCTTCTTCTTATTTCCACTTAAAAACACTGATCTTCAGGTATTTCTGAGGCACCTGTAAAATGTTACATAGGATTGCAATGCTATTGATATCAGAGACCTAAAAAAAAGAAAAAGAAACGAAAAATGGAAAAGAAATATTGAAGGGTTGGATAAAACCTATGTTAAATTATTTTGTTTTAAAAGGACTTTAATGGAGTTTCTTGATTTAGTCAAATGGGTATACATTTTTGAGTAGTAAACTCATCCCCTTTAACCTCCAAACACACACACACACACACACACACACACACACACACACACACACACACACTTTTCTTTGCTATAAGATTGTTTTAAATCATTGGTGTAGATTCATGTGTGATTGTTTTCTCTTTCCATATTTCATGATCTGCTCCTGGAAAGGTGAATGACATAGTCTCGGATATATCTGTTTCTGTCATTTTATTATTCAGAAAACAAAAATATTCATTTCTTTTCTTTAGTGAGAAGGAAAAAGGAGGACTTCCCTGGTGGCACAGTGGTTAAGAATCCGCCTGCCAATGCACGGGACACGGGTTCAAGCCCTGGTCCGGGAAGATCCCACATGCCACGAAGCAACTAAGCCCACGTGCCACAACTACTGAGCCTGCGCTGTAGTGCCCGTGTACCACAATTACTGAGACCAAGCGCTACAACTACTGAAGCCTGCACACCTAGAGCCCGTGCTCAGCAACGAGAAGCCACTGCAATGAGAAGCCCGCGCACCACAACGAAGAGTGGCCCCCGCTCACCACAACTAGAGAAAAGCCCGCGCAGAAACGAAGGCCCAACACAGCCAAAAATAAATTAATTAATTAAAAAAAAAAGAAGGATAAAGGAGGGATGGGTTCCAGATAGTTGGCACTGAAATGCTGACCCAAAACAGAGCTGTATAGAGACAAAGGAAACCAGAAAGACAGGGTAAATCTGAAATGTTTGGGTCAAGCTGACGGGTTTTAAAGGGGCCAGTATAGTGGGCAAGGCTAAGGCTAAAGACAGGCTAAAGAAAGTTTGAAATTATGAAAGTGAAGCAGTTTTGTGAGGTAAAGTATTTCTGGATGTGGCCATGCCCTGCGTTTTAGAAGGTAAGTGGGAGATGGCATTCCAGAACAGGGGCTAGCACATTCATTTCTAATCATCATACCTCCTGCAAGTTCTTGTAAGGGATGATAAGGGACACAGTACAAACAGCAAACATATTCATCATTCTATCATCTGAGAGCAATTCCCTGAGGAGGAAGTATTTCTGGCCATAATGTGGGCATGTTGCAGAAGAATTACTCGTTAAGGTCTTCTTAGCTATTAACGTCTTAGGGTGGTTACGCTATTTCAGAGCTAAATCCTTACCCGGTTTAGGGAAAGCCATGGGTCTGCACCATCACATGAGTCGGTCTGGAAGAATTCAATTTTAGATACATTTTTAAGATTCTTTGAGTCTGATCAGCCAAGGGTCAACTTTCTCACTCACTTTCCTTTACCGAAGAGGTAAAGTCGGGCAGCTGTAACTTGCTGGTCCAGAAGGAGACAAATGAACCTTTTGATTTTAAGCTACCAGCACATCTTTTTCAATGTAGTTAGAGCAAACTAACAAGGAATGAAATTTTAAATGCTTTCATGAACATCGACTGCCCCAGGGGTCCCTGGGGTCTTCACCGTTAGTTTGAACACACAAATCTGTTTTAGTTCTCGCCTGGCGAAGCTGAAACGCCCCTCTGACTGCAGTGCACTCTCACACGCTATCAGTAGGGCAGTGTGATGTGAAGACACCCAGCTGTACTGTTCAAGTCACACTTAAAAATGACTCTGGCCCATTTACATTTTGGGGGGTTTTGAGATGATGACACTCGCTCTAAAACAATAGTTTGATTATTTGTAAACGCATTGAACAGACACCGAAAAAGGAACATTTTATTTTCCTGTATCTAAATATAGAGCTCAGAAAGGGGGGCGTTTTCCTCTAAAAGAAGGTTAGAAGTAATCTATATGCACTCATGTAAAATGCACAGAAAAGCATTTCTCTGAGTAATTTTACAAATAAAAGATAGTTTTAAGATTGATACAGAGTGGATTACAAATCAGTTTTAGCTTTCCTAAGTGTGTTAGCTCTTTACTATAGGCACTAAATATGTATACACATTTGAGCTAACACGTTTAATTCCGGCTGACTTTACAGCTTTTATACTTGAAGGATTACGGGTTACTTAAATTAAGTCTTATGTCTGAGCAAAGCTTTAACATACTGTCAATCATATTTACCTTTAACTTACTATCTCATCAGAGTAATCTGGCAATAGGAACTAAGAAAACAGATGGTAGAGCTGAGTTGATGAATTTGCATTATTTTTATCTTGGGTAATCATTAACACCAATGTGAAGCACAAAATACCCTGGGCAGGTATCGTTCATTTTTTTCATGCGCCTCTGCCAGTTTACTTCAAGACTCCAAATCTGGGCCATGAGGGAGGTAGTCTTTTTCCAGCTTGCCCTAATTGTGTTCCTGGGCTTTGACAGGCAGAGCAAGTAGTGCTTTACTGGAAAACAATTGCTTTGTTTTCCAAAAACAAAAAAGGGATAAAAAGGAAACTAGATTGCACCACAGCATCAACAATGTATTAATATTTTTATACTCTTTATTTTAAATGACCCCTCTCCACCGCAGTCACCCAGGTGAAGAAGCAGAACTTTGACAGCAGTTCTTCCCCTGGGGTATCCTAATCATCAGTCCCTCCTTCCGACAGCAGGAACCACCATCCCGCCAGTACACTGGTCGCTTGTTTGAGATTCTTTGTACTGTAACCGCACAGAGGTACATCTCCATAGTTTACAGTTCGTCTTTTATAAACTTTCATATAACTTTTACACTATTTATAGTTTTCTCTTTTTCCCTTTCTTCTCAAGAAAACTGTTGGATTAATTTAGCAGCTTGCTCTGTGCCAAGAAGCACTGCTGTATTTTTAAGAAAAGCTACTCAGAAAAAAAAAAGAATTTAACTTATTTAAACATGGCAAAATGTTTACACAAACACACACACATACACATATAGTTTGCTGTTTTGTTTTTAATCTGTGCTCTTTTTATTAACTGGTATTTTCCATTGTTTCACTTTAAAAATTGACAGCACTTTAAAATATAGAATAGTTAATTACTGACTAGTAATCTTATCTCATCTAAAATTCATTATTGGCAATATTTTATCATATTAGAATTTTGGCCTTAAATTTAATAATAAGCCATCATTATTTCCAGTTACTAAAAACCCAGAAATAATGATGGCTTATGAGACACGTTTATTTGTCACAAAAGGAGTTGTAGATAAAGACCACAGATTCCTTTGGCCTTTCTGCCTTTGCTTCCTGTATGTCACATTATGGCCCAAGAAGGCTGCTTGATCTCTGGCAATTACATCTGCAGTCCAGGCAGAGGAAGATACAAGGACAGAGGGCATGTCCTCCCGCTTTAGAAAGAATTCACACACACACTTCTATTTACAGCATATTGGCTAGAAATTAATCATATTTCCACACTTGACTGAAAAGCGATCTGGGTAATGTAATTTGTATTCAGAGAGACCATACATGCTTACAAAAATTGAGAATTCTACTACAAAGGGCTACTGGAATTCTCTAATGCAGGCTGCTCCTCTGGCTACTGGCAAGCCTTTTCTCTAATATATGGAATCCCTTCCTGAGAGGGAACCAAAACCTCTAATTCCATCCAGCTGAAGCTGAGTATGTCTAAGGGACTACAGTCCTGTCCATCAGGTCTACAGAAGTTGTCTGCCACAAAGAGTCAATACACAAAGTAAAAGTAAGGATGAGAAATCAGTGGAACACAATATTATCCATTCAGAGAGGAAAGAATGGAAAACACACAGCCTTCACAGGTCAAGAGCGATTATAAAACCCACGGAGACAGGAACACAGAGGGACACCTCTCGCAGTGATGATGTCCCTGTGTTGTCCATGTGTAGGGCCCTGATTCTGCTCTTGGGGTGAAGACCTCTTATTTACTCTTACTGCTGGATTTGCATTCGTGGCCCCAAGTTCTCCATGACCACATACTGGGTGGGCATCGGAAAATAAGCCCCTTTTGGGGGCCCATACCTTTCACAGGCTGCTCCCTTCTTGTGCATTTAGGGGGTCCCAGAAATTGTCTAAAAGCACTGAGAGGCAAAACTGAGAGTTCTCTATCAAATATAATTCCCTCAAAGCTTAGCAAGCTGCCAATCTACTTATTCTCTGTTGAGTTCCACGTCTACATGAACACATGCGAAGGCCTCCTGGGTAATTTTTTGTAAACGTGAGAAATCTTGTGCTTCACTTACTAGGCTGTTCTCAGTCCATCCTCCTCTCTCAACCTAGGGGTGATTGTTTTGTTACCATCATAATGGATTTCAGATGACTCCCTCAATCCAAGTTCAGACATTAACATTATTATAGAGAGCCTCCTGGAACTGAATTTGAGGGTGAGCAGTGGGAATAGGGTAATATTTTGATCACCTCATGCATAGACTATCTCAAATGAATTGTAGTGAGTCATTTTCCTAACTGGATCTAAGCATGAGACAGATACGGGGTTGGCTCATGTAAGATTATAAATTCTGCCTGCTGAGGCTTTGATATAATTATAAATGAATATAATTCCAATGGTGATACTAAATCTATGTTTCTTATCATCTTTTGTGTACAGTTTTTGGGTTATCAGCTCAAAAGCAAAATGAGAAAAATTGTTTTTCATCAGTTGCAAAATACAAAGTAAAATAAATATTCTTTCCCCAATGTCCAAGAAGACACGAGTTTCATCTAGTTTTTTTTTGTTTTTTTTTTTGCGGTATGCAGGCCTCTCACTGTGGTGGCCTCTCCTGTTGCGGAGCACAGGCTCTGGACGCACAGGCTCAGCGGCCATAGCTCACGGGCCCAGCCGCTCCGCGGCATGTGGGATCTTCCCGGACTGGGGCACGAACCCGTGTCCCCTGCATTGGCAGGCGGACTCTCAACCACTGCGCCACCAGGGAAGCCCTCATCTAGTTTTTGAGGACAATTTAGAAACTAAGAAAGGAAGTTAGCTAGTTATTACATAAACTACAGTTTATCATAGGAAATATTAAAAATGTAACACCAACTTCCTGCTGCTTCCAAAAAATTAAGCACAGAACAAGTAAATCTGAAAACATGTTTTCTCCCAGTTCAAGTTTTAGAAATAGAAGTTATAGAAACACAGATCTTAGCTGATTAACTGACACATATTTCCTCTGGAATTATAATCCTAGGACAATGACCTCAAATTATATAGGCCTTATGTAGACCTTATGTTTCTCACAAGCAGAGACCTGATAATTCTGTCACATAATTAAATGTCTTATGTGTAATAAAGTAACGAAGAATATATTTTATTAACCATAACTACTTAAAGTGTCTTCTACAAGTACACAGTTCTGTACAAAATGATAACTTAAGTTAGTGCCTTAGATTCTTTAAAAGGGTTTAAAAGTTTTTGGAAGCCCTATACTTGCCTCCATCACAATTCTAGATATATGGTACTCATTCACACCCCTTCTAAACTTTATGATGGTTTTATTTGAAAAGAACTTCAGGTTTTGATCTCTGAATTAGTATTTAAACAACAACAACAAAAAATTTGGATTTAGTTTGAAGAAGTAAAAGCCAAGGGGAAAAGTGATATCCAATGTTAAATAAACAGAAGTAACTACACACACACATACACACACATACACAAACACACACACTCCATAAGCGATTAAGTTCTTCTGTGTAGCTTTGAAGGATTACAATGGCCTGGGATGGCCAAGGTGACTAGATGACAATTCAGAGTATGAATGCAAATGGCAGGTATATTTGTGTTCAATACAATAAAGGACTCGTAAGGCAAACAAATGCAAATATTGTTTTTCCATCTTAAAAGTAAAATAAAGTGAAAAAAAGTAAAGCCAATTATATCAACCTTATAATGTAGTACTACACTATATTATAATAGAACTTGAATAAATATTTCTCAGTGCTTATAACCATATAGTCCTTTTACATGTATACACTTTTATAGTCAGTGGTGTGTGCGTTCATAATTACTTTCATAACCTAACATTTAGCAGGTTATTATTGTTTTAGTACCTGCTATTACAGCTTGGACATGTAGCCAATCGTAGTCAAACATTCTCCCACTATTATTTTAGAGCACTGTTATGATTGGGTGTATACGTGAAGCTGCTCTACTGAAGAAATCCGGCCTACGGTATCTAGAGCAAGATGGAAGAGGACACTCTCTTATGTGACAGTTGAGAAGGTAGAGCTACAGGGCAGGTAGGGAGCTCGCTCCACACGGCCCTCTCTGTACCTAAGCTCTCTTCTTGGGGCTCAACTGTCCGCTATAGTTTTGTACTCACCTGACTGAAGCTGGCTCCGTTCCACAAATGTAGAAACGGTGAAGGGCGTACCATTTTCATTGAACAAGTAACCCTAAACCTTCTGGTGATGTAATGGGGCAGAACAAAGCTGACTCCTTTTTCTTTATCCTCTGTGCTCCCTTGCCTGTGCTTAGTCATGCTGGCTCTGCATCTTTTGTAAAAGAATGTTGCCTATAGCCTGAAATATACAGGAGAGCCCATTCTCAGGGCTCTGACCTTTAAGGGTCCATTCATTTAGAGGTAAAAAGTTTGCAGCACAGAGAATAACATCTGTGACCTTGACCTACAAAAACAAAGGATTCTGGCACCAAGAAGTTTGCAATAACCAACCACGCCCCTCCCTCACGCTGGCCTTTAAAAGTGCTTTGTGAAACCCTTCAAGGAGCTTGAGGTTTTCTGGGCAGAAGCCACCTGTCTCCTTGTGTGGCCCTACAATAAACCTTTCTCCGCTCCAAACTCTGACATTTTTGTTTGTTTGGCCTCACTGTGCGTCAGGCACAGGGACTTGCATTTGGTAACAGTGATATTCCATTTGTAGGATCTCAGTAACAAGGCTACATTTATGTGTCTAGGAGACTGAGGAATCTTGCCTGTAGCTTTTCTGTCATGGAATGAGCTAAAGCTATCATTATAGATGAAGAAATTAACACATGTGAGGAGATATTAATTAGTCCTCTGCCACACTCGGTATCCCTTTCCTCAGATTATCTATGCACACGCTTCTTCTCTCACACAGAACACATTCTCAGCCTCTCCAACAGCAGTAACACACGGTTTCATGCATCAAGTTAGTATAGCATACACTTCTGTGTCTCTGGTTGATGAACAGTTCTTCACCGGGTCCAGGTTGGGTCCCAATGACCTGTGTTACCATTTAATGAAAAGACATCTTCTCATCATACAGTGGGTAGAATGGTGGCAGAAAAGGAAAACTGCCAATGATAATTTCCACATACTAAAAGGAAGAACAGGAAACACAGTGAGAGCAGATGAGATCCCTGACCAAACGATGAAGTAAATTCCTTGGTCACACCTGTTCAAAACCCTTGGTTCTTCTCTTTGAATATAACTTTCTTGTTCAGTTTGTCTACTGCCCAAGCTTTGACCCCTTGTTGGTTTTTTTGTTGTGCAATTATCCTCATGGCCATGTTCTTAAATGGGTGACTTTGACATCTGCCCTTTTGCGCCCGCAGGTTTCGAAAACATTTTTTGGCGGTGTGGGTTTGAGGTCTAGGTGGGCCAGCCATTTTGGGTTTTTTTTGATAATAATTTTTCTTTTTACACTTATTTTCCATAGGAGCCTAAATTCACTATGATCTTTTCTACTCATTTTTTCCCACTTTCTGATTCTCTTTTATTTCATAACCTCTGCCTTCACTTATCTTTATGCCTTCCAGTTTACCAGTGGTAACCTTGAGATCATCTGAAACACCAGGCCTCAGAAAATAACACCCAAATCTGGTCTTTTTAAGTCCACAAGTTCATCCACGTATGATCATGCTCTGATCATCAAAGGTGGCACGGCTCCCCACTCCCAGGAAGGAGAAAAGAGTGATAATATGTAATTTCTTTTTTGACAAGTAATGTGGAATATATGAACATCATTTCTGCTCATATTCTATTACAGGAAACTTAGCACTATAGCAAATCTCATTTCAAAAGAAGGCTGGAAAATTTAGTCTATTTGTGTGGCCATGTGCCCATGACAAGGAAAGAACAGTTTAGGGGAAAATTGGGCAGCATGTCACAGTTGGCATCTAAGTTATTTCTTCCTTATTTACCATCAATAATGCTATAATAAATGAATTTACACAGTTTACTATAGATGTGAAGAACTGACATTTTTGGAACAAAGTGGAAAAACATGTTAACATTTTAATGTATATTTTTAAATTGCATTTTAATGGTTTTTCAATTATCTCTGGCATGGCAATATATCAAGATTTCAGATTTACTGTAATCTGGAGCAATAAAATGTTTGTAAAAGATAAAAGACGGATCATCATTAGTGACTTAATTTACATACACTAAATCACTACTGAGATTATACATTTCGCATGCTTGTTTACAGGTTGATTCTGATATATTATTAGTATATTTCTTATAGGTTTGTGTGGGATATTCATATCGGATAGTGATTTTTCCCAGTTATCAATAGATACAATTGCTTGTTTTATGTAAGTGGTTATATTTTATGTCTAATTGTCAAATTGCTGAGTCTTCCTTTTTGTTTCTTCTATAACATCTGAATTAAAAGGTCTTCACCTATTTAAACTGTAATCATAAATCAAACTCTGCTACATAATATATTCTATTTTGACAGATTTATTGGATGAAGATCTAAGTAGAATTTACCTACAAATTGTGGGTCAGTTACTGCAATATCATGATTAATTTAATCTATATTTGCTCAGAGAGGCATCATGCCTTCTTTTTTATATTTATTCAGGTAAGAAATGAGATCTCCTCAGGCGTCAAGTTGGATCTTACTCAGCACATGTTGCCCACCCTCAGCTTCTACACAGCAATCGTCTACATGTGTGTAGGTATTAAAACAAACAAACAAACACACCTACTTTAGATACAAAATTAGAAGGCAGAATTATGTATACTACAATGAGTACAATTCCCAGCACTGGTTAGCTTTCAACAAGTTCATCAGCAAGATTTTAAGATTCACAATTAGAATGAAAACAGAAGTTGGGCCAAGCTTATTTATATTCTTGTCAGGATTTCTAAAATGAAACTTATGAAAGTAACGTGTATATACTACAGAACGTAAGAAAACAGAAAACCACCATCAGAAAAATAAGTTACGGCAATGCCACCTCATAAAATGTTGCTTCAAAGACAGATTATTTACTAGCTGTATTATTTTGGATGTGTTACTTAAGGTCTAGCCGTTGGTTTCCTTATATTTAAAAGTGAATCATAAGAGTAAGTTTGTTTTATGCTTCACATAAGGACTAAATAAATTAATATTTGTAAATTATTTGTAAACTTTATGTGGCACATGAGCTAGCTTTAAAAATGCAGGCTTCAGGAAAAAAAAAAAAAATGCAGGCTTCAGGGCTTCCCTGGTGGCGCAGTGGTTGAGAGTCCGCCTGCCAATGCAGGGGACATGGGCTCGTGCCCCGGTCCGGAAGATCCCACGTGCCGCGGAGCAGCTGGGCCCGTGAGCCATGGCTGCTGAGCCTGCACGTCTGGAGCCTGTGCTCCGCAGCGGGGAGAGGCCACAACAGTGAGAGGCCCGCGTACTGCAAAAAAAAACGAAACAAAAATGCAAGCTTCACAGAAATTGGTTTCTAAATCCTAGTCCTAATGGGTGTGTGATTTTGGAAACCTCTTAAACTATCTGCAGTTAATATGCACGGAAATATTATCCCAGCACACCACCTTCATTCAACCATGAATATTCATTCAGGAAATCTATGCCAGGCATTTTTGGCACCAGGCACACGACTTTGAACTAAACAATCTGCCTTCTGGGTACATCTGATGGTGCATTAGAAGGCATTCAGTGCTATGGAAAAAAGTGACAAGGGAATAAGATGCACAAGGAGTTGGGGTGTTGTGTACAACTTCAGACTTAAGGGTCAGAGAAAGCCCCAATGAGGAGGTGTAATTTGAATTGGGGGAGACAGCATTATCTACATGCTTGCAGGAAGACGAACAGGTGAGAATACACTGCCTCGCCTGGCTGGTTTGAGGAATGCAGAGAAGGGAAGAATGTTGTGAGGGAGGGTCATAGGGGAGGAAGGCAGGTGGGGAAGGAGATCCCGGCTGTGAAGGTGCGTGGACTCTGGAAACCCCTTGCCTTTAATTCCAACTTGGGGGTGGATAGTACTGGCAAGTTCTGAGCACAGGATTCATACGACTCAACATGCTTTTGAAGGATCACTCTGCCGGCTTGAGATAAGATGGTAAGCCAACCAATGTGTCAGCAGAGTGAAGATTTGCAAGACATGAACTCGTCCGAGGAATAGTGGTGACTGGGTATGGGCAGGAAGGTGCTGGTTCTGTTCCTCTAGCCCTTTGCAAAGATGGAGGCTGCCACAGTCTTAAAAGGCACCTCACCGCCACCAACCCAGACATAGTTAAGTGACCCAGGGGCTAGTCACCCAGTGCAGGTCAGAGCATTTTGAGAGGTTTACAGATTTAAGAAAAAAAATTGTCCCAGAAAAAATATGGTAATACTTCTCTAGTGAAGCTAGCCGCAGCATGCGGCCCATGAAATTTATAGGTTGTTAACTGCCACGAGCTTCACGTAGGGAAGAAGAAGAAGAAAGTAAGTGACAATGAGGCCTGCATTTTCTTTTCTAGTAGAAACGCTCTTTTCCGGCTCAATGCTAAGCCTATTTTCTCTGACAAAGGACCTTCAGGTTGTTCTATGGTTACACTGAGGGTTCTGAGACCTGAAAACTAGGGGAAAAGTAACATTATTCAAGCACTCTCTTCTTTCTGAGTTCCCCAGATTCCAGGAAAATGCAGAATTACTCATCAGAGCCTTTTGCCCTTTCAGAGACAGTATCTGTTAAGGTAAGCTTGCTGTTCATTCATAGCCTGCATCATCAATGTGGCCAGGGAAGCAGTGACCAGGTGAACTTAATTCCTGCCAGGCTTTGTACACAGCCTTTTGTATTTTGTTAAAGTCATAATATAATTTTAAGGGACCAATATGGATGTCTTCGATTCTTATGTTTCATGGTATTTCAGTAAGTAATGGGATGACCTCTACTTACTGTACCACTGTATCAGGTGTTCCCAAGGAAGAGCTTTGTAATAAATCAAAAGAATATCCTTCAACAAGAGTAGGTGAAATTTCTATGACAGCAAGGGCTTAAAAATTCTAGATCAGATCACTGCTTGGCAAGTACATTAAGGTATAGATCACTAGATGAGATGAGTTGGTTGAAATATTGTAATTTCTTTCAGACTCTGTCACACTAAAATCAATATTGTGCTTGTAAACTGCTTAAAAATGCTTTGTATTCAATATGTGAAGTGTGCACATTCATTATTTAGGAAAATAATGAAGGAAACCTGGGAATTCTTAATGACCACTGAGACTCTAATGAGATCTACTATACCCATATGTCAGCAGGTAAATACAGGCTTTATAACGACCCTGACTGCAAATGGAATGATGCTAATGGACATTTTTCTTTTAAAAAAGAATCTTCTTTTCTACTGAATAGACTTTGAGGAAGCTGCCATCAGTGACCAGGCCCACAATGAAACCAAAGATACCCCATAAAGATAAGTATTTACCTTAAAAATCAGTGACCTGTGAATTAAGCAGTAATAATAAAGTGTCAGTTTTAATACTAAAATATGAAAAGTCTCTATTTTTGAGTATGCCCTATTTTAGCTTTTCACTGTGCATTAGTTTACTTTCTTAGTCCCAATGTGATTGCCTCAAAAGGCATTATTTCAATGTTTATATCTTGCTAAGATAGTTTTAAAATGTCGTCAAAGCTTCTGTAATCTTTGGGCCCATATTTAAGCCAAAACTTGTGTGTGTGTGTTTGTAAATCTATGTGTGTATGTGTTTAATTCCCTTCTATGTACTTATTTTCCTTTTTTAATGGATATAGCTAAAAATAAAGGAATTATATAAAATAGTTTTCTCATATTTTAAGATCAAACCATATTATAACCCTTAAGTTTGTGAAGCAGGAGTATCTACTCTGTCAATGATAAGAAATAGTGAACTAGTGATTATGTCTTCTTTTTAAAGATACAGGTGGGGAATCTCAAGAATAAGAAAACGGGAAAAGGTTCTCCCAAACACATTTCTCACAAATGAAGAGGCTTAAAACATCAATCTTATAAGTTAAATTGCAAACTCCTTAGAGTCAGAGACATTGTTATTTCTGCACAGCTGTTAAGTACCACAACTCTTCAAAAAAATAAATTATCCTTAAAAACCAAATGTGTCCTCATAAGATAAACTTTAGTTCCCTTCTTTGTTGATAGGTTGACATAACCTTTCAAGGCAACTCTAGAAAATGTTTTGTTTCAGAATTATTTTGCAAATAATTAGTGAAATGTCAACAAATTAATTCAGGAAGAAAGGTTCATTTCCAGTATTATTATTCCGTGAAGGGATAAAAGACTGGATAAAAGAAGAGAATATTGGAAGATTGAATAGAGAGATAGAGAAATGTTGAACTCGAGAAGAAAGATACATAGATCTGTTTGACCAACATCCTAAATCTTTCCTTCTTTATTTTGTTCTCTCTGAAAAGACAGCTGAGGTATATTAAGTTCAAATCCTTTGAGACACTTTCTATGTGCTTTGGCAAATTCAACCCATTAGTCCTACTGAGAGGTGCCGAAAGTCTCATCACCACCTCTATTAATTTAGAACGATTCTGTCTTAGTGTTCCTCCACCATCCACCTCCAGCCACAATCCTGGGTGAACTGCTTTAACCACCTTACTCTCTGTTTTTTCTAGTAATTACCTGTAATGATATCTATCGCTATAGCCATTTTTCACAGCCGTATCCCAAGCTTCACCTCTAAAATTTCAGAACTAATATTTTATTCTCATATCCTTCAAAATTCTCCTCCATTTGCTCCCAACTAAGTTTGCTGATGATGGTGGTGATAGTTATCATCTTCATCACTGTCATTATTTAAATCTCATCTGGACCGGAGCTCAGATCTCATTCCTGTGCTTTATTTATCAACTGCATTCAGACTCTACTTCTGTAGAGGTTGTGTCCCACACGCCTCTCAGATCCCAAGTACCTGTCACAGGCCCATCCTCCAGATCTGTCGAATTTACAAACAAGATTATGCTGGGGCTTTGCAGGAAGAGCTGGAATTTCCTGGGAGGGCATGGGATACTCCATTGCCAATGGCTGACTGGAGAAGGGACATGAAAGCCCAGCCTCCTTGCCTCAAGGCGTAACAAAAACTGTGATGGACTTAGTGCCCCAGAGTTTCCTGTAGAGCTATGTCAAGAGCAGGATTTCACCTAAAATCATATTCTTGCTAGGCTATTATTTTCTCTCTCCTTCCTTACCAGTTTCTCCTGAGTGCAATTAATTAATAAAGCCACTTGCACAGAACATTTCTCAAAGTCTGCATCTAGGGATGTCTTATGTTTAAAAAATTGAATTATCTATACCTTTTAAACGACTAATTATTCCCTTAAAGTAGTTATCACTACCTGATACACTTACACCTACACACACACACTCACACATTTGTTAGCGTTTGTTTGTCATGTTTTCTTGCTGCATGAGCAGTATTTCCCCTAAACCCAACGACTGGCTTTTACCTAAAGAGTGCCCTATTCTGGCCCTCCTCTGGCAATGTTTTTCTTTACAAGATGAGAAATCCAGGGGGCTAACGTGATCTGCCCACCCAAAGCTGGCCTCACTTATACATCATATTCCAGATGCTTGACATCTTGAAATTTCCTAATCAAATGGACAGTCACCCAGTGTCAGCTCCAGAGCATCTGTGGGCTTCTTCCCTGAGTCTCTTCTCCCAGGGGCAGACTAGGCTATGCATCTTCTACCCCCTTCTCCAATCAGAGGAGGGGCCCCCTTGTATCTGCTGGTAGAGGAGGTGGTTATGGATAGAGGTTGGTCACAGGCCCGTGACCCCCGTCTTAGTGAGACGCAGCGGGAGGCAGGGGAAGGAAGGGTGGAGGAACGTGGAGGATCCCACCTTAACTCTTCTGAAGGACCTGCAGGTATAATGAGTAATTCAAAAGAAGGGAAAAAAGCCTGTGAGACATGCCTCTAAAGGTCTGGCCACTCTCATCTTCTCTGCTTTTGTATCATAGTCAGTTAAGCACCAAAGGTAAAGTTTCATTTTCACTGTTTATTATAATCAGTAATTCAAGTTGAGATTATTTTCCCCCAAGAATCCTATTTTCACCATCTGTACCATGGAATGAGTGTGTGTGTGTGTGTGTGTGTGTGTGTGTGTGTGTGTGTGTGTGTGTGTGTGTGTGTGTGTGTGTATGTGTGTATGTGTTTCCAAGATCCACTAGGCTATCACTTAACAGATGCTAGGACGAAATTCATGCCTAACATTTCTGTTAGCAAAGGCTGGTCTCCTCCATCCCCTGCAAATGGCCAATCAGCTTCCAGACAGTAAACAACCATCACTTGAGCTGCTTCCGGCTTCTAAATTTTCTTTTACCCAACAGACATGGCTTGCCCACTGGCATGAGAAGTAAGTCAAGTAACAACTATTGGTACACAATTGGGACATACTGAACTTTTGTGGGACTTTATCGAGGCAGCACTGCCATGAGTGTGTGTGTGTATGCGTGCCCATCCCTCCTTTAGAGCATCCATCCTTCTGAAAATATCCACTGTTGTTGAGAACTCTGAGACTAATTCCATCCCGCCTCAATCTTCCAACGTAGGATTGATAAAAACAACAAAAGAACCCAAACCCACAAACAAACAGATAAAAACTATCAATTTGGTATCCACTTTGCTGCCTGTCTTGAGTAGGGTAAGGTGAGGCTTAGACCCAAGATATACTCTCGTGAGATTAACAGCAGTTGTCATCCACAGTTCCTCCTACAGGGGTAAAATGGGATGACAGCTCACTCATCTCCAAGGGACACTTGCTTCTCCCCAGCTTCCAGCTCGTGTGATGGAATGGCACTAGGTGTATTCCATTTAGGGTAAGGACGATTTGCTCTGAATTTATGTGTCCCTCTGTCTTCAAAATTATCCCATCTTGAGTCAAGAGAGAATGCTTCTGCAGCCTGGTCCTGGAAATGAACCATAGCTCTCAGGGCAGGAAGGAGAGTACCTGAGAATATTTGGTGATACCTCTCCTAAACATGCAGCATTATTTACAGCAGCCAAGACATGGAAAGAACCCAGGTTGCATATATATATATAAAAAACGGAATATTATTCTGCCATAAAAAGAAGGAAACCCTGCCATTTGCATGCCATTTGCAACACCAAGGATGGCACTGGAGGACATTATGCTAAATGAAATAAGTCAGACAGAGAAAGGCAACTTCATATTATCTCACTTATATGTGGAATCTTAACAAAAACAAAAACTGAACTCATAGATAACAGAGAACAGACTGGTGATTCCCAGAGGTAGGGCAGGGGTGGGAGGTGTGTGAAATGGGTGAAGGTTGTCCAAAGGTACAGACTTTCATTTATAAGATAAATAAGTCCTGGGGATACAGAATAGTGATTACAGCTAACAATATTGTACTGTATACTTAAAATATGCTAAGAGATCTTAAAAGTTCTCATCACAAGAAAAACAGTATGTAAATATGTGTAATGATAAATACTAACTAAAATTACTGTGGTAATCACATATATATGTATACATACACATATATATAAAATTTTAATCATATGTATATGTACACATATACATGTATATATATACAATTTCATAGTTGTATATATAAAATTAAAACAATGCTACATTTCAGTTATATCTCAATTAAAAAATATTCCTCCAAGACATGAAAGCAACCTAAATGTCCATTGACAGATGAATGGATAAAGATGTGGTGTATACACACACACACACACACACACACACACACACACACACACACACACACAATGGAATATTACTCAGTCATAAAAAAGAACGAAACAATTCCATTTGCAGCAACATGGATGGATCTAGAGATTGTCATACTGAGTGAAGTAAGTCAGATGCAGAAAGACAAATATCATATGATATCACTTATATGTGGAATCTGAAAAATGATACAAATGAACTTATTTAAAAAACAGAAATAGACTCTTAGGCATAGGAAACAAACTTATGGTTACCAAAGAGGGGAAGGAGTGGGAAGGATAAATTAGGAGCTTGGGATTAAAATATACACACTACTATATATAAAATAGATGAACAACAAGGATCTACTGTTGTAGCCCACCTCTAATATATCTAAAAGCATAGATAAAAATGTTATCATTATTTTAATCATGAACAAATTTAAGCCAGGAGGAAGTCAATTGACTTTTTAAAGTTTAAAATCAAGTTAGATCTGCCTGACTATATTTTGTACAGTTTTTCCGTTACGGTAGAACAACAGAATGGGTATGATTATAAGAGAGAGAGAGGGGAAAAAAAGGCAAATTAAAAAAAAGAAAGACCGCAGAGGTGAAAATATTAACATTTTATTTTTTCATTTTTCTTTTTGCCAAAATATATAAACTTTAAAGGTCTAAGAACTAATAGATAATATAGAATGATATCGCTCCCTTAAAAAGTTGATCAGAAATTCTGTTCAAAGTATCACATTTGTACAGGGTATAAGTACATCCATATCTATAGCTATATCATCATTATAAATATATGTACATATGTAGCTTGTGAAAAAGGTTTATATTCTGTTAAATATTTAGAGACTATCAGTCTAAAATTTTCTCCAGAGAAGAGAAGGAAATAAACAGAGAAGAGAAGGAAATAAAAGGAATCCAAATCGGAAAAGAAGAAGTAAAGCTGTCATTGTTTGCAGATGACATGATCCTATACATAGAGAATCCTGAACATGCTACCAGAAAACTACTAGAGCTAATCAATGAATTTGGTAAAGTGGCAGGATACAAAATTAATGCACAGAAATCTCTGGCATTCCTATATACTAATGATGAAAAATCTGAAAGTGAAATCAAGAAAACACTCCCATTTACCATTGCAACAAAAAGAATAAAATATCTAGGAATCAACCTACCTAAGGAGACAAAAGACCTGTATGCAGAAAATTATAAGACACTGATGAAAGAAATTAAAGATGATACAAATAGATGGAGACATATACCATGTTCTTGGATTGGAAGAATCAACATTGTGAAAATGACTCTACTACCCAAAGCAATCTATAGATTCAATGCAATCCCTATCAAACTACCACTGGCATTTTTCACAGAACTAGAACAAAAAATTTCGCAATTTGTATGGAAACACAAAAGACCCCGAATAGCCAAAGCAATCTTGAGAACAAAAAAAGGAACTGGAGGAATCAGGCTCCATGACTTCAGACTATACTACAAAGCTACAGTTATCAAGACGGTATGGTACTGGCACAAAAACAGAAAGATGGATCAATGGAACAGGATAGAAAGCCCAGAGATAAACCCATGCACATATGGACACCTTATCTTTGATAAAGGTGGCAGGAATGTACAGTGGAGAAAGGACAGCCTCTTTAATAAGTGGTGCTGGGAAAACTGGACAGGTACATGTAAAAGTATGAGATTAGATCACTCCCTAACACCATACACAAAAACAAGCTCAAAATGGATTAAAGACCTAAATATAAGGCTAGAAACTATCAAACTCTTAGAGGAAAACATAGGCAGAACACTCTATGACATAAATCACAGCAAGATCCTTTCTGACCCACCTCCTAGAGTAATGGAAATAAAAACAAAAATAAACAAATGGGACCTAATGAAACTTCAAAGCTTTTGCACAGCAAAGGAAACCATAAACAAGACCAAAAGACAACCCTCAGAATGGGAGAAAATATTTGCAAATGAAGCAACCGACAAAGGATTAATCTCCAAAATTTACAAGCAGCTCATGCAGCTCAATAACAAAAAAACAAACAACCCAATCCAAAAATGGGCAGAAGACCTAAATAGACATTTCTCCAAAGAAGATATACAGACTGCCAAGAAACACATGAAAGAATGCTCAACATCATTAATCATTAGAGAAATGCAAATCAAAACTACAATGAGATATCATCTCACACCAGTCAGAATGGCCATCATCAAAAAATCTAGAAACAATAAATGCTGGAGAGGGTGTGGAGAAAAGGAACCCTCTTGCACTGCTGGTGGGAATGTGAATTGGTTCAGCCACTATGGAGAACAGTATGGAGGTTCCTTAAAAAACTACAAATACAACTACCATATGACCCAGCAATCCCACTACTGGGCATATACCCTGAGAAAACCGAAATTCAAAAAGAGTCATGTACCAAAATGTTCATTGCAGCTCTATTTACAATAGCCCGGAGATGGAAATAACCTAAGTGCCCATCATCGGATGAATGGATAAAGAAGATGTGGCACATATATACAATGGAATATTACTCAGCCATAAAAAGAAACAAAATTGAGCTATTTGTAATGAGGTGGATGGACCTAGAGTCTGTCATACAGAGTGAAGTCAGTCAGAAAGGGAAAGACAAATATGTGCTAACACATATATATGGAATTTAAGAAAAAAAAATGTCATGAAGAACCTAGGGGCAAGACGGGAATAAAGACACAGACCTACTAGAGAATGGACTTGAGGATATGGGGAGGGGGAAGGGTGAGCTGTGACAGGGCGAGAGAGAGGCATGGACATATACACACTAACAAACGTAGTAAGGTAGATAGCTAGTGGGAAGCAGCCGCATGGCACAGGGATGTTGGCTCGGTGCTTTGTGACCACCTAGAGGGGTGGGATAGGGAGGATGGGAGGGAGGGAGACGCAAGAAGGAAGAGATATGGGAACATATGTATATGTATAACTGATTCACTTTGTTATAAAGCAGAAACTAACACACCATTGTAAAGCAATTATACCCCAATAAAGATGTTAAAAAAATAAAATAAAATTTTCTCTAACAGATTAATTTACTAATAGACAATATTTTTTGTCATGTTTTTGGCAGCATTCTGATAAAAACTGCCTAATATATAAAATGCCACCACCAATTCTATAGAAAAATTCATTTGAATAAAGAAAGAAAAAGTACACTGCTCTAAGTGCATTAAACCAACTCTTTCCAGAAAAGAGATTTGAGATGTTTCTTGATAATATTCAATATGCCCTCTCCCTAAAAAATAAGGATTTCCAGTTTTTATAGCTCTTAAGTAATTAATTCTAAAATGTTTTAATAGCTAATAAAGTTATAAAGGAGCTATAGTAGGATTTTGGAATATTTTGTATCAGTACATAAAGAACTTGAAATAGTGTTAAGGCTTCATATTATTCAAATAATGAAAAGTAAATCATCCATAATTATAAAGGGTTTTATCAAAGTAATTAAAATTTACAAAATACTACTGCTGTGCAATTATGATAATGGTAATAAAAGACAGTTTTCTTCAACAAGGTCACTGTTTGAAATTTCACTACAATAATGTAGACATTATTTTAGGGAATTAGTTTCCAAAATTTTTATCAACTGTATAAATATTTTTACTTAGTTTTTTCTTTGTAGTTCTTTGAAAAAATATACACTCCCCTAGAGGAACAAAGGCATGCTATTTCGTTTTTAAATTGGTAATGTATTTTTCCAGAGTGTGTGCATATGTACTGGTATACTTAAACTTTAAATATGGATTTATCTGCTTTTTTCCATGTTAAAAAAATTAACAAACTCCTAACTTGGAAAACTGTGCTTCCCTTATAATATCTGGTTTATCAAAATGACAGAAATTATACCATGGCTATAAGGCTTTGATCCAAGCCAATGCATCCATATACCTAACAACCTGCAGACCATTTCCAGATTCTTAGGGAGGTAAGTGTCCTGACTTCTCCCTGTCACCCCTGCCCTTCCTCTGCCTCAGAACTCATCCCTCAGGTGCCCTGCTTCTGGGCTTATTTCCACTGGCAACTCATGGTCCTGAACATTCAGCTTCTCTGGCTTTCTCTTTGGCTACAATCAGAGCTTAGTTGCAGAGATCCTTTAGTTTTTCCAGTGGCTTCCATCCTTCCATCTTATTAACCAGACCAGTCTAAAAAACTCAGTCCTTGGGCTTCCCTGGTGGTGCAGTGGTTGAGAGCCTGCCTGCCGATGCAGGGGACACAGGTTCATGCCCCTGTCTGGGAAGATCCCACGTGCTGCGGAGCAGCTGGGCCCGTGAGCCATGGCCGCTGAGCCTGCGCGTCCGGAGCCTGTGCTCCGCAACGGGAGAGGCCACAGCGGTGAGAGGCCCGCGTACCGAAAAAAAAAAAAAAAAACTCAGGCCTTGGTGAATAGCAGTCTGCCCATGGGCAATTCTACTGGGACAGCCCCCAGCACCTAAGACAGGGAAGCTCGCAAGCTCAGTTATCCTTTCTCATCCTTCATCACCTCAAAGGACCTCGCTGTGAATTCTGTGGTTTCAAAAACTTACTACTATACACACCATAAGATTATTTTTTACAGGAGATGATACTATCAATTAAAAATATCTCAGTACCATATGATCCAGCAATCCCACCCCTGAGCATATATCTGGAGAAAACCATAATTCAAAAAGATGCATGCACCCTAATGTTCATAGCAGCACTATTCACAATAGCCAAGACATGTAAACAACCTAACTGCTCATCAACAGAGGAATGGATAAAGAAGATGTGGTATATATATACAATGGAATATTACTCAGCCATAAAAAGAACAAAAAATGTCATTTGCAGCAACATGGATGGACCTAGAGATGATCATACTGAGTGAAGTCAGACAGAGAAATGCAAATGTCATATGATATTGCTTATATGAGAAATCTCAAAAAAGGGTACAAATGATCTTATTTACAAAAGAGAAACAGACCACAGACTTAGGAAATAAACTTATGGTTACCAAAGGGGAAAGGTGTGTGTGTGGGGATAAATTAGGAGTTAGGGATTAACAAATAGACATTATTGTAGAGATAAACAACAGGGACCTACTGTATAGCACAGATAACTATTGCCAATACCTTGTAATAAACTATAATGGAAAAGAATCTGAAAAAGAATATAAATTATACATACATGTAAAACTAAATCACCTTGCTGTACACCAGAAACTAACACAACATTATAAATTAACTATACTTCAATTTTTAAAAGATAAATGTTAATTTTTTTAAAAAAATAAAAGTAACAGTAGCTGAAGGGCAGATTAATGAGAACAGTTCTCAGTGACACATAATCATGATGTTATGCCTGGAAATATTGCATATTTTAGATTAATTACAGTATCACGTATTTATTATATTCACACATTGTTAAAATAAGGTACAGGTAAGAAATGCTAGGGCTCCCCTGGTGGCGCAGGGGTTGAGTCCGCCTGCCGATGCAGGGGACACGGGTTCGTGCCCCGGTCAGGGAAGATCCCACATGCCACGGAGCGGCTGGGCCCATGAGCCATGGCCACTGAGCCTGTGCGTCTGGAGTCTGTGCTCCACAACGGGAGAGGCCACAGCAGTGAGAGGCCCATGTACCGCAAAAAAGAACAAACCAAAACAAAAAACAAAAAAGAAATGCTATACTGGATCAAACTTCTGTGAAGTGAACCAAAATTGACAGTAACAAGAGTCAATTCCCAGAAAAGCTTAGTGTTAAATTGCCAAATACACACAATTTTCCTTTAAAACTACTTAATATTTCCCACATAAATTAAATCCCAGTACGCTCATAACCCATACCAATTTTTACATATACATAACCCACAAATTTGGTACACATAGTAAAACATGGTTTTGTTATTTCTTCATACTTCCTAAGGGAGAAAAAAAATCTCTTTCAGGTTTCTATTCTCAGTTTATGTTGTAAATAGCAGTAACAAAAAGAAACAAGCAGCTCTTTAACAGTAATATTTTATAACCGTGTGTATTTTTTTAATCATACCCCAAATCTCTCAAGACTTCAGATAGATCCAAGGATAGATTTCTAGCATCACAGTGAAACGAAGTTCACATATGAGACACTAAGAGTAATTTTATGTTTTTCCCAGCTTTGCCATTGTTGACTTATTTCCTTTTGAGGTGACAAGTCTACCTTTAACCAGATGCTCTTCAGTCTTTTGATCATTTTAGTTTTTCTGTTTGATGGTCTCATAAAGTTCAATATATTCCTGGATATCTTTTCTCACCAGTTATATAGTACTGCAAGGTTGTGCATAGGGTATGGTAGATATTTCGCTGATTTCAAAAAGCTTGTAATCTTATAATTTTTCCATGTGATTTCATACTTCTAGTAACTAAAGTATGCATGTATAATAAAGTCAATTTTGATGTTGATCTTTGGCTAAAATCATCTGTTTTTGCTTGACAATCTTAGGAGTCCTTTCTAAGGCCCATCAATACAAATAGGGTAGGATGCATTTACCCACGATGAGGCAGTGCAGTGAACTCATCAATGGACTGAATTTTGAGGACAAACTATCTAAACTCATGCTTATTATCTGCTATAATTTGTGCTGATCCTAACTCTTTTCACCTTTCAGTTTCCTATTAGTACAAGAAAGATACGAATAATTAGGAAACTTTTGGTGAATTTTAAGCGGATACATATCTTCTTTAAAAAAATGCCTAGACACAATTATTATCTTGTTTTTTATTTCTTTGTAACAAGTCCTTAAAGAGAAAATATTGCAATAATCACATAGGTACCTCAAAAGTTCTTTTTATGTAATCTTTCCACTTCCTAGAAGATTATATTTTTGCTCAATAAACCTGTTTTCTTTAAATCCATACAGATTAGTTGAACTGGCAATTCACCAACCATCTAGCTTGTCACTGCACATTTTGACAAAGACATTAACTGTTTTACTTCTCATTTGATTTTCAGTATCATAAATGACTCTCAAAAGAGGGAGGAGATGTGTTCCTCTGGAGAAGTGCAGCGGAATCTCCTGAGTTTGTTTTTTAACTGTTGTTGTTTGTTTATTTTATCTTCATACTATACCATACTGCCAACCTGCCTCCTTCTGCTGACGTTCTGATACGGGGAAGCTCCACCACTAGCATGAATCATACCCTTAGCGTGAACTCCATTTTATTCCTACTGCCAAGCTCACCAATCATCTTGGGGTGAAATTCATAAATTACCCACCAGAGAACTCTGAAAAAATGAAAATGAGGCAGACTGGCTAGGGACCTTGAGGCTTAAAGGACAATTTGGTGGTGAGTTCCCTTGGTTCTTGTCTTGCCACATATGCATCTGGCATGGGTGCTAAAGAAGCCACAGCTTACAAACGCCAATGGATATGGACAATAAATAGCCCCCCAAAAGTTTGCTCTTTCTAGCCAAAGGAATAGAAAATTGGCAGCCCAGCAAGGCAGAAAACTTTTAACTACACCTGCCCCAGTCAACACCATGAAAAAGATATGCACCTCCTTCTCCAATACAGGCTACAGCAGGAGGGCCACTGGCAGAGCAAGGCATACCTCTCACCCTGCAGTAAGGAGGGGGCAGTTGTTTCCAAGTTGCCTGTGAGCACAGTCCAGACCTCCTTCTCTGCCTGCAGTAATGAGGTGGTGGTCCTCCCAGGCTGTCAGTGGTGGGAGCTAAATGGTGCTAATGTACTGGGGAAGAACAAATCTGACTCCATATTGGATCTGTTTCTTTTACTTTAACCTTTGTATTCTATTGCTTTTGCTGCAAGTTAATCACTAAAGGGATGTTGCCTACAGCTGAAAGTGTACATAATGGCCCATCTCGGGAACCCTCCTCCCATGCCTGAGCCTTAAGCTAAAATGCCCTTGTTCAGATCCCAGGAAATATCCCCACCAGGCCAACCTGTGAATGACTGTAGGAAAGAAGAAACTAACACATCTCTTTCTGGGAGTCCTGAACCACATTATTTGCAACAAATTATTGCCTTTTTTACTTTACCTCCTCAACCCCCTCCCCTTTTGCGCTATAAAAGAAACTAACATCTAAACCCAGGTAAGATGGTTCTTTGGGACACTAGTTCACTATCTTCTCCGTCTGCCGGCTTTCTGAATAAAGCCACTATTCTTTGCCCCAGCAACTCATCCCTTGACTTACTGACCTGTTGTGCGGGGAGCAGTATGAGTTTGGACTCGTAAGATTATGGTATTTACATTCATTAAAATGATGAAACGGCAATATTAGCATACAGACACAAATTACATATGTGTATTGTAATCCCTAGAACAACAACTGAATAACTATAAAGACTGATATTATATACAACACTATATACAGATAAAAATAGAAACATAAAGCACGTTCAAGTCACCCTTGAAGACAGAAAAGAAGATTCAGAAGCCAAGGGAAGAAATGGGAAGGAAATTAACAAAAATGTCAGACTTAAGTTGTAAGATATTAATAATTACATTGGTTACATATAGTCTCAGTACAGTAATAAAAAGACAGAGATTGGCCTAATAACGTAAAAACAACGACTCAACTGTATGACAGCTACAAGAACCTTACTTCAGGTCAGTTAAAGGTAAAAGGTTAAAAAAAAAAAAAAGACTGCAAACACTAGTAAAAAAAAGTGGAAATGGTTATATGAATAATGGTTAATGTATACATAAAGCAAATGAAATTACCAGAGACAAGGAAGGACATTATATATTGATAAAAGACTTAATCCACCAAGAAAACAAAAATCTTAAAAATTATGCACCAAGCTACAGTACTTAAAAATACGTTAAGCAAAAACTGACAGACTAAAAAGGAGAAATAGACTAATCCACAGGCATAGATAGGGATTTCCACACCTTTATTTAGTAGTTACTAAGACCGCTAGACAAAAATTTTATTAACGAAAAAATATTATTAACCAGTGGATTCTCAATGACATTTATAAAACATTCCACTATTTTATAATAGACGTCAGGATAATATACATCCTTTTCAAGACTGCATTGGACATTCACCAAAATAGACCATATAATGAGTCAACCAATAAACCTTGGCTAATTCAAAATAATTAAAACCATACCAATATGTTGTCTAACAAGGAGAGACTCAAACTGAAAATAAATAACAAAAAGATAATGGAAAAAGCTTCAAACCTTTGGGTATTACACAACACACTCATAAATATTCATGAGTCAAAAAGGAAGTCTCAAGGGTGAGTAAATATGTCTATGTTAAACTGAATGCTAATGAAGGTATCAATATCTGTGGGACTAAGTGAAAGCAAGAATTAGAGGGAAATGTATACACTAAATGCTTATATTAGAAAAGAGGCAAGGTCTCAACTCCATTACCTAAGCTTCCACTTCAATAAACTAAAAAAAGAACAAAATAAATCAAAAGCAAGCAGAAGAAAGAAGATAATAGATATAAGAACAGAAATCAATAAAATTAAGAACAGAAAATCAATGGAGAAAGTTAATCAGACTGAAAGCTGGTTCTTTGAAAAGAGCAATAAAATTGATACTGATGGAGAAAATTGGGAGAATAAACAAATCACCAATATCAGAATGAAAAAGGGCCTATCACTATAGACCATGCAGACACTGAAAGGGTATAAAACAACTACAAAAAGAAAATTGACAACATAGCTGAAATCAGTTTTTGAAAATTATAAATTACTACAACTCATTCAAGATGAAAAAATAATTCGAATTGTCTTAAATTCATTAAAATCACTGAGTTAGTAATTAAACCCTTCCATAAAAGAAATCTCTAGTATTGGATGATTTCATTGGTGAATTCCACCAAATAGTTACAGAAAAGTTAGCATCAATTCTACAAAACTTCTTCCAGGACATAGTAAAAGAGAACCCACTTCTCAACCCATTTTATGAAGCCAGAATTACCCTGATACCAAAACCATACAAATACAGTACACACAAAAACAAAAACTGCTGCCTAGGTCCTTCATGATCATAGTTCCAAAAACCTTCAGCAAAATACCAGAAAATCAATCCCAGCATTACATAAAAAAGAAAAATACATTAGGACTAAGTGGACTTTGTTCCCAGAATACAACTTGCTCAATATCCAAAAGTAAATCAATATAACCCACCATAACAACGGTCTACAGACAAATACTCGATGGTCATAATCAATACAGAAAATGCATTTAGCAAAACTGACACCGATTCATGATAAAAACTGCCAGAAAATTAATTACAAAAACCAAAAAATTAATCCAATGAAGGAAGTATAGCATTTTCAACAAATTGTGTTGAAACAGAATTAAGAAAAACTGAAAATCAAACCAAGCAAAACAAAACCCTGAACAGAACATTAAATCTTATACAAAAATTAAATTAAAAAGATAGAATACAGATCTACATGTACGATATAAAACTATAAAATTATAAAGGAACATAGGAGAAAATATTTGTGACTCTTTTTTTTTTTTTTTTTGTAGTACGTGGGCCTCTCACTGTTGTGGCCTCTCCCGTTGCAGAGCACAGGCTCCGGACGCGCAGGCTCAGCGGCCATGGCTCACGGGTCCAGCTGCTCAGCAGCATGTGGGATCTTCCCGGACTGGGGCATGAACCCGTGTCCCCTGCATCGGCAGGTGGACTCTCAACCACTGCGCCACCAGGGAAGCCCCCTCAGTATTTTTTAAAGAGACTTATTTCCTCTCTGAAATTTCCCTAACATTATAATATATCTCAACATATTCATGGCTCTAAATTACTGGTTCTTACATACAAAGAATATTTGGGTTTTGTTTCCATGGATACTCCATATTTGTTATGGCAACATCTCTGTTCTAATCAGTCTGTTCTCTGTATCTTGGGTGGGGCTGGTGTGCTTTGTGTATGCATTTCTGTGTGTGTGTGTGTGTGTGCACTAGCAAATGTGTATGTTGTGTGTGATGCTGAAAATAGGGAAGAGGAACCAGAAGACAGAGTGAATAATCAAAAGAAGAGATCTGTGTGTTTTCTTCTCACTTTTGCAAACATTCATTTCTGGAAAAGAATAGAATTACTGTCTGTTTTATTATTTTAGAAAGTGTGTTTCACTCTTTCTTGTCATAACCTTCCTGATGGGGAAGAAACAGTCTCTTCCAAATTTGGAAATTTCTGTAGTGTAACACTTTGCAAAGACTAGATAAATGTTCCTTACATCTTTGGTCATAGACATTCAAATTTAAACTGAAACTGCAAGGTGTCATAGACAATGTCACAAAATAACACTGCAATATATGTCTGTTAAAGAGAAAACTTTACTTTCTGTTATGTAGAAAAAAGGTTAATATTTTCCCCTGACAGGATTAATACATTAATTAGTCCCATGGCTGGTACATTCTTGTTTCTGCATTTTTTAACAGAGAATAAAAATGAACAAACTATTGATAGGTAGATTGATATACAACAAATGAAAAAATAAATATATAACAAACTATATATCGTATATGTATAGTTTATTATTTAGTTATATATTTATACATATTACATAAATACATGGAGAGAAAGAAAGAACAAGAAAATAATTGCTGCCACTAAGCTTTTATCTGAATAGCAGAGAGGGAATGATTCTTAGACAGTTATTATACAGAATGACCCTCATGTCAGGTCAGTGCAAATAAGGAAAAGCTTGGCTAGTCTTAACCTAGAAAGCTATGAAATATATCGAACAGATGCCTCTCAAGTGTGCGATAAAAATGCATCCTCACTGCCGTGAGCAATATTGTCCCTGACCTCAGAACATCATTGAAGAGAGACCCACTGAATGCTTTAATTTCCACATAAACTGCTGATCACAATGGTTCAGACATGCCAGACGGCAGCGGGAGTGATGAATGGTGTTGATGCCTCAGGAGAAATGAGCTACTAAAATTATATTATATTCAGCTGGGATTTTAAAACATACAACATAATTAAAATTGTTACTCCAGAGCAAAGTGTTACACCTCTTTATTTAATACAGTGTTAGCTGAGGAGAGTAGTATGTGCGTTTGTTTTGTAGACGGTGTGCTTTTCTGGGCCCAGGTATCACTCCAGTGGGAGAGCGGAGCCCAGTGCGAGCATCTGCGGGGCAAACCCTCAAGCCTGCCTATCACAGGGCCCAGTGTTGGGAGGAGGCAAGAGTGTTCCCAGCCTCATTCAAGTGTAAGAGAAACGCAAATCACGGATCTTCTTCCACTTATGATGAGATTATGTCCCATAAACCCATCATAAATGGAAAAAATCATAAGTCAAATATGCACTGATGGGCTTCCCTGGTGGCGCAGTGGTTAAGAATCTGCCTGCCAATTCAGGGGACACGGGTTCGAGCCCTGGTCCGGGAAGATCCCACATGCTGCGGAGCAACTAAGCCCGCGAGCCACAACTACTGAAGCCCGCGTGCCTAGAGCCCGTGCTCCACAACAAGAGAAGCCACCGCAGTGAGAAGGCTGCGCACCGCAACGAAGAGTAGCCCCCGCTCACCACAACTAGAGAAAGCCCACATGCAGCAACAAAGACCCAATGCAGCCAAAAATAAACAAATAAATAAATTTATTTTTTAAAAAATATACTGGGGCTTCCCTGGTGGCGCAGTGGTTGAGAGCCCACCTGCCGATGCAGGGGACACGGGTTCGTGCCCTGGTCCGGGAAGATCCCACATTCCGCGGAGCGGCTGGGCCCGTGAGCCATGGCCGCTGAGCCTGCGCGTCCGGAGCCTGTGCTCCGCAACGGGAGAGGCCACAACAGTGAGAGGCCCGCGTACCGCAAAAAAATAAAAAATAAAAATAAATAAAAATTTAAAAATACACTGAATGCACCTCACCCACAGAGCATCAGAGATTAGCTCAGCCCACCTTCAACATGCTCAGAACACTTACATTAGCCCGCAGCTGGGCAAGATCACCTAACACAAAGCCTATTTCACAATAAAGAGTTGAATATCTCATGTAATTTACTGAATACCGTACTAACAATGAAAAAGCAGAGCGGCAGTCTGGGGGCAGAAGGGTTGCAAGTGTATCTGCTGTTTCCCCTGGTGATGGTGCAGTTGACCAGGAGCCCAGTGTCAGGAGACAGGGGCGCACTGCACATCGCTGGCCCAGAAAAAATCCAAATTCAAAATGTGAAGCACGATTTCTACTGAATGCATATCACTTTCAAACAATTGTACCGTCAAAAAATCCTAAGTCGAACCATTGTGAGTCAGAGACCATCTACCTAATAAAATCATGTAACAGACCAAAAAACATTCTTTGAGACATGCTGAGACAATTTCCCCCTGAATTAGTATTGTGAGATCATGATGTCCATGTTAATTACGGATCTGGTTATTTTGAGAAAGGATTCTACCCATTTGTAAATGAATGAAACAACACACTTCGTCTGCTTACTTTCGTTTAGATGGTGGCGTCTATTTGAACACTTACAGGAGCTGGAGTTGGCGTTTTGTTTTAGTTCCCCATGCAAGGAATGAGCACAGAATTTCCTTCTTCCTCTAATCCCCGTCCTCAACCTACGCTCCTCACCCCCCACAGCAAATAAAAGGGAATCCATGTTATGCAAATGTAGATGATACAGCTTCCTTCCCTCTTAGATTTATGTGAGTAAAGTCTAGCAAATCAACAGCGGAAGTTTGGAAAACAATTTCTCCTTGGATTTATGAAAAAAGGTAGACTAAGTGCTGCCTACGTAATTTTCATGGCCCAAAGCAAAAGGCAAATGCAGACTCCTTTTTCAAAGAGCAGAAAAAAAAAAAAGAAAAATGCAGTTGAAGGACATGCAACTTTTTCCGGTCTTTTGTGGTCTCTCCCTGACATATACTATTTCTACATAACAGAAATTCCATAACATAACATTGTCTCCTTTGGGCATGGGGATCCTTGCAGGGCGAGTGCAAACCCTCAAGACATGGTTGGCAGGGACAACCACTGCCCTTTGCCATCCTGAGCTGGGCAGGGCACCTGCCTCCCAGATCGCCCCCCACAAACACCCCTGTGCTGATGCCCTCCTGGCAGCGCAGGGCTACAGCAGTTGTGGGCAGGGTCAGGGGAAGGGGCCAAGAGGGGCAGATGGCTAGGAGAGGGGTGAGTGCACATCTGAAACCCTCTGCAGGAAGAGGCAGAGAGCCTGAGGCAAAGCTCCGGGTGAGTTCTCTTGTCCCATGGGACCTCACTCACAAAGCAAAACAGAAATTTAAGATAAAATTATTAAAATGTTCAAGGTGGCGGTCACTGAGCATGAAACCCCAGGCAGGCCCTTCCAGCTTGGGACACGGTATGACTGCCCTGGTCAGTTGTCCATGAAGCCAGCCCTGTGAGTACTTCCTCAAAATAGAGCCATGTGACGGCTTAGGTGAATTAACCAGATTCAAAACATTATACCACAAAATGTAACACCATGGCCCTCAAACCGGCAATTTAGTAACAAGAAATATTTCCGGCTTTAAGATACAATTTTTATATTGTGTTTTATTTTTATATCCAACAAAATTAAATTTTCAGACTATTTGGAAAAATTACATCCATTCACATAGCAGATGTTAACAGCCTAGACTCTACAAAGCAGGCATTTTGGGGGAATGACGATAATAAAAAATAGCATTTAATTTCTACTAACTATCAAAGCTCACAATCAGACCTGTCTCTGTGGTTTGCTTCTGTTTAGGTAATTCCTAAGATTTCCTGAGTATAGGAGGCCAAGAAATGAACACAACACTTGCAAACGTAGCTAACGAATTGTCTAAAAAATGCCAAAGGCTTCAGTTTATGCAGGCTTGAAGCTGTTCTGCTCTCTGTTCATTGGGCTGTGACTGCACTCTGATGCACATTCTGAGGTGGGTTAAGTCCTGTCTCAAATCAAGATTCCTCCTGACTCCTGACCTTGACCTTCACTGCTCCACTGCCCAGAGGATATGAACGATGGGAATGAACAACGCAGGTAACCCAATAGCCAACCCAGACATCTGAAATGCAAGTTACTGAGTCCAAAGAAATGCCCTTTAATCCTCGGAAGGATCACTGTAAATGGTTGAGAAAACATCTAATTATAGAATCCCTTCACTTGGAGACCAGTTTACCTGAAGATGTGGCAAACCCCAGCAAGAGTAGAGTACTCTGATGTTTAATGCGTGTGGTGTCATGTTCCCTGAGGTGTCTCGATGTGGTTATGCATTAAAGTAAGCAGACAATTAAAAACAGAAAGCATGTGTTCAGGAAGGTACAGAATTAACTTCAGTAATAAAAGACTGTTCTTGGCAGATTAAAACTCATTTGGTTTGCAGCAATCCCTTTCTTAAAAAAAAAAAAAAGGTTCCTAAACTAAAGAGTAATGTGAAAAATTTCTTTACTTTGATAGGAAAGTTTCAATTCAGAGCTAGAGTTTTAGAGAAGCAACAGATAGAGCACAGCATGTATTGATTATCTGCCTTGTGGTTTGAATGAAGGACTCTAGCAGCTGTTTGGGAAACACTGAGGGAACTTGGTAGGATCACTCACTTTTTCTGCTTCAGGAAAACATTACCCCTATGAATTAAAAAAAAAAGGGTATTTCATGCTTAGAACTTCAGAGACGATTAAGATCTATGCAGCAGACTTAAAATGGTTGCAAAGGGTAACCAGGGTTAATAAATAAACAAGATAGGAATCTCCAGATAGAAAAAATATATACATATATAATTTGAAAAAATATTAGTTTTATTGCTAGAATCAGATCTTTGGTTAAGTCACTGAAAAATGTACATATTTATAACTCAGATTTGAGGCATTGCACTTGCATTTCTTAGGTATATAAAAAACGTTTATTGTTCTTTAAAAGCAAAATATTTTATTCTTTTTAATCAAAGTATTTAACCCCAGCATGAGAAAATAAAATTGAATTTCTTTAATATCTCTATGTAGTTCATCATTTCTCTCCTCATACTTTTTCCCATTTTAGCATTTTAAATGAGAAACAATCTCATGAGATGAAACATGAAAAATTGATTTCCTTGAAATATATTGATAAAAATGTCTTGAACAGAGATCAAGCAAATGATCTGTCCCTTGATATTAGCTTTTCCTATACTATACCTTAATGATACATTTACTAAAATAATGTGAAGCTATTGAATATCACAGTATCTGTCAGATATAGCAAGCGTCTCTCAAACTGACTCTTAGACTTCCTGTCCCTGTATAATTTTTGTGGTAACTTTTCTCACATGTCCCCCTGCCTCCTATTCTTTTTTTAATTTTTATTGATTTATTTATTTATTTTCGGTACGCGGGCCTCTCACTGTTGTGGCCTCTCCCGTTGCGGAGCACAGGCTCTGGACGCGCAGGCTCAGCGGCCATGGCTCACGGGCCCAGCCGCTCCGCGGCATGTGGGATCTTCCCGAACCGGGGCACGAACCCGTGTTCCCTGCATCGGCACGCGGACTCTCAACCACTGCGCCACCAGGGAAGCCCTGTCTCCTATTCTTAAAGGTAACACATGTCAAATTATTTGGGAACCACCATAAGGCACTTTTCCAGGGAGCATGCAATGTCAATCTACATTAATATTGCTTGAATAAATATTTAATTAGAAAATGAAAAATGCTATAAAATACCTCATGAACAAGCAGCTGTATTTCTATGTATTTGAGATTTTCATTTATTTCAGGGATTATTTCTTTATCTTCTGCATTTTATAAACACTTAAGAATGTTAAATGCATCAAAATGCTAAGGATTTTACACTCTTTCACTTCCGTGCTTACAACCTGAAGAGTATGGGTTGATTTCTACAAATGGTACATGTTTGGTTCAGAGGTACTTACAAGAATAAGAACCTTGTGAGATCCTCGTTAGTTACCATGATGACCTTTTTATCCTCTTGCTGTGAGGACATAGCTCATGGGGCTCTCACATCTTTGCACATCTTCTGAGCAAAGGCATTAACAGCTTTTTTGTGTTTTGATTGTCTTTTCAAGAATATTTGCATAATGTACCTCTTGGAAGATAGAGATAGCTTCTCCCTACCTGGTAGAGGGCAGATTTGTCAGAAAAAAATAATAAAGATATGAAAGAATGCTCAACATCATTAATCATTAGAGAAATGCAAATCAAAATACAATGAGATATCATCTCACACCGGTCAGAATGGCCATCATCAAAAAATCTAGAAAAAATAAATGCTGGAGAGGGTGTGGAGAAAAGGGAACCCTCTTGCACTGTTGGTGGGAATGTAAATTGATACAACCACTATGGAGAACAGTATGGAGGTTCCTTAAAAAACTAAAAATAGAACTACCATATGAACCAGCAATCCCACTACTGGGCATATACCCTGAGAAAACCATAATTCAAAAATATTCATGTACCGCAATGTTCATTGCAGCTCTATTTACAATAGTCAGGACATGGAAGCAACCTAAGTGTCCATCAACAGATGAATGGATAAAGAAGATGTGGCACATATATACAATGGAATGTTACTCAGTCATAAAAGAAATGAAACTGAGTTATTTGCAGTGAGGTGGATGGACTTAGAGTCTGTCATACAGAGTGAAGTAAGTCAGAAAGAGAAATATAAATATCGTATGCTCTCACATATATATAGAATCTAAGAAAAAAAGGTCATGAAGAACCTAGGGGCAAGACGGGAATAAACACACAGACCTACTAGAGAATGGACTTAAGGAGGAGGGGGAAGGGTAAGCTGTGACAAAGTGAGAGAGCGGCATGGACATATATACACTACCAAACGTAAAATAGATAGCTAGTGGGAAGCAGCCGCATAGCACAGGGAGATCAGCTCGGTGCTTTGTGACCACCTAGAGGGGTAGTATAGGGAGGGTGGGAGGGAGGGAGACGCAAGAGGGAAGAGATATGGGAACATATGTATATGTATAACTGATTCACTTTGTTATAAAGCAGAAACTGACACACCATTGTAAAGCAATTATACTCCAATAAAGATGTTTAAAAAAAAGATAATAAATATAACGTTTGCATCTGAGGCAAAGTTTGGGCAAAGTTTTACCAGCCTCCTGGTAAGTCTGGGGTTTGCTGAGCTCAAGCTTCCTTAGCTGTGACACACAGCCCCTCTGTGGACAGCATTCACCTGGACCACCCACAGTGACCTATGGAACTTGGGGAGCAAGAAAAACTAGGGGGAATATGAAGTTTGTGCTGCCAGCTGTACCATTAGTGATAGAATCCTTTGTCTCTGACCCAGGAGTCTCTTGTCTTCTATGCACATCTATGAAACTAAGGCAGGCTAACTTTTTAGCTTGCAAGCAGGGTAAAATTTCAGACCCTTGCAATTCTTTGCACCGTTAACATTCTACTAGTCTCTAAGGCAAATTTTAGATCAAAATATAATAAACAATGTGGAGCAACACTTTTGTGTTGTGCAGAAGTGAGAATTAAAAATTTGTAAATTTATGAAGTGAAAAGTGTGTGATTTGAAGATACACTGTTAAAATTACAAAGACATCTTGCAAACATCTAATCCAGGCATTTAATTATATAGATAAGGAATTCCAAAACTATAATATGACATGTATCATAAAGCTAATTAATCAAAAAGTGAAAAAAAGAACCGGCAAGTTGCCTAATTTCTGGTCTAATGCTATCTAAAATTATGTCGATAAAAATAAAAGGTCTCTGCTGAGGATGAATGATGACGACAATGATTTGCTACTCCTCTGAGAGGGGGGAGTCTAATTTTATTTTCCTGAATCTGGGCTGGCCTTTGTGACTTGTTTGACCAACAGAATATGGTGGGAGCGAGTTTATGGAACTTCCAAGGCTGGGTCATAGGAAGTTTTGAATCCTTTGCCTGTGTCTCTTGGAACACTTGGCTCAAAGAGCCCTGATCTGCCATCAGAGATGTGTAGCTGCCACATTAGAGATCGGGTAGGGATGCCTGAGACTCACAGAGAGACAGGGGGTCAGCCGAGCCCATTCTGCCAGTAAGTCCTGCCAAGGCACCAAACGTGTGAATGAAGCTGAACCCCATGAAGGGACACCATTCAGTGCCATGGTATTCTGAATATTGCCATGGTATTCTGAATATCTGCCATGGGAACTGAATATGGGCCCAGCTGAACCATTCCTGACCACAATACTCTGTGATATAATAAAGTCCTGTTGTTTGAAGTCAATGTTTTTGCACAGTTTGTTACAGAATAGTCGATATCTGGAACAGCCTCTAAATTTCTTAAAACTACTGTGCTTAGCAGTACAGTAAGTCCCCTACATAGGAACCTTCAACTTGTGAACTTTTCAAAGATGCGAACGTGTGTTCGCGTGTCCAATCATGTAAGTTAGTTCACGTGTTCACATTGTGACATGCTTGCATCCTCTACAAATGGTTGCGCTTTTGTGCACTTTGCTGTACAGAACTGTATAGAGTACAGTAGTACAGTATCTTTATTTCAAGCCCAGGATGTCCGGAAGCAAGCGTAAAAGCAGCGATGATGTAGCTGGTACTGCTGTATTTTCAAGGTACGTACTTGTAAGATTAAAAACGTTTTCTTTATTTTTTTGTATTTGTTTTTTATGTGTTATTTGTGTGAGAAGTATTATAAGCCTATAACAGTACAGTACTATATAGCCGATTGTGTTAGTTGGGTACCTAGGCTGACTCTGTTTGGCTTACGAACAAATTGGACTTAAGAACGAGCTCTAGGAATGGAACTCGTTCATATGTACAGGACTTACTGTAAAGCACTTTGGTATAAATGTTAAAAATACAAAGTAATGTTGTTTTTCTTCTTTCCATCCCCCTTTCTCTCTTGGAGAAGAGAATAGGGTTTGTAACAAAATTGCCAACACACCCTTAAATTTCCATGAAGTCCCTGGCAGTTGTTTTTTAAAATTTATAAGCAGGTTCTTACTAATTAAAATAAACAATGTCTGAAATTTGTCTTCTCTTGAAAGGCATGGGTAAGAATAATGAGGCAAATTTTTTTCATTGAGTTATTGTGTTTTTTAGGTTAAATGTATTGCCTGTGTTTTAGCAGTCAAATGCCATGCCTTAGCAATTTTGGATGGGGTTGGCCGGGCATAGGCTACTATCCACTCGTGGACTTTACAAGATAGTGACTCAAAGTGAGCTTAGGTAATATATCTAGACTGAGGTCCTGTCTTCCTACTGATGAGGTGCAGCTGTATCCGAGAGTGGTAGTAAGCTGTGTGTACCTAGGTAAGCTAGGTGACCAGCTGGTGGTCACATAGCCTGAGGGGTTGTAGGTCTGGCTAGGTATAAAGCCTGAGGGGACCTAGCTGAAGGCTTTCCTGAATTGGTTTCTGTCCACTCAGCCTCTTCTCTATCAGTTGTGAACATCCTGAGTGTAGAACGTCTACAAAATCAAAAGATATGCCTGTGAGCCATGTGATGCTCTGCTGTTACTGTGTGTGCTTTGTTGTTTCCAGTAAATCGCTACTTAAACTTGGTGCTGAGTGAGGTTTCTGTGTCTTGTCTGCTTCATTTCAGTCTGAACCGAAGATCATTAATGCTACTGAAACAATATTAGACACAATTATTGCCTAAGTTATTGTACAACCTATGTTAATTTGAGATCATACTGGTTCTACAATCACAAGGGAAGATAAAATGGTAGGAAAAAAATCAGAAACAGAAAGTTAAAGAAAAATTGGGTATATAATGCCTCATGATAATACCTTTTCTGTTTACTTTGTTAATGTCCTGGATTTTTTGAATGTTAAATCAATCTTATTCCTGAGATGATCCCCTTGGTCATAAAGTAGTATCATTTTATGTATTGCTAGATTTGTTTTGTTAATGTTTAGTTTCGGCTTTTTGCATCTATGTTTATGAAAGTTATTGATTTGCAACTACTTTTCTTATAATGTTCTTGTCAGATTTTACTATCTAATTAAATATGCTGATGACTGTTTCCACTTATTAATGGTGTAAAGCAATTAGTGTAAACTTGGAGTAATTTCTTCCTTAAATATTTAGTAATATTCACTAGTGAAGTCCCACAATCCTGAAGGGATTTTGTGGAATCCCAAACTTTTCTTTGTGGAAAGTTTTTTTTGTTTTTAATTTATGAAGTCAATTCCTTTAACAGAGAGAGAAGTACTCATTTTTTCTTTTATCAGTTTTGACAAGTTTTCCCTTTTAGGAATTGTCTCACTTTGTTTACATTTTCAAACCTAAATATGCTTATTACATTTTAATATACATGGACTCTTTACTGATGTCTGGTTTTTATTCCCAATTTTGATAATTTGTACTTTTTTTATCTCTGATAATTTCTAGGAGTTTATCAATGTACTACTCATTTTAAATAATTAACTTTTATCCTTTTTTATTTTCTCTAATACAAATGATTTTGAATGCTGTTAACTTTTGCCTGCTTCTTAATTTCTTCCCTCCTATTTTTTTTTATGGCTTAAATTTCAGTTCTTTTCAACTTCTTGATTTGCATACTGATATTTAATTTAAATCTTTACAATTTTTAAGTACACATTTAAAGCTGCTAATTTCACTCTAAACACGGCTTTAGCTGCATTTAACGTTTTGATATGTTTAATTTTAATACACTGACAATGTTTTCACTGTAATTTCTTCTTTACTCGATGTGTTATTTAGAAATATATTGGTTTATTTTTCCGCATTTTGAAATATCCTTATCTTTTTAAAACTTATTTATTGTTTAGTCAAATAATTTATTTTGGACAGAGAATATCCTCCATGTGGTTTAATTTCTTTAAGATCTTTGAGACATGCTTTATGACTCAGCATACAGTTAATTTTCATAGAAATAAGAACATGTAAGATTGGAAAGAATATGGATTCTGACCTTGTTGGACACAACGTTCCATACCCGTCAACTAGGTCAGGGGTACTAGGAGTTTAGTTCAATGTTTATTTACTTTCTCATTTGTTCTTGTTGTTCTGTAAATTACTAAAAGAGGCATGTTAAAAGAGCTTCCACTGAGAGCTTCCACTGTGAATGCAGATGTGTCTACGTCTCCTTGTAATTTAATCAAGTTTTATCATCTACATGAATACAGATTTAGAATTTTTAAATTTTCCTGATGGATTCAATCTTTTATCATTATGCAACCTCTTTTTTTATATCTATCAAAGTAGTTTGCCTTAAAGTTTGGCGTTAGCATAGATTTAATAGGTCTTTGGTGTAGTTTTTGCATTACTATATTTTCTTTACTTTTCATTTCGATGTTTATGTGTAATTTTTCCATTTTGTCATCAAAAAGAAGAGTATTTTTGGCTTTTTTAAAAAAATTTGATCTGAAAATCTTTGACTTTAAATTATGCTATCTTGTTCATTTATAATAAATAAAATAACTGGAATTAAGAACACATTTTGGTCTAGCTCTGCCATCTAAATACTTGATTTCTATTTGCTCCCTTTTCTGTCTTTTACTTATTACTTTACTTTATTTCACTTATTTCTTTCCCTTATTTTACTTAGAGTTCTTTTCTATCTCATTTTTTAACCTCAATTAGCTTGTAAGTTATGTATTATTATTTTATAAATTCCCTAGAAACTGGAGTAGGTATCCTTGACTTATGAAGCCTAGTACATCCTTCTACTCTTGTCACTCAATAAAAAACTTTTACATCATTTTAATCCCATTTATCCCCTGCTGCCATTTTGCTATTAAAATTATATATTTTAAAATACAAACAATATTATTAATACTCTATGTTTACCCACATATTTCTTTTTTATTAATCTGCATTCCTTCTCACATCTCTCTGCTTCCATCTGGGATCATTTTCCTTTTGCATGTTTGCTTTAATGATTCCTTTAGCATAATTTTGCTGGTGTCAAATTTACTCAATTTCTCTTTGACTAGAATGTTTCATTGTGCTTTTATTTGTGGATCACATGGCAGTTTTGTTTGTCTGTTTGTTTTATCACTTTTAAGATGTTATTCAGTGTTTTCTGTTAAGAGGAGGCGGCTGTACCTACTGACATTCCTTGTTTGGGTTTTTGTTTGTTTCCCCAAAGTTTGCTCACCATCTCTGGTCTCTTGCAGTGTTAGCAGTCTCTAGATAGGTCCGACTTTATATCTATCCTGCTTAGGGTTCATACTGCTTCCTGACTTGCTGGTTTGAGATCTTTAGCAGTTTTGACAGTTTGTTGACCATTATCATTTAATATATTGCTTCTGCTTTATTTTCTGTCATGTCTTTTTCTGAAGTTCTAATTAAATATATTCAAGAACTTTTCACTTTGCCCCATGTTTCTCTTAAGTGTTTTCTGTATTTTTTCTTCTTTTCTTGATGCTTCTCTCCAAATGTTTTATAGTGTCTTATTTTTTAATTTTCTAGCCTTCTGTCTATAGTATTAAACACGTTTACTGAGTTTTAAATTGAGGTTATTCTACACTATAGTCTCGGTATGTGTATATGTCTGTGTGTGTGTGTATATATATATATATATATATATATATATAAAAAATAGGTATAATTAACAAATAATATTATATTAGTTTTAGGTATATAACATAATATATTCTATTTGCATATTCTGTGAAACGATCACCACAATAAGTCTAGTTAATTTGATTGGTTTTTATAGATTTTAATTCTCTGCTGAAATTTTCCATTTTCCAGTTGTGGCTACAGGAAATAATTTCTTTAGGGCCTTCATACAGACTTTCTTAGCCTCCACCCATGCCTGGAATTGGGAATTCAAGGCTTTACATTTATTTTATTTTTTTCCCTTCTTTGAGTACCTTTTCAGGGCAATCAGAGGCAGTTGTTCTAATTTCCACAGTTGATATCATAATCAAGTGGCACAGGCAAGCATCTTTCTAACGTGTTGTCATCAATAAGCATGTCACTCCAGACCAGAATAAGTTATGATTTAAGTAATCATGGTGCCACTTCAAGAATGAATTATCAGCAACTCATCTCTCCCTTGCAAGGAAGTAATCTTTGAGTACATCAACTACATTAGACACTCAATGCCAGAATCTCAATTTGAGGGACTAATTCCTGGGGCTACTCTTCATTTCCAATTAGCTAAGCTTAACAGGACACAAATGACCCACTTAAACAGTATAACTGAAGAGAGTTTAATAAATAAAATGTTTTCAGAGGTGTGGATGGGGTTAAGGAAATGAACAAATAATGATTAAGTGCCAGGTCAATCAACAATGAAAACCCAAATCACTTACCACTAGGATTGAAGCGCCCAGTGAGAGCTATAACTAGGAGTGGGCAGGGAGGGAAGGAGCAGAGAAAAACTGTCAGACAAGGGGTGTCAGTGAAAGAGGAGGAACCGAGGCCTCAGGTACAATAGACGCCCTGACCTTTCTATTCTTTTATTCTTAGATCTTATGGTTCCTCCCGATGGACAAACTTAACGGAAAGTTAAGAGATCAAATGAATCAGAAATGTAGTCAGTGGAATTCAGCCTCCTGGGACACAAAGCAGGGCAGAAAAGGGATGGTCTAATTGGGCAGATGCAGAATAACCAGGATATACACCAAAGGCAGAAAGATAACCTTCTGTATTTTAAACTACATCATAACTTTTATCAGTTTTAAAGAAAACTAATTCAGGAACTACTCAACACATATTAAGATTACTTCTCACACTTTACTTATATTTCATTTTCTTCATTTTGTTCATCTCTACTTTTTCCCTCTATCATTTATAATACTTATTTCTATTCCATGTCAGTGCATAAGTGAAAAACAACAAATTATTTCAAATGATTTCACATTTTTACACTTGCTTCTGGACTATTTTCTTTCTTCCTTCATGCCAGATCTTTTAAAAGCATTATTTATGTCAGTGTGGTCAGTTTCTCACTAAATATTACCTTCTGAAATCTGTAGTTCTGTGATTATAAATACTTTAGGCTACTAATTTTTCAATCAATTAAAATGAATGTCATTTCCTCAGTGACAATAGCCACATTTTAATCACACCAGAGCTCCCTGTGGCTAAGGCTGCCTTACCGGACATTGTGGACAGTTCACTTTCATCTTCACAGAAAGCTCTATTGGACAGCTCTTCTAGATTATACTGCCCACCCTTCCATTGCACTAGACCTTCCCTTGTTCAAGTCACTGATGATTGTCACATTAACATAATAGGGAAGAACAAATCTGACTCCATGTTAGAACTGTTTCTTTTACTTTAACCTTTGTATTCTATTGCTTTTGCTACAAGTTAATCACTAAAGGGATGTTGCCTATAGCTGAAAGTAAATAATGGCCCATCTCCAGGAAAAATTTGCAGCAACTTATCACCTTTTTACTTTACCTCCTCACTTCCCCCCTCTTTGTTCTATAAAAGAAACGAGCATCCAAACGCGGGCAAGATGGTTCTTTGGGACACTAGTCCACCATCTTCTACGTCTGCTGACTTTCCAAGTAAAGTCATTATTCCTTGCCCCAACACCTCCTCTCTCCATTTGTTGGCCTGTCATGCAGCAAGCAGTATGAGCTTAGACACGTAACATTAAAAAGCCCATAGATAACTGCCATCATTTTAATCTTTATTGCGTCAACCTCTACAATATTTGACAACAGTGAGTGTTAACTCCTTTAATCTCTTTACTCTCCTGCCTTAGCACTTTACTCTTCTGGTGTACCTGGTACTTCCTAGATATACCTTGGAGTTAACCCAAGTTCTCAGGATTTGCTGACATTTATTCTCTAATCTTTACCTTTGTAAGTATATACTTTGGGAAGAAGCAAAGATAGGCTCTTTGGCTGTGATGCTACCATTATTTTTGTATTGAATCTCAAACTAACCACAAAAACCATTTCCCTGCCCCATATGTTTATCTACCAATTTATTATTCACAATGTCACTGTTATAATCTTTCCACTGGAATTCACAGTGGCATACCAAACCATTACACAATGTGGTACCTCCCTATCCTTCTTTTATTTTTTCCCTAAATTTACTCTTCAACTATAAGGAAATACTTCAAGTTCCTCAAACATGTGCAGTTTGTCTTCTTGTTTGGAATGTTCTCTCCTGTTTGCTTCAAACACTTTATGCTTTATGCAAGTTTCCCAACTTTATGGCCCAGTTCACCTTACAAACTTTTAATTGTACCTCCAGTTTTAGGTTCATGTTACTGAAATCAGTAATTACTTAAAAAACCAATCAATTTGCCTAATTATTGGCATGGCTTATATTTATGTTCTTTTGTGAATATATGTGAATACGTGTCTGGCTTTGCTAGTTAAAGAGACAAAATTAAAGTAAACAATTTAAAGCACCCATGTGACATAATACTAGAGCTACTGATTGCATCCTCATTTAAGCATACAGCCAATTCATCAGGATGTAGTTGGTTGGTGTCAGTGTTAGCTTCCATGGTATCAAAGTTATGCCCATCGGTCACCACAAAGATGTTGTTATGCAGCTGCCTTGGTATATGGAGAGATAACCAACAAATGACTTCGATATATCATGGCCATAAAATAGTGATCCTTTGAAGGTATTTATAATAAACTGTTAGTAATTTTTCTGTGACTGGACTGAGAGATACCACAAATGACTGATCTCAACAGTATGAAAAATAAAACATGCTTGAGAGACTAATTTTTATTTTCAAGTTTTGCTAGATAGTAGTCATTTCTCAGTGTTCCTTTTTCTTTCCCAGAAGCGACCTTCTGATACCATCAATCTTTCTCTCTTACAGTACAGTACGGTAAGTTTGAAAGAGTTATTGATCAGTTTTTTGCAATTATGTAAAAAATAGATTGAAGTATTTACACCAGCCTACTGAGACAGTGTCAATTATTATATAATTTTATGAACAATCGCACCTACTTATTAAAATTTCCCAGTGAATATTTACACAATTGATCTAGTTCTCCAATCTTTCCATGTCTTTTTTTTTTTTCTGTCATGATCTTAATTATGTCTACTTCTGTTTTATTCAAATTTTAGGCATATATGCTATTGTTGTGACTTAAAAATAAGTTATATTAAATTTTAATTTGGGGAGATTTCCTACAAAGAACCATGTACCACATTTCAGGAGAAAGTTACTCTGATTGCCTCAAGTGAAGTTTGTGTTATTCTATCAGTTCACTATATACCAATAATTCACTCCTGATTATGATGATGGTATTTTACATGCTAGTTCTTGAACATGTGTAGTGAAAAATTATTTTAGCAAATCTTTTTTAAAGTTCTGAAGTATTGCTTTAATGTATTTATTTTGCATTTTTAGTTTACATTGAATATTTAATATTGATATGCAAATATTCTGTGTTTGACACAAAGTCAAATATGTATATTATTTTTATATTTGCATTCACAGTAGAAAAAATTTAAAATATGTACATATAATAAAATTTTAATGAAATTACCCATATGGCTACTGAAAGTGAATATTTTTAATTTCTGTTATTATTCTGAAAGAGTAATTCCATGGAAATACCAAAGCTGTTTTAATAAACATAAATGAAAGAATCTTCCCTACTAGAAAATCTATAAATATAATAAACTTTCAATAAACAGAATAATTCTGTTCTGCATTAATGCAACTATTTCTAGAATCCCCACCAGAATACCACATATGGATTTCTTTCCTGTGTGTATAACATGTCCTTGAATTTATTTTTTATGTGTGATTTACCAGCTAAAGTTTTCTTTAAGGCAAGGATCACTTTGCCATCTTTGTATCCTACCATCTACCATCTAGCTTGGCCCCAAATGCTGTTTGATAGTTTAAAATGAGAACTATTTTTCAATTGGCATAACCTCTAAACAGTCAAAGAATAATCTTTGAATATCAAATAGAGGAAACATTTTTACTTCTCAGAGCAAGACTTTGGGGGTGCTCCTACTTGTGTTTAAATCCTAGGTCCTCTAATTATTAATTGCATCACATAGGCAAGTTACCTCAGATTTTTACATATATCACTTCCCTGAAGAATGCAGATGCCTAACTCATAGTAATGTTTTGAGAACTAGATATGTTATTGTTTATAAAGTAGCTTTTAGGGTTTCATGATCGCATGGCATTGCAAATTGGTGGTAATGACGATATTTGTGATGATTATAATATAAATTGTAAGAAAAGTATAAATAATACGCAAAGAATAAGCCAATATTAATGAACTTCGGAAACCTTATGCTTAACTGTATCTATCTATCTAACTATCTATGCTTTTTGGATAAATGATACTTGTTAGGAGTGGGAGCAGGTAAATGTATCAATAGTTCTGAAACTCACAGCTACCATTTAGTTAGTTAGTTATTATTTTGTAATTTATTTCACACACTGGGGGATTGAGACTTTGAAACTTGCTCAGTGTCATGCAATTTGTAAGTGATGGAACCAACATTTTCACCCAGGTCTGACTGGTTCCAAAATGTGTTTATCTCCAGATTGTACCACGTGGCCTTCTTATGGATTTTGACCTTGCACAATGACATTAACAAACTACTGATCTGTAAGAGACTCAGAAAACAGTATTGCCTTAGAGAATATGTTAGCCACATGTCCTTGTAGTAGTAACTATTTTTGAGACTAGTTAGTTAAATGCTATAGTTTTGGTACCATTAGGCTGATCATTATTGATAGAGGAATTATGGTTGGCAGGCATAGGAAAAGATACTCGACATCACTGATTAGTAGAGAAATGCAAATCAAAACTACAGTGAGGTATCACCTCACACCAGTCAGAACGGCCAACAGAAAGTCTACAAATAATAAATGTTGGAGAAGGTGTGGAGATAAGGGAACCTTCCTACACTGTTGGTGGGAATGTAAATATGGAGAACAGTATGGCGGTTCCTTAAAAAACTAAAAATAGAGCTACCATATGATCCAGCAATCCCACTCCTGAGCATATCCAGACATAACTATAATTTGAAAAGATACATGCACCCCAATGTTCAGAGCAGCAGTATTTACAACAGCCAAGACGTGAAAACAACCTAAGCACCCATCGACAGATGATAGGCTTAAGAAGATGTGGTGCACACACATGCGCGCACACACACACACACACACACACACACACAGGAATATTACTGAGCCAGAAAAAAGAATGGAATATTGCCATTTGCAGCAACACGGATGGACCTACAGGATATTATACTTAGTGAAGTAAGTCAGACAGAGAAAGACAAATATCAGATGATACCACTTTTATGTGGTATCTAAAAAAACTAATACAGGGCTTCCCTGGTGGCGCAGTGGTTGAGAATCCGCCTGACGATGCAGGGCACACGGGTTCGTGTCCCAGTCCCGGAGGATCTCACATGCTGCGGAGTGGCTGGGCCCGTGAGCCATGGCTGCTGAGCCTGCGCGTCCGGAGCCTGTGCTCCGCAACAGGAGAGGCCACAGCAGTGAGAGCCCTGCGTACCGCAAAACAAACAAACAAACAAACAAAACTAATACAAATAAATCTTCATACAAAACAGAAACAGACAGACATAGAAAACAAAGTTATCGTTACCAAAGGGGGAGGGCACAAATTAGGAGTATGTGATTAACAGATACAAAATACTGTACATAAAATAAACAGCAAGGATTTACTGTATAGCACAGGGAATTATGTTCAAACCTATAATAACCTATAATGGAAAATAATCTGAAAAAATATATATATATTTCAGTTATATATATAACTGAATTACTTTGCTGTATACCTGAAACTAACACAATATTATAAATCAACTATACTTTAATTAAAAAAACAAATAAATTATGGTTGGTAGAGATACAGGGCAATTTTATTTGAAGCTTACACTTAGGCCTTCATGAAATAAAATCTATATGGAATAAAAAATAAAACATGACAACTGGATGACATTTGAGTTACTAAAAATGTACACGAAAAAGTTCTGACCAACATTGAGAAAAACCTCTCCATATCTTTAAGTGGAAAAAAATCATTATAAATATTTTACATAAAATCTTGGGATTATAGAGCCTTTTAATGCATACTACTTGAATTTGGGAACTTGTAAAGTATGGAAAATGTGGTTTTCCCTAATAAAACAAAAATACCTTAGAGTCACATTTCATACAAATGCACCAGGCATTATTTTCAACTAGGTAGAATTTTATGTAGACATACAATTTAACTAGAAACAAACCACTACTTAATAAATATTTAGTCTACTGTTATTTCAGTTCAAATTTGGTTTTGCCTGTATCTTTTATGTTAGAGGTCATTCTCTGAGGAAAAAACTATTTGCTCAGACAGTAAAAGACTCAGAAGCAGGGGTTCACAGCTCTACTTAATGTAAATAAAAATTCAAAGGCAGTTGTTCAAAATGGATACATATTGGGCTTTAACACATTAAAACAATTTAGTGGATATTTTAAGGCTTAAATGACTAAAACAATTAGAACTTCTTTCTGTCGTTTTATTTTAAATTTTATTTTTAAATAGTATTCCCCATAATGTAATGTTGGTAGTTTCCAAATTCACAACAAAATTAATCATACTTCTTTCAAAAATATTCTTGCTTCATTAAACTTGTATGCTTCAATGCCCATTTTTACTTCATTTTTGAGACCCGATAGAGAAATAATTCCATATACAATTAATGATAAACTCAACTTAAGTGTAACCACTCTGCAAAAAGTTTATAAACTGTTAGGTTCCCCATCTGATACTTTGTTACATATTTAGATTCATGAGCTAATACAGTAGCTTCAGCTACTCTGTAGATAAAATTATGATATTAGTTACCCTTAAAGAAAAATCAAGAACTTCATCTATCTGAACCATAATAGGGAGTTCATAGAGCTGGCAAAAAAAAAAAATCCATCTTCTGTTTTATAGAGGTGATTTTCTTATAAAAATATTCACCATGAACATTAGGACACTCTAAGTCAAAATATTCTATCTAGTGTTTAATCGAGAGCACTTCTGGTTAAAGAAAGACTCATACTTTTTTTATTGGATCTTGTATTCATTTCCATCCTCCTTAATTTGAAAGCAACCTTCAGCTGGGCCTCCGTGAATATGATCAGATGTCTGGGCTGAAGGTGTCTAGCTTACCTCACTTATGATAGAAAGACAACACTCATAGCTTATTGATTCCGTAGGCCTACCATGATAAATCAAAATCACAAAGGGTGGTGTGAATGCCACTTCCTCTTATTACACACACACACACACACACACACACACACACACTTATTTGTTGCACACCTCTTCAGACAAGTCAGTGCACTAGATGTGTACTAGTGTAATAGTCTACTTTTCTCATTTTCATATTTTCTACAATGAACACATATTACATGGTAGGTCACTGAAAAGAAAAGCTCCAGGAATGAGATAGTATTTTAGATTCATCTTGAAGGGTATGTATGTTTGAATATGAAAAAAGAAAGAAGACCACTGTATGGAAAATACAATGTACTGCAATTGATCTAAAGAGCAAAGCAAAACACCAAGCACAGCAGTGATGTCATGCAGTTCACTGAGACGTTACCAATTTTAAAACAACTGAATTAGCTCTTTATGATAAATTACAGGTAACTGTTATACTTTCGATACCTAGAAAGCAGCCTAAAGCCAAAAGCATTGATTCCCTTTCTTAGGTTTACCACAAACAATAACCAAACAATACACTCCTGTTCTTTGTTCCAGTATCACCATACATAAAAAGATTTGTTCAGGACCTGGTGTAATACACCATTATTATATTTTTCTGTTTTTCTTCACGTCACTTATAACAAAGTTATTTAGAAAATATTTGCATGATTGTTTAGTGCTCTTCCCCCTCTACCAAACTCTAAGTTCCCTGCAGACAGGGACCCTGTCCATCTTTTCATTGCTGTGTCATCTGTGGCTTGTAAGGTGCCTAGCATATCAAGAAAGTGCAGTTGCTATTTATTTAATGGAGGACATTAAGTTCTGACCTCTGTGTCTTTCTAGAGTTCTGTAGTCCCAAATGGCACGGCTCTATCCTGTCGTGGCTCAATTCCCGGCTCCCCGGTGAGCCTCAGCTGCTTTTGGATACTGTGCTGCCTCTTGACTTAGTTAATAGTGTTCTTGCCAACTTCGCTCACTGAAAACATAGCATTCCCTCACTGTGAAACAGTTTAATCAGTAATCTGGCTTTTCTTTTCATAATTTCAAGCATCCCTTAATTTTTAATACTTGGGTATTGTCTTGGAAAGAAAGACTAATGATTTCATCTCTTTCCACTGAGTTGTATTTAGTAAAACTATTTAACCTCCTGTAGATAGAGGTGTCTCAGAAAACAGGAACCAATTCTTCCACATGAATCCAGAGACAATGGATAGAACTTTACTGAATCCAGACTTAGGGGAAGGGTACAAATGAACAGACTACTTGAAAATGTAAATAAAATAAGGCAATTGTAGAGAGCAGAATAAGCTAAAAAATAAATGGTGCTGCCACTTTTTGTCATTTCTCATTTTAGATACCCAGTTTCTTACAAAGATGCCTGTTTTCAAAATTACAGTATGGTTGCTATGGTAATATGCACTTCATAAATCATGTACAAAGGCTGTCTTCATTCCCACTGTGTCCCGAAATAATAAAGATTATTAAAGTGGAGTCACAAGAGTCTGAAGAGAGTCTGGTGAGACAGAAAAAGAGTGAAGGCATCAACCATTAAGAGCAAAATTTCAAAAGATTCCACAAAGACCTCATTAACTATTTGTGGTAGCCTTGGGGTCACTCAGTTATATTTTGGACTGCTTTCCCAGTCTCCCTGAGAGATAAAGTGTGGATTACTGATGATGAATTGTTCGTTGATATTTGACAGCACTGACAGTGTACCTGTGTGATTTGGGAGTATTTTCTTTCACAAGAGATGAGTGAATTAGGATCTCTGTGTTATAATTTCATACACAAGTGTATCCCTTAAGGGATTGAGTACTTTTCCCATTTTCTCTCCATTGTTAACACTTTAGAGCCATACACAGTCCACGTCTACTTCTTTCAACACGAAAAGAAATGATTTCTACTCTCCCTTACAGTCAAAATTATTCTGACACACAGACTGGAGGTGAGCCACTCAGAGGCTCTATAAAACGTGTCACCACCTCAGAAGTCGTTATCCTTCGTATGCACATTTGCCTGGAGATCCTGTCTCTGTGTTTCCCGGTGATCACTGGGGGAGCACGGCTGCAGACTTCAGCTCTTACATCCATCCTGCCAGGAGAGGCTAAAGAACCTTTCAGAGGAGACCCTGGAAAATTAATAGCAGGGTGTCCTCCATTCGAGTCTTCATCTGAGGGAGCCCCAGAGCAATTAAAATTGCTGCAGCCGGAACTAGAACTGGGGCTCTTTCTCAATAGGCATTTTAATTGGATGGTTCCAAGACGGCTCTATTTTCTATCTTCCCTTTGTCTACACTACGGAATAAGGGTTGCCAAGATGTTGACAGAAACGAGCAGGGTTGACCAAAACATAACTTAGGGTTCCACAGGCAGTCCAGGGGTAAAGGGACTATAGAAAACTGACGACTGTCTGTTGTTTAAATTGATGCATTCTGCATCTCTATGTCAGTGATGATATAATCTGTACATGAAAAATCTTATTGGGGGAAAACCGTAGGTACTTAGCGCCATATTTTTAATGCACACATTCAAAAATTGATATTCTCTAGCATCATGGGATTTTATTTGATTCATCTGCAGATATTTAGGTGAGAACTTTTGCATTCATATATATGTTATGAATAAAATGGAGATATACAAATTAGTATGGTTATTTAACTCTTCCATATCATTTGAGGAAAGGTGAGCTGTAGTTAGAGAACTAGCTGTATTTGAAAGAGTCCATGGCTTTATGAAAGTGGTTTTATTTTCAACGGTGGTACAAATGTCATATATGATTATCTATTTGTTGAGATAAAAATATGTGACAATGCATGGAATTTCTTTCTGTACATGTATTCTCATAGATATCAAATGTGGACAGGTATCAGAAACTAGTTTTTGATGGGTCAAAACTGACTCAAAACTTTCCTGGAGAAGTTCTTAAATAATTGATATCAAATACAAATCATAAGAGACTCTCCACTTATAGTCTATTGTTATCAACTTGTTGTATTGTCCAGTGTATCTGTAAGTCCATTTTTCCTTCTTCATATTCAATAAAAAGTTTTAACAAACTCTAAGCAAAATTCATTTTCCTGGTAGAATACATTACTTGTATTGAGTATTGCATTTAGACAATTGTTTTATTTCATTATGAGAACCGATGCCTTTTGATCAAATCTTACCCATTTTGTTCATTAGCACTGTAGAATCCTAGTCTTTTGAGTTCATTAAATAACATATTTGAAGGTTTTTTTTAATTGTAAAAATGTTAACATATATAAGGTAATTGTATATTCCGTTATTGAGGAGTGCATTCTGTAAGCTGACGATTCTATGATAACTGTAATTGTACGGTTGCTGTTTTTATTATCTTCGATGAACAATTACATTACCAGATGAAGTGTGATATATAAATTCAGTCTTTTTTCAGTATTGTTCACCAATAGAATTTTTAGATGAGCAGAAATTATTTTGGTGCTAGCATCTCTGTTCCTGACCACATCTAGGTCTATTATATTATGTTTTTCCTACTCTGGTGACTGGTCACAAATATATACCACACAAGAGATGCTCTCATGTAAACAGAACACTTTGGCAGATACGAGAGAAAATGTCTGCCAGGGATGATCTGTTTTAGATACTCCCCAGTATGACATGTGTTGCCAGGGTTATCTGCACTCCATAATGCTGAAATATTAAATCACGCTGGAATAAAAGACAGGTAAACACTGTCCTAAACTTTATAATAATCAGAACTAATTTTTCTTCTGTTACCTATTTCTCTCATGATCTACCTTAGTGCTTTCCCACTAACTGAATTAATTCACTTGCCTGTGATCCTAATATGAATTTATATCTAACCCTTAAGAAAAACGTCTTGCTCTTCTGTGCTCTGTCTGTACGGGGAGATGGCAGTCTTGGGTCCTGTTTTCAGCCTCCACTCTTAACTTGATGAATGTTTCTGAGAGGCTTAGGTTACCTCAGTGAAATTCTCTTTTCCTTTCATTAAAACCTTACTGACAACATATTTTAATCCCAGAGCTCTTAGATATTCATTATTTATGAAGTGCTTTGCGGTACCTGGGAGAAAGATTTATTATGTGTTGTGCTGCTGAAAACAATGTATACTGTATTACTTAGTACACACTGAGCTATCTGCTTTTTATGTATTATATAAAACATCAAAATATGCATTACCTTGGGCAGATTGGAGTGGATTTAGGAAGTGCTGGATTAGCAGGCAAATGAATAGAAGTGATCCAGCAAAGTTTGCCCCACTTTGGAAATGTCTGACCATTTTTTTTCCTCCTTTAAGGAAAAACAACTTGTGTCATCAAGATGACACATTTCAAGGATAACTTGTAATGCCTAAATGAAATTTTGCAGGTACTAGAAATGATAAAAAAATAGAAAGAAATAAATTTAATTCTAATTCTACCAACCAAAAGTGACACTCAAACTCTTGTAACAGATTCATCAAATTTTCCTAATGATATTACATTTCATATATGTGCTATGCTATCTCTGCACTCCAGTCATCAATTACATTTCCATTTAATTTGTGGACACTAGAACTTCTATTGATATGTCTACTGAACCTCAGTGTTGCAGTGAAAAGACTGATGATAATTATGCTTTTCCATAATAAGTCACATGCTCTTTTTTCCTAAGTGCTTCCAAAACATATTCTTTCTTCTTTAATTTTTTTTAAAGTTCATCAGTTTTACTAGAATATGCTTTGGTGTTGATTATTCAGAGTCAGTATTCCCAGGCACACAGTCTTTTTAGTCAATATGTAGTTAAAAATTTTTTGTTTGTTTTATCTTCAGAATTATTTTTTAAATTATAGCTTTAGTATGTATTATATTTTCTTGCTTTGGTTTTCTTCTTCTGTGATCCTCATTATCCTATTTTCCATATGTTTAATTTCCCTGTCTACTTTAAAGAGCTTGCCCATTTTCCTCTTAAATTGTTTTACCTCTTTCTTCAGTTTTTATGGTCGTTTCACATCTTCCTATCTGTTACTTTCTACTTGTCTTAAGGCATGATTTTGTTGTTGCTGTTGTTTTGTGTTCTTTCAACGTCAGCATTCACTTCTGACATAGTTTCTGTTATTTCTAATTCTTTCTTGAGTTCTCGGACCTCAATACTCAGTCTAGTTCTGATGTGTGTTGCTCTTTCATGTTTTATATTATTTTTATTAATGTCTTTTAGTTTGTGTAAACATGGCAGGTTATAGCTTTGATCTGTTTTGTGAGCAGGTCTTTCTGGCATTTTCCCCTTGTCTGTAGGGATATTACTCTGTTCTTTATTCTTTTTATTCTTACAATAGCTTTGCATGTGGTTTGATATGTATACATTTCTTTTTTTCTCGCTTTTGGGTGAAATTAGATTTCCTGAACTTCATAACGAAGCAGGGTGCAGGAAAGCTTTTCCCAGAGGTTCTGCTGTACATTGTACAGCAATATGGTGGCTCACTTTCTGTGAAATCCCGGTTCCCTTTCCCTCCCCAGCTTTGGTCTGACCTTCTCTTTTGTTCACTCTGTTCTCTCTGTCTGTTCTAGTTTGAATTCCCTTGCAGCAGGGACTCCTAGAGGGGGCCCTTGTCCCAGAAGGCAGCCTCTGCAGGGCAGCTCTGAGAATCAAGTTACTGGAGTGCCCCACATGCCCAGCCCTTCCCACCACTGCGGGTGCCTCAACTCGCTCCCTGCTGGGCGCCAAGCCCCAGTGTCAGCTGCTCCTCCCTCATCAGCCCTCTGAGGTATCCACTGAATTCCCCTGGGTTCTTTTGGGGTCTCCTGATCTTCTGTCACACAGAAGATCCTTTGCTTTTCTTCTTTTCCTCCACACACAGGATTGTAACCAACTGCCTGGATTTTGGAATTGGGGGAATACCTTTTCACCTCGTTTGGTATTAATGTTGTCTGTAGATATTTTGTTTTGCTATCTCTTTGCTCTGTCAGTTCTTCTGGAGAGATGGAAAAACATACTGTTGTTGTCTTTGCTATACTCCCAGAACCCAGAGATTGTTTCAAAACAATCAATTATAATATGAAAAAAAAGGCATGTAATGCATAGCTTTATGCGTAGGTCTATAAAGTAAATACACAAGTGTTACCAGCACCCAGATAAAGAAATACTTCGTCATCAGTCAAGGATTATTAGCATTTTTTCCCCATTTTTTTCTTCTAACAATAATCAGAAGTAAGAAATCAGCTTTAGTGAGCTATAGTCAAGAGGTCAGCAGAGCTGATTGTTTCTGGAGACTCTAAGGGGAGAAGGTTTCCTTGAAGCTCCTAGAGGCTGACGAGTTCCTTGACACGCGGCCCCCTCCTCCATCTTCAAGGCCAGCGTCTCTCTCTCTCCCCTTCCTCTCACCTTCCATCTCTCCTTCTGTCATCTTATATCCTTCTCAGCCTCCCTCTTACAAAGGACCCTTACGACTACCTTGGTACACCTGGATAATCCAGGATAATCTCCCCCCGCCCAGATCCTTCATTTAATTAATCACATCTATAAAACCCCTTTTCCATGTCAGGTAACCTATTTTCAGGTTCCAGGACTGGGAAGTGAAGAGATTTGGTGAAGGAGACATTATTCAGTCTATCAGAGCACTATATATATTCAAAAACTGCCAAATGAATAAATATTCCCAACTAGCACATCTACTCTGAGAATAGTATGCTTTATCTTTAAAAATATGAATCTTTATCCCTTGTGTTTCTTTGATCTTACTTAGACATCAGTTAATATTTTCAACAGTGCTTCATTTTTTAAAATTTATATGCTGTATTCTTTTCTTCCTTTTATTTTGTACTTTTTTTTAAAAAATTAATCTTATCTGTGTTCTTTCTGAGCAGAATATAGCTAGAACCCAATTTGAGAGCATATCTTTTAATAAAGGAGTTCCCATTAAATAGAATATCTAATATGTTGGGTTACGACTTCTATGCCATATTTATTTTCTGCTTGTTTTTATTATTTTTATTGTTTCTGGTGGTCCCTTAACTTAATGATTTTAAAAAAAGCATTTATCTGTATGGTTTCACATCTATGAATTTGGACGTTCTGCTACATATCCCTACTTACTAGTAATTACCTTCATAATTCACAATTTTCCCAACATATGCTTTTTTACCACTGAGATGAGAGTTTGGAGATATTTAGTTCACTTTTACTTTTCTTCTCTTTCTTACTACTATTTCCAAATGCTAAATTTTTGGAAAATGTACTGAATTTCGTTTCAAGGCTGTTTTTATTATTTACTTTGTGTTTTTCCCTTGGCTAGACATTTTCCTTAGATGAATTCCACAGAGATGGTTCCTGGATGGGATGCTGTCTAATTCTGCACATGTTCCAATATGTCTTTCTATTGTCTTCCAATATGAATATTAACTGTACTCATGTTTGGTGTTTGGATCATAACCCTTCCTTTCAAAGCCTACACGTCTTATTCCCTTATCTAATATGACCCTGTGACCAGATTTTCCTTTTTAAAAAGATACTCATCTAATTACCTTTCCTTATGAAGCTATCTGTTTTCCCATCTTAAAACCTGTGTGACATCTTTTTATGAAAACAGCTCAAAATTTTAAGATGCTATGTCTAGGTTTATCTAATTTTTTCAGTGTTTTTGTCTAATCTTGATTTTCCTTTCATCTCTAATTTTAATTTTCCCTGAAAATAACGTCCTACTTAATCTCACAAAATTTTCTTTTTATATTTTCTAATTTTTTCTCTCCTTGTTGGACATTTATTATTCAAATGGTTAATATGGTCAAGTATTATACATGTTTACTCTTTTCACCTGCAATATATGTCTTTGCATAGTTATTATGTTTCCGTAAGGTAATTCCATCACGTAATCAACCAGTGGTATCCAAAGTGGAGCGCATGCAGCCCAGAAGTTGTGCAGGATGATCCTGGGGATAAGGAAACTGTCCTGAATTTCAGAAGTCACAGACCACATGCACGTGCTAAGTGGTGGGTTGCACAGTGTAGAAGGCTGAACACAGGCACCCTCCATCGCTTGCTCACTTTCAGTGTTTCGCAAGCTATTTTGGGTTATGTTTGCACATTTTGGATTCTCTTATTCCCTTTCATTGATGACTTGACTTACATCATTCTCCTCCATAAAGCTCTAACCGTGGCAAACATTGTCATTTTAGCTCTTTGTGACTGAACTAAGTTTTAGAATGTGTAAATGGTTAATGGTGACACTGTCCCGGGAAGGTGAGAAGAAAATGTTAGCCCTGTCCTCTGTGAGCTAGAAATGATCAAAGCAAGATTTCTGACACCTGTTTGAAAGTAGTGCTAGGACTATAAATCATTAAACTGGCTGTATATTAGCCCAAAAAATATACATCAAATTTGTCAAAATCACACATGGAAAACATAAAGTAAACTTGATTCTAGAAAACATCACATGACTGTTTCAGGAGACAGATTCTGCTCTGTAGTTAACTCTCTATCTGCTCATTAGGGTAACTGAACTTTTAATGTTAGAGTTTAAAAAAAAAGAACAAGATTTTTAAAAGGAAAGAACTAAATAAAATGTGGGTTAAAGTAAAACTATCCATATACACTGTAGTCTTTGAAGAGGGATCAATAATTACACCTTAATGAATGAAATAATCTTCTAAGCCACCACTGGTAGCCCCTGCCTGCTGCTGGCACTCAAGTTACATGAAGATGCCTCTCAAGGTGCTGTGCTTTGCCCTGTCCCTCTTCAAAGGGAAACAAGCCTCTCTGAGAAAGAGGGTGTTTGCCATATATAGGGAAGAAATGCAATTTTAGTTGGGAACATCTAATTTTTGCTCAGATTCGTTTTAGGGATATACACATGAGAGCATCCACTAACAGAGCTGAGGAGTTGAAGATAAGATAAAAAGCAAGGTTCCAAGAAAAAACAGTTTAGTATATGTAAGTATCCATCATGAGAGCCGAGAGAGAAAGGAATACACAATGTGCAAAGAGTAGATGGAGGGACTTCCCTGGTGGTGCAGTGGTTAAGAATCCACCTGCCAATGCAGGGGACACGGGTTCAAGCCCTGGTCTGGGAAGATCCCACATGCTGCGGAGCAACTAAGCCTGTGTACCACAACTACTGAGCCTGTGCTCTAGAGTCTGTGCGCCACAACTACTGAGCCTGTGCTCTAGAGCCCGTGTGCCACAACTACTGAGCCCGCATGCCACAACTACTGAAGGCCGCGCGCCTACAGCCCGTGCTCCACAACAAGAGAAGCCACCACGATGAGAAGCCCAAGCACTGCAACAAAGTGTAGCCCCTGCTCGCCACAGCTAGAGAAAGCCTGTGCTCAGCAACGAAGACCCAACGCAGCCAAAAATAAATAAATAATTTAAAAAAATAAAAACACTTGGAGTTAAAAAAAAAAAAAAAGTAGATGGTATGCACTCACAGGATTTAACACAATATACACATTTTGGGGAATTGATGTATTCATGAAAATAAATTGCAAGTTATGTTAGATTTTGGGTCAATATCTAAGAAGCAAAATAAAGTGTTTCTATCCTCAGTCCCTCCCAAATATTTGGATGGAGGATACATTGTGAAGAAAGAGGTGACATGACATCACCACGCTTTCCTGAGATAGCTTTGCTACGATCGAATCTCTCCCCACCCTCTTCTTGAGAGATGGCTTTTGCCCACCCCAAGCTACCCCAAGACTTTATGCCAGAGGGAGCAAATGTCCAGAAGTTGCCACCCAAGGGACAGGCTGCCTCCAAGACAACTTGTCACTTTACCTTGGCGTTCCCAAAACAGACACGCATCACTGCCAAACCTCACCTTTGGCTGATAAAACCAGCACTCATATGAGTTCATGCATTCTGTGAATTCGAGCCAAACGTCTGTAAACACCTGCCATCTGGAAGAGTCCAAATCAGGACTCACCAACGGCAAGAGAAGAGAGAACAGGTCATGAGATTCAGGGACACAGAGGCTCTTTTCCACCTGTCAGGGAGAGAACCCGCCCACCTTCTTTCCCCTGATAGGGGCTCACCTGAGAGTGGACTGCCCACCCTACTTCTGACATTAGTCACCACCTTCCCTGACTATGGCTAATGTAGAAACTACCTTATGAGCTGGGATATATTATGGTTAGAAGGTCAAATTGCCTTGGAACTCTGCTTTCTTGAAAACTGATGTAAAGACCTGTGGCTACTAAATCGTCCTTTTCATCTAATCTATCTCTACTCATATAGCAGTTTTTTAATGTTAAAACAAAGCAAGAATATATAGAAAGAAAATTATATAAAGAAATGATGTGAGAAACAAACCGTATCCTTAACACACTGTAATTAATCTATTTGTATTTACTTCAAAAAGATACGTTTTCAAAGTTCTTTGTTCTTTTATTCCCAGGTGCATATTAAAAACCTTTTCAACGGTCTACTCAACAAGGCAATAGCAAGTTAAACATTTAAACATTTCAACACATACCATTTGGGTTTATGCATGCTCAGAGTTCTGAATTTATTAAATTATTATTTACATTCTACTTGGGAAAACTTTTATATACAAATTTTTACTGTAAAATGAAATAGGGGTAACACATTACTATCATTCCTCCAATTTATACATTTTGATTCAGTTTTGTGTGATGATTAAAATTAGTATTTTGGCATCTCTCTATCCCAATATCTTTTTTTTGGAGATGAGTGCAATTTGGTAACTTTCTTTTTTCTTCCTTTTCTTTTAATGGAAAGGCTATTTATTTTAATCTCTTTACTATCATAGTAAATTTCTTGCTTCTGCTTTTATTGGTGACATAACACAAGGAGTCTGATCAGATCGTCAAGGCAGACTTGTATAGATTAGACGTTTTTCCCACTACCAAGCCTGATGATTTCAGCGATACAAGTAACTTCAGGTACAGGCAAAGCAGGAGGACAGCCCTTCAACAAGTCCCTGGGTCTTTCTTCCTCCTGCTTCTCCCATCCCATCTGTTTTATCCAGACTACGGGAGGTTTCTAAGTGAGGTTTTCAGTCTCTTCTCTGACAAGAAGGGCAATCTGTGTCATGAGACATCTCCACATTATGTCCAGATGATTATATAGATTGTGGAATATTTTTCAGGAAGCCGTGCCTCAAAAACCCACAGATTTAATTTTTAATAGGCAATTGCACACAACAGAGACATTGTGATAAAACATTCCATAGATAGAAACATTTGGTACATTTTCTAGTTGGTATTTCCCTAGCATGTTTACAAGATGATTAGACTAGCTCCTGCACCTTTCCTCTTTTCCAGCGATCTCTCTCCAGTAGAAAAAGTAACTGAAATGCAGACCACTGACTTCCCAAGAGATCCTGACTAAAACGTTCAAGTCAAGAACCACTGAACAACATCTGCTATCATTCATAAAAGTCCCTGCCACACCTGGCATCTAAGATCTGATGCTTGGATTCTCACTGATCTATAGTAAAAGCTCATGAATCACAGGCTTCGTGAGAATATTCCGTTTATTTCACCATCACATCCACTGCATTAAGGCAAGGTTTGGCACGTAAGAGTTCCAGTATATTTTTTGAATCAGTAAATGAATGAATGAGGGAGAAGGGAATGGCCAGTTCATGTTAAATTGCACAGAAGGAACAATTTAGGGACCATGGCTGGGGCAGTTCTATCAAGAGAAATTTTATGTTAGAGCTAATGATGATTGGGTTTCCTTGATTTGTTTACAATAACCTTGCAGATTGTTTAGACCTGGAATGATTAGATTTAAAAGTAATAAGGTTATGGATTAACTTGGAATTTAATAACTACAAATAATAAAACCCAGATAATGGAAGTGATTTTTTTTTTTTTTTTTTTTTTTGTGGTACGCGGGCCTCTCACTGTTGTGGCCTCTCCCGTTGCGGAGCACAGGCTCTGGACGCACAGGCTCAGCAGCCATGGCTCACGGGCCCAGCCGCTCTGCGGCATCTGGGATCTTCCTGGACTGGGGCACGAACCCGTGTCCCCTGCATCGGCAGGCGGACTCTCAACCACTGCGCCACCAGGGAAGCCCTGGAAGTGATTTTTTAATTACACTTTGTAGGAGGTTTTATGGCAGCCACTTAAAAACAAGTCAAATCCATCAAGCCAGCCAGCCAACCAAACACACACACACACACACACACACACACACACAGAGGCTTTGGATAGAGATAGGTTGTACGTAAATTCTTACAATGCTGCTTCCACGGGTATGACGTTTGACAAGTTATCCAACCATTCTGTGCCTTTATTTCCTATAAAGTGAGCACTGTAATAGAGCATCCATGATGGGAACACTCTGAGAATAAGACTGAATAATACACATGAAACACGTGTGTGGGAGCAGTATCCAACACAGATAACGTCCAGCAAATGTTAGCTATGGTTGTTTTTATCATTCCTTTAAAAATTACCACAATACTATCAATTTCTAATGTTTCCAATAACTCATAAAAAACAAAAACCTGTCACTTGAGCATTAAGAAAGTGATTGTAGAAGAATAAGCAATTGAAATATTAAGAAAACAATATTTTCTCCACTTAAATGTATTGTATGTAATTCATTAATATATAGAGTACATTTAAGCGGACAAAATACAATTATAACAGCATTCATTACCTTCTTAATATAGTAATAAGTCCTTCTGATGTATTGTGTGAACACAGGAGAGAACATAGATCAGAGGGAAAAAACATCCTGATCAAGTGAAACAAACTATGGTAATAGCTCTAGCATCCTGTGAGGACAGGAGCAGGAAGAACAAATGCATGAGACTTCTGATGAAGTCTGGTTTTATATTTCAATTGAAAAGCCCAGGGGAGCATTCAGAAAAAGTTGACCTCAATTGATTTTAGGATCTCTATTCTTCGTTTTTTCTCACCTGATAAATGAGAGCCCTGAATGCGATCCTCTATCAACTATGTGCGGTTTTAAGATAGGCCTTTCTTGATAATCAAAAGCTACAAATACCTGAGGTCTTTTTTTTTTTTTTTTTTTTTTTGTGGTATGTGGGTCTCTCACTGCTGTGGCCTCTCCCGTTGCGGAGCACAGGCTCCGGACATGCAGGCTCAGTGGCCATGGCTCACGGGCCCAGCCGCTCCACGGCATGTGGGATCTTCCCGGACCGGGGCACGAACCCGTGTCCCCTGCATCGGCAGGCGGACTCCCAACAACTGTGCCACCAGGGAAGCCCCTACCTGAGGTCTTTGTGTTAGTTTCCTAACAAATCATCACAGACATGGTGGCTGAAACAATACAAATGTATTAGTGTAAGGTTCTGAGGTCCAGAGTTCTAAAATCAAGCTGTTAGCTGGGGGCTGAGTTCCTTCTGGAGGCTCTGGGGGCGAATCATTTCCCTTGTCTTTTCCAGCTTCGTAGAGGCTCTGAATTCCTGGCTCGTGGCCCCTTTCTGTCCTCAATACCAGCAATGCAGGTAGAGTTCTTCTCACCTACATAGAATTAGTTTCTTTTTCTTTCCTTCTCCACATTTAAGGACTCTTGTGAGTATATTGGGCCCACCTGAATAATCCAAGATACTCTCCCCAATTTAAGGTTATCTGATTAAGCAACCTTAATCCCATCTGTCACTTTAATTCCCTTTGCTGTGCAATTTGACGTACCCATGGGTCCCAGGGATTAGGATATGGGTTTCTTTGGGAATCACTATACTGCCTGCCACAAATTTTGACATCAGAATTGTTTTAACACCAAGATGTTTTATTTATTCATTTTTTTAAATTGGATATATTAACTACTCTAATACTCCTTTTCTTAATTTGGAATACAGCAATAAACAACTTTATCATAATTTGGTATCGTGAAAAATTAATAGAAGCATATTTGTAAAGTAACTTGTAAGGCACTCAAGTCTTAATACTCAAGCACGTAAAGAACTGTAGATGCTGTAACAGTCAGGAGTATTAGCAATAGTGTTTTCATATGGATAATTATTCAGTGTCTTTCGTCTTCAGAGCCCAGAAATAGACAATATGAGATCTTGAAGAAATACCTACAAAAGAAGCCCATGTCCTTAAGAGTCTTAAAAAATAAATGCATTACATATAGCCTAGAGATATTACATGCAATAGAGATCTCCTTTATGCTCACTGCATTATCTACTCAAGGAATAATTTTTTGTTTCTCGGTGAAGGTTGGATATACTCTCAAAATTTGGGGTAGAAGGAGATATTACAGATGTTTTTGTCAATTAAAAGCCACATTTCAATTTTCATATATTCCTATTATGTGGATACGAGTTGAAAAATAACTATAGTTATAAAAACTGAAGAGGGCCAAGAATTTGGGGAGTGGGGAAATGTTAATTCCAGTATTCTAGATCGAACAGAAAAGGTGGATGTAAGAAGACGATCTGAAAGAGTGCACTTAACAGATGCTGATTAATTTGCCATTCTCAGCACAGGAAGGGTAAAGAGTGGGAGAGGAAGACAAAGCCGCCTGTCAGGATGGACCTTGATGGCGTTCAAGGTCTGCGTGTGAGATGAATTTGGCCTAGGAATCTATGCAGTTCAAAGCCAGAAGATTATGCAACTTTAGAAACTTGAGCTGTAATTCTGTAAGATATTTTCAGACTAAGAGAGAGATTTTAAAATGAGTTGACACGATGAAGGTCCTGGAACAGTAAAAAGATCTAAGTAGCAGCGATTTCAAAGTGCTTCAAGAAGAACCAGACACATTTTGCTGAGCCAAACAATGACATTCTGAAAAGAATAAAATGAAGTCATAACTCATTTTGGGAACTGCACTGTAAAAAGTGTTAGCAAAAAACCGGAGAGGGCTGTGCAGGGAAAAGGAAACCTCAATCATTGTCATGACTGGAGAAACCTTTTTAATACAGAATACAACAAGAGAAAGTAGAGGAAAAGTATACACATAAAATGGAAAGTTTTCAGAAGACAGTTTAGAACTGACAATATTTGTAGAAGAAAAGTTTCTAAATATTTGTTAAAATAGGCAAAATAATTCATAATTACAATAAAATTGATGTTCACTGGCTGCTTTATACATATGTATTACACACTGTACTATGTACCTTAAATATATGAATTTATCAGATATTGCCATTCCTGTTTTAAAACTGAGGAAATGAAGACAGAGGCTTGCAGAATGATGTCCCCACAAACGCACAGCTAAAGGTAGCAAAGCGGACAGCTCTGAATACTGGCAGAGTGGCTTGATACATGCTTTCACCCTTCTGAAATAACTGACTCTATTCTTAAAAAAGGGCAAGGCTTGGACAGGACTATTCTTCATAAATATATACAGTTATAGAAGGCTTACGATGTGATAGGTTTGCTAGACACTTAAACATACCTAATTTTACATCTACTCAATGAACCAAGTATTATCACCTCCATTTCGAATGCCAGTAACTTACACACGCACCAGATTTTGGACAGAGAAACTGGTCACTGACACCCTAAGACTTGGGAAGCTTAGTATGGGTGGGGGTTGGCAGTACATAAATAAACCCAAAATGCATGCATAAATACAAAGCGTGGCACTTAATGAGGGGAAAATCAAAATATTAACGTATGGAGGAAGAGAAAAGATGTAATTAGGATTACAGGTTCAGGAACATTTTCTCTGGGGAAATGACATTTTTGTTGATATTTGAAAGATGAGTAAGAGACAACTAATGGGCAAAGGAAGTAGAGAAGAGCTTTATTTGAGGAGGTCAGAGAAGAACACTTCGCTAGACCGTCATGAACATGAAGAGGAAAATGAATAGTTGAGTCAGAATTAAACAATTAGGACTTGACAAATTAAGGAATTTGGATTTTATTATAAAAGTAATTATGAACAAAAAGAAGTGTTGCAGATCTGATTTGCAATTTGTTAAGTTGAATCTTCCCACTAGAGGAGGAGACTTTGACAGCAGAAGATGAAAGAAAGGTTTCAGGTTAAGCAAAGTCAGTAAGCTAAACATGAGTGCATTTGGAGGCAAGGTGGACACATGGTTGTGAGCAGGCTGTAACAAAGAACTAAATTTCAAGAATGAGCCTCGCGTTCCTGATTCATACAATTACACTAAGTTTCAGGCTTGGACAAACACTGAACATATAAACCTTACGTTCACAGGAGAGGTAGGAGCCAAATGCAGAATTTGGGAATTTCTGGCAAAGGAATTAATATACTAGGAAAGAATGAGGTCCTTTACATGGAGAAGGTAGAGTGAGAAATAAAGACAGACCTGGATTGAGCCCTGAGGTACTCTAACAATTAGATGCCAGCTGACAAGGAAGAAGAGGTAAATAGGAAAAAAAAAAATCAAAGATGTAGGAAGAAAATAAGGAGAATGTGGTTATCACAGAAGTAAGAGCAACGTAATTTTACGGTGGAGGCAAGAGTTAACATGTCCAATGATTCAGAGAGTTCTAGGGGGGAAAAGAGTCACCAATGAGATCTCTTGCATCTGTGAAGCCGTATTTCAATGGTGGTCACACCACAGTGGGCTAATCCAAAATTAATCCCAACAAGGGTGAAAGGGACAATTAGAATCTCTGCTGGAGAGATTCAGCCTTCTGCAGAAACAAGAGCTCCATAGGTGCCTGTGTCTCCCCTCTATCCTTGGAAACTTGGTGCCTTGCTAGGACCTAGGGTTTCTGTGAATGTTCCTGGACCGTTCCCTGGATGGTAACACACAGAGGCTAACAGGGCTCAGCAAAGTCATGATGATGTTTAAGGTAGAGGAGGTGACCACATGATGGAAACAGCATTTAAATCTAAGATTTACAATCCAAAAGCTTGAGATCCTAACAACTACTCGGTAGTCTTTTCAAATAGACCAAAATAAATGATAAGCAAATCAATAAATAGCAAAGCCTAATATCAACATATTCTTTATCCACTTAAAATCTACAGACAGCCCATTTCCAGATGGATCTGTGAGGAGGCTCATTTTAAATGTACGCAAAATATGAAAGAGCATACGACCAAAATTATAAAGGAGATCAACGTTAGATAAAATAATATTAACTTTTATCGACTGACATATATTTTGGTCAAGGGATTTTGATCACATGGTATCTTAGGCTTGGTTTAAAAAACAAACACAACAACTGAGTGCTATATGTCACAAATACCTGATTCAATACATAGCATGAAGAGAGTTTTAACTTCAAAGAAAAGTATATACCCTGACTTGGACTAACTCTGAGTTAAATTCATATTCTGAAGAAGACAAGGGGGTCTCATCAATGCTCACATCGAGGTTAGTTGCATTTCTCATACTGCTCTGGATGAGCTCTGTTTTTATACACACCTGACACCTGCCTGTCAAGTGGAAAAGTCCAAGGGCAAAGCAAAAAAATGGCGGGGGAGATGAACTAGAAATACATGCAATCTAAGAAACCTCCTTAATAAACTGAGGAAATTAAGGCAACTATTGCATGAATATAATCATAAATATTGTTTGTTGTTAGAATGTCTCAAATCTGCATGAGAGAAGAGATAAATGAGAAAAATCTGGCAACAATTGAAGGAAAATTACTAAATTATAGAGAAATAACGTTGAATTTGATTTAAAGACACAGATAATGATGGCATTATAATTACTATACTGTTAGTGGCAATTACTTTTTGAAAACAGGTAGAACAAACGTAAATTGACTGTATCCTGTGGACTTCCTAAGTAGAGTGTGCTGTTATAAACTCAAACTCTAATCAAATACAGAACCATTCACAGATTAAAGTGAAAGACAATGGTTTTCATCACAAATTTCTTGTTCCTCTAAAGTGAGGTAAACATATCAGTGGTGATGAATTTACAACATAATGCTAATTTGCTAATTTTCAGAGCCTGTAATAATATTATGTTGAATTATTTTTGAACACATAGGAGTGAAAATAACAGAAAAGTGAAACACAGTCACCTAAATATGTGGAAATAGAAGATAACCATTATTTGTAAGAGATGATGGAATTCTTGGGGAAAAGTTTAGGAATGAAGAAAAGTCAGGGTAATGTCTTAGAGTAAACCCCTCAATGCTAGGATACTTCATGAAATCATCTTCTTTCTAAGCTGCACCAAGCACTGACTGAGACCTGTAATAATGACACCCATGTGCTAGAGACAGGGTTTCTCTCCTGTAGAGGAGGATGGTGCCCATCCAACCATCAGATTTCCAATGAAGCCCTTCTTCATAATGTGCATGCATCATTTTTGTTGTTGTTACTTGTGTTTTTGTCTGGTCTCCTCAATTATTTGTAGTTTCCAGTTATTTCATTAATCCTACATAAATGTGACTTTCAGTTGCTATAGATGGAAAATACAATTGGAATCACCAACTAAAACCTTTTTTTTTTTTTGGCTGCATTGGGTCTTCTTTGCCGCTCGTGGGCTTTCTCCAGTTGCGGAAGAGCGGGGGCTACTCTTCGTTGCGGTGCGCGGGCTTCTTATTGCGGTGGCTTCTCTTGTTGCGGAGCATGGGCTCTAGGTGTGCGAGCTTCAGAAGTTGTGGCCCACGGGCTTAGTTGCTCCGCAGCATGTAGATCTTCTGCACCAGGGCTCGAACCCGCGTCCCCTGCATTGGCAGGCGGATTCCTAACCACTGTGCCACCACGGAAGTCCCACCTACTAAAATCTTAATAAGTAGAATTCATCATATTATTCTGATCATCTATGGCACTTTATCAATGTCTTTTGACTTCTTTCTATTATGCAAGTTCTTCGTACTATATATTAGAAACACAGTTATCTTTTATTTTCAATTTAAATTTTTTGTTCACAAGCTTTCTCCTTTGCTCACACTTAAAAATTTGTAGTCAATGTGTACCTTTCATTGAAAAATAATTGACTCGATTTGCATCTAATCATTTTGTGTCAATAAAATGTGTGTATACAGTAGCAGTTCTAATTTTAATCATTTTAATCATTTAATGTGCATGAGCATCTCAGAAAAAATATACTACAATAAAAAAAAAACCTCTCAACCCTGTTTTATTTTGTGAAGTACAAATAGGAATAAAAGGGTTTTTTTCATAATTATATTACATAAAACTCATCAGTGGAAACAATTACTTTACACTCAACTTTTGGATGAGGTATAATTCTTATTTTAAGGGAGTGCATTGAAACCCAAAAAAGCTTCAGAGCCATCCTGCAAATTAGCTTTGTTGGGGAAGCCACATAATGAGTGTCAACAGAACAGAACCCCAGGGTATCACAGCACATGCTTCCAAAAAGCTAAATGAGAGACAGCAGATCAGAAGGCAGGCCGAAGAAAACTTTTCAAGAGCTTAGAAGTCCCCTCTTGGGACAATGAGATGCAGTCATAGGCAGGAGAGAACTACACCATACCATGGTGTGCAAACCATTAGAGACAGATTCTGTTCAAAGAGAAGCAAGGTGTTATCCATGAGGCCACAGAGCTGCAGATCATGGGACCCCCCCCCCCCAAGAACGGCTGAGGCAAAACCCAAGTCATGTAACAGCACTACCAGACACACACACATTCTTTTAGAAAATAACACTACTACTTCAGCATCCTCAGCTAACAGGCTCAAAGACCATGTAAAAATATAAGGTTTTGAAGCAAAGACTAAAATCTTATCCACATTCTAATATTTATAGTTAGTCATTGAGAAATGTAGGCTACACATATACAATTATTTCTTCTTATTTCCTATGGTCCACATAAAACAACTCAGAGTTCATATTCTTGGATTACGGTTTTAATGCATTAAAAGTACATAATACTTAAAGACTTTAAAAATGTCTACACACAATCCATTAAAATATCTATGTCTGAGGTCATAATTTCACTTTAAAAATAAGTACATTCTATTTAGCTACAGGAATGATTGGAGCAATGTGAAATCAAGTGGATATATATAATATTCTCTAATGTAAAGATGGACAAAAAAGGTAACTTTGGAAAATCAACTGACCAACATGGAATACCATAATATTAACAGAGCACAAGGCAAACCCTGGATTAATATGGCTCACATAAGAGATGGCAAGAACAAGTTCTACATCAAGAACCTGTCACATAGAGCCTCAAATTCCATCAAATTCCTCCAGAGAGCAAAAAATAAACTGTTACTTCTGAATGCATTTTTCTCATATTACTGCTAAAAGCTGAATTATGTTATCCAATTCCATATATTTCACAAAAAGCAGGTCAAATTTTCAATGATACTACAATGACATTCGCAACTATGAAATTTTTCTGATGTATGTACAATAAAACCCCAATAAATAACTCCTGAAAGCACTTGAATCATTACTTTGATTGATTAATGTCTCTAAAGGGCTGCAGTCCCTACTCCTTGTCATTACATATGTCTGTGTAGATGCAAGTCAGAACAGCTTCAATGAATATAAGTCTACAGTCACTTATAAACAGTGACTCCCAAAGTAACATGGAAACACAGGTTTGAATCCTCAGCCTAACCTGACCCCAGCCTGTGTCCCAGGGAATGGCTACTTCCTGCTTCAAGTTTACTGATGGTCTCGACTTGGCTGCCAGGAAATTCACACTCTCGCTTTTACTCTGCTTCACTCGTTCCTCTTTCCCTGTTTTCTCTACTTGTTCTTTATCTTCTTCTTGTCCTGGTGCCACTGGAATATCTCAGGGCTCAGTCTTTGGCCCTTGGTTCCTTTTCATCCACACTCAACCTTTCCCCGGTGTCCTTTACTTTCGTGGATTAAAATGCTGCCTTTATGCCAATGATTCTCAAATGCTTTCTCCAGATCAGATTGCTCTCCCCAAACCTAGATTTCATAGCTCCATTTGTAGTCATGTCCACTTGGATGTCATGTAAACATCTAAAACTCAACATTTCCAAAGCTCAACTGATGATTTTCTACCTCCTCTGCTCAGACAGGCACCTGTGGTTATTTTCATTACATGATGACATCTGTTTCCCTTTTATTCCTCAGGCAAAATATTTGGAGTAATTTTTAATTTTGTTCTTTCTCTTACACTCCACATCCAATCCACCACCAAGTCCTTTTGGCTCTATCATCAACGTGTGTCCAGAATCTTACAAACGATCAGCATTCTATGTCTCATACCCAGGTCCAAGCCACCGTTGTCTCCAGGATTTACTGCAATAACCTCTTAACTGATTCCTCAGTGACTACTCTTTACCCTCTGTCCGTTCTCAGCATGGTTGCCAACACGACCCAGTAAAACGTAAGTCAGACCATGTCCTCCATTCCTCTGCTGAAAACCAGCTGGTGGTTCCCTATAACCCTCAGTAGAAGCAGAAGTCCTTAAAGCAGACAAGACTCCACAGCATCTGCCACCACATCCCTCACCTGCCCCTCCGCCATGACTCATCTGATTACCTGTTCCAGACACGTCAGGCACGCTCACATGACAGGCATTTTGCTCCAGTGACTCTCCTTGACTTGAATGCTTTCCTTAGGACCTGCATGTCTAAGCCCCTCATCTCACTCGAAACCCATCCTCACCATTGTCTCACCTTCTCAATGGGTACCCTGACAATGCTACTTAATACTACAACTTTTCCTTCTCCAATTCCTCCCAAACTTATTTAACTTTTTCTAAGTTTTTTTCACAGCTCCTATCACCTACTTATAAAACACCTATACACCTACTTATAAAACAATTCACGCAGTACACTTATTATTTTTTTTTTTTTTGCGGTACGTGGGCCTCTCAGTGCTGTGGCCTCTCCCGTTGCAGAGCACAGGCTCCGGACGCACAGGCTCAGCGGCCATGGCTCACGGGCCCAGCCACTCCGCGGCATGTGGGATCTTCCCGGACCAGGGCACGAACCCGTGTCCCCTGAATCAGCAGGTGGACTCTCAACCACTGCGCCACCAGGGAAGCCCCTGTACACTTACTATTTATCACGTGTCCTGTGACACCGATTCCAACCTGCATTAGGGTCAGGAATCTTTGTTTCATTCATTGATGAATCCCAAAAGCCAGGAAGAGTGCCTAACACCATCGTGGGTGCTTAATAAGTATTTGTTGAATGTATAAGAAAAAAACCGAATAAATAAATAATTGAATATAATTGCTCTGTTATTCTCTTTCACTTATTTATTCAACACACATTTATTAAGGAGCCACTATAAACTGGACACGATATTACAACCTGGAGATACCACGATAAACCATTTATATTTATCTGCACTTATGGAGGTTGTTTTCTAATGGGACAAACAGATATTAATCAAATGATTACATATATCAAATCAATGCAAAGTTACAATGTATTATTTTTTAAGTAGAGGTATATGGCGCTCTAAAACTATAGGGAATGGTTGTCAAGACAGCCTATATAGATACTTTTAGTCCAGGTTAGGAGCTGTGGTCTTTATTCCAAAGCCAAGGGGAGGTGTTGAAAGGCTGTAAGCAGAAGGGTGTCCTGATGAGCTACGTATTTACAGGCACCATCTGAGGCTACTGTGTACGTAAGAGAGGCGCCTGGGAGACAAGTAAGGAGCTGGACTAACCTAGGTGATACCAGTGGAGCATGAGAGGAGTAGGGAGTTCAAGAGGCATTCAGGAGCCAAAACAAACCAGAGTCTGAAAGACGGAACCCTGTCCCTGAAAGAGGAGGTATCACGTGTCATTCCTGGTCAAGTGATTTTTCTTAAGAATTTCTATTCTTTACCTCTTGGGTTGTTAAACTACTTTAAGTCTCCACCTTGTGTCAAAGAGATATTTTGTGGAAGCTTAAGAATATGGACAAAAACTATTAACAGTTAAAAAGTCAAAGCCTATAATAAGGCATGTCTCCAAATCCAAATACCTCAAACGGATGTAAGTCGGGTGATGCAAGCAGCATTCGTAGGATGAGTTGAAATAATAATTAAGCACAGCTCTAGGTGGAATATAACAACCAAAGAAGAGTTTCAGGTAAACCAATGTTTGTTTGTTTGTTTTTTAACAACTTTATTGGAGTATACTTGCTTCACAATGGTGTGAAACCAATGTTGATTAGATGCATGTATACACAAAGAGACAAAGAAAGAGAAAAACACTTGTGAATGTTTCACACAATTTCACTTCTTTCCTAATTCAGGTTTAGAATTCAAGGGAAAAACTGGTAGTTCCTACATCATCTGTCAATATTTTGCATATTCAAAATTAATTTAGAAACAGTCAAAAATAAATTTTCTCTACTTTAGGGAAAATTAAATACTGATAACTATTTAGATATGGAATTTTGAAGTAGAGCTATTTATATATGTATCATATTTATAAGGTGTATTTATATTTCTTGACATATAATTATAATCTGTTCGCAGTTACTCTTTGACCCACCAGTGAGTGATTTTATGTATCATGCATACTGTATGATTCGTTAAGGACTTTTCCCAGTATCACTTTGAATATAACTGTCAAACTTACACAATGTTTTGTAGAGTGCCCAAAGGATGCTTGGCCAATAAAAGATAACTGAAGTAAAGGAAATAAAAGAGCTCAGGAGGAATGCCAGATGATTCTTGTAGGGCAGAATGTGGGCAGTGAATGCTCCAGAGACCTAGGAGTTCTCTCTGTAGGAAATCAGCTACAACCCAGAAATACCCACTGGTTGAAAGCACAAAGTAGCAGCAGCTTAACCTCAACAGAAGTTCACTTCTCCCCCGTGGATCCTTCACAGCAGTCAGGACCAGAGTGTTAGTCTTGATTCTCTAGAGAAACAGAACATTCACAGCCCACAGGAATCAGTTACCATTCCTCACAAACTCAAGTTTTAGTTTTGTTGTTCTATCCACGCCTTCAAGCGACTGGATAAGGCCCATCCACAATAGGGACGGCAATCTGCTTTATTCAGTTTACTGTTTTAAATGTTAAACTCATCCCCAAATACCTTTACAGAAACACCCAGAATAATGTCTGACCAAATACCTGAACACCCCATGGCTCAGTCAAGTGGACACATACAACCAACCCTCACAGCCCATAAGGCAGCCCTGCTCCACACAGGCTTCAGTGAACACGCTCCTGCATATCTGACCGCTCTGTCGTCTGTAGGAGAAGGTTCTTATTCTGGAGCCTGAAGCTGGGGCTGGATCTGCAGACACTACACCCACATTTTGGTCAAGATGACGCAAAAGGAAGGAGGCGTAACAGGCAGAGGATCTGTACCCGTTCTTTCAGGAAAGGCTTTAGAAGCCGCGACAAAGCTTCACCACTCACACGTCTGTGGGGAACAGTGAAATGCTGATTCTCGTCTGCAAGCTTCTCCCATCGCCACATTGAGGGCATTACCATTATTGCTCATTCAATCACCAAATGTTTATGAAACGCACGATGTGCCAGGCACAGATTTAAGGAATAAATATTCCGCAGTAAACTAGAGACCAAAGAAAACCAAATCAGACAAACAGGCCCACACCCCCTTGAGTTTGCATTTTTAATGGAGGGAGGCAAAGAATATGCAGAAATCTAGAAGGAAAAGGCAGTCATTCCGAAATACTGCCATTTGCAGTGACATGCATGGACATAGAGATTGTCATACTGAGTGAAAGAGAAAGACAAATACCATATGATATCACTTGTATGTGGAATCTAAATAAATGGTACAAATGAACTTATTTACAAAAATACAAATAGAGTCTCAGATGTAGAAAACAAACTTATGGTTACCAAAGGGGGAAGGGGGGGAGGGATAAACTGGGAAGTTGGGATTGACATATACACACTACTATATATAGAATAGATAACTAATAAAAGCCTGCTGTATAGCACAGGGAACTCTACTCAATACTCCGTAATGACCTATACGGGAAAATCTCAAAAAAGAGTGGATATATGTATATGTACAACTGCTTCCCTTTGCTGTACAGCAGAAGCTAACACAACATTGTAAATCAACTAGACTCCAATAAAAATGAATAAAAAATGAGTTCATACTTGTGATGATCACAGAGGGTTCCAGAGCTGTCAGGTTGGGCGTCATGTCGAAAGTGGCATTTGAATAAAATCTGAAGGAAATGCGTAAGAGAACTATTTAGATTTTCTTGGGGGAAAAGAGAAAAAGCAAAGGCAAGGGCAAGGGCCAGCGCTCCACGTCAGGAGAAGGCCTAGCATCTTCTGTAATAATCAAAGGCCAGAGCAGTTAGGAAGGAGAACAGCAGGAAACAAGCTAACGCCCGGCCTGTGGGGAACCACGGCTTTACTCCGGGTGAGACTGGAGGCAACCGGAGAACTTAGAGAAGAGGGTTGACGTTAGGTGACTCACTTAACGGGAATACTCTGGCTGCTGTACTGAGAACAGACGAGAAGCAAGCAAAGGTAGAAACAAGGAAAATGCGGGTCCACTCTCCTACTCACCTCGTGTCCAATATAATTGGGTTTTTACATACTAAACAGTCCCATGTCTGCCCAAGACAGATGACTGAGAGCATCACCTAGTTACTGCCTTCAACAAATGGCCCAGGAAACCTGGTTATGCACAGCTCTTCAAGCCCCAGGAACTATACAAGTTATCAGCACACAATACATTCAACAAACAACGGTGGAACACGAACAGGATGACCCGTTCAGAACTGGCGGGAATAGAAAACACACAGCACTCTTTTGCCCATACAATTATCATTTTCCCCCTAATATATGGAATTCCCCGCCCCCCGTCAGTAAATTTTTCGTTTAGTAATTACAGCAATTCTGCTCTCTCAGAAGAACTCATTTTTTCAGCATCCCCTGTGGTCTCAGTCCTTCCCTCACCCCTCAAGCCCTCACCTCAAAGAGCTATTTCTTGGGGACCACATGGCTTCCTATGCCTTCTTACTGCTACTGCAGTTTGGGTGGCCTAGAGCTGCTTTTGGGATAGAAACATTACAGGTGCTGGCAGGCCAGACCCCTGAAAATCTCTTATGCTTTACTTATTTTTGCACCTCTTCACTACCATGGGCAAGTAATTATAGCCAACTTTCTTGTCTGGATAATGTTTTCATTGTGAAGACTCTCTTCTTGCAACTCCTGGTCCCTGTGCTCTTGCTCTCACTGTCTCCCCTCCCTGCCACTCTTAGTATTTAAAGCAGGGTCCCCACTCTCGGTCGGCAGCTCTGCTGCAAAGGTCTTTCTATAGCACGATATTGCACTTACCTTACACTACGTCAACTGCTTGGAAGGTACTGCTGATGAATGCTTGCTAGTCTCCAAATTCCTGTGATTTCCATTTCCTGACCCAGGGAATCCAGATGCAGCTACAGGTGGGAATTTCTTACCACAAAAAAGGGCACTGCAAGATATTCTCCATTCTGAACTGAGACCCTGGAGCTCCCTGCTGGCTTTAGGCCCAGAGAATACTGGCAGTGAGACCTAAAGACACTAGCTGATGGGGTCTCCCAGCAAAATGGAGTAACCTTTTCATACTACATCAAAACCCACTGGCCAAGCAGCATCCCCTATGTGCATGACATGTTCAACCCGCTGTAGTATCCCCTCTTAAATGTGAAGCAAGAGGCTAGTATCATTGGGTATTTAAAGGAATTGCAATGATAAAAGATAAAGACCAAATCAAGAAAAATAGGCAAGAGACACAACCCACAGTAAGTCTGCCAGATAAAATGCACAAGGCCTAGTGACATTCAAATTTCAAATAAACGACAAATACCTCTTGAGCACAAGGATGTTGCTTCCAATATTTGGGACATACTTCTACTGAAGACAAAATATTTGTTGGAATTCAAACTTGACTGAACATCCTGTATTTTTATTTACTACATCTAGCAACCTTAATCCATGGAGGATAAGAAAACATTACAAAAATGATAATCAGTATGTTAGAGATATAGAAAAGATGCAGCAACCAGAGAGAGAAGTCAAGTGGGAGTGTGACCTCTCAGGAGACAGCAAAATCTCCATCACGTATTTGAGGTTTTCTAAGTGAATCCAAAAAGGAGGGGGTATATGTATACGTACAGCTGATTCACTGTGCTGTAGAGCAGCAACTAATGCAACACTGTAAGTCAACTATGCTTCAATAAAAATTTAAACAAATAATTTTTTTAAAATGTCCACAGTAGCAGGGGATGGGAAGACGTTTCCATACTCCCCACGCCCCCTTATTACTATTATTTTGTCGCATTAGTATAACATTTGGATTCCAAAAATCCCAAGTAATATCCTTCAATTTAGGTGGGTCTGAAATCAAACATATAAAAATTGTATTGCCTGGTGGGACTAGCAGTGGTTCATAAACAGTAATATGCAGAAAGATAACCTGGATTTCTTACTAAAATACTAATAACAGTGTCCCACACCCATATATTCTGACTGCATCTGTGTGGACTGGGCCCTAAGAATGTGCAGTTTAGCAAACAATGCAGGCAAAACTTTGATAACATTTTGAGGAACACTGTCTTAGCACTTGCTAAATCTGCTGTATCGTCATACACATATATATTTATAAGACTTATGAATAGAAGTTGAAGGAACCTAGTGTTTTTTTTCCAGGTAACATTTAGTCTTTATTAATAATCAGGAAGGAAAGCACTAAAACCGTCTGAAGCTTTCCTCTTTGCTTGTAGACAAGAACGAACCCCATGGAAAGAGTGATGTAACATTTTTCTAGGAAAGCAAACTTTCATACAGAACAGAAAACACAGTCTCACAGAGTCCAGGGTTGGGACCTGGCAAGTGAGCAGCTCTTCTGAGTGATGCAGTGGCTATGAGTCTCCATCCTCTAGACACGTGCCTGGTGCAGGTGGAAACCAGGAGATGCTGATTTTATATCGAGAGGTTCTGATTCTCAACTCCCTGGAGCATAAATATTTTAGAACTGTAGAGTGTGAGTAGGAAGTGAAGGGAGAATGTCCTGAAAGTGTACCCACCGTTAGAAAGAAACAGCCTGCAGAGCGGTGGGGAGACTGGACAGTTGAACTCACAGCCCCTAATACGAATGGGTGCTTACAGTTCAGCTCTCTCTGGCTTTGTGGGCATCACCCATTGAATCGTCACGGAGACTCTAAGAGTGGATATTACCACGACCTTCATTTATGGATGAGGAAGCCGAGACAGTGAAAGATTAAATAATGGATGAAATATTTACTAGTAAATGAATTAGTTACACACATAGTAAGGGGCTGCACCAGGCTTTTAATATAGGCTGATTGACTTACATTAGTAATATTAGAAAATTTTAAGCACTATTCAAAATATTATCGAGTAAAGAGTATCCCTAAGATAATATACATCTTTAGCGAATTCAGTTCCTAGTTACTGGCAATTTCAGTTTAAAGCCAATATATGACCAAATGTTTCACTTTAAAATTGTGTTTACCATGTAGCATGGGGCTCTTGCTAGAACAGATTAAGGCTTTTCTCCCCCTGGATCTGACCACAGGAAACATAATATCTGCACTATTTCTCTCCACATTTGTCTCAGAGCTCACATCAAGATTTTTAGAAACTTTTTCAGTGATCAGTTTTTTTATCATCATGTTCTCAGTGGGTGAGTTTCTGATTTAGATTCGTCTCTTTTCCTGAAAGAAATAGAATTTAATCATATGTAAGCCTAATATACGAGACATGTCTTTTCATCATGTCTATAAATTTCCTCTCCTAGTATTTAAAATGCGATTAAAGTTCAACAAGTCCCCATAGTTAAACCAAAGGAGCATTGCAAGTGATGTATCCTAATTACTCTGGAATAGCAGGATGGAGAGCCATACTTGAATAGCAAATGACAGCTTTCATAGCACCTCCCAAACCACTGGGCTACAGCTCATCCCCCGCTGGAGAGCTTTAAAGGAGAAGGGAAGAGCATTTGTAATAAAATAATCATAAGCTGGGTAAAGCAGAATTCACCTGCATGCACACCTGTGTGTCTGTGTAACACACAGTTCATTGCACACATTCCTCTCCATTTTTCTAGCAGGTACCATGAGGGAGAGGCTCTGCAGTTATTCTAATTGTACTCCTGCCAGCAGATCAACTGAGATAAAATAAAGAAGAGCACGTACATACCATCAAATCAAAGCACAGGTTAGCCAGCACAAAGAAAAAGGCCATCATACTGCTGAAACGCACAGACTGGAGAAACAGGTTAAACCCCACAAGATGACAAATAACACGGATGAAAGCAGACGTCTGTGTGTACTGAAATCCAAAACTCCCAGCATACAAATAAACAAGAGGAGAAAACTAAGAAGCAGAACACTAAAAAAGAAAATCTCAAGGATTTAGTCTACAGTAAGCTTGACATAAGAGCAATTTGACATGGTTGCCAAAGTTAGCATGACAGCGGACATGATCTGATATTAAAAATCTTGTTTGAGTTTCAACTTCAGAGCATATCTGGTTAAATAATTACATGGTTAGAGCTCACTGGTCAGAGTAGGATCTAAATAAATTTAGAGACAGGAGAAATTTTTCTATGGCCTTCAGGTTTAAGTGACAAAAGCTGTAGAATTACTAGTACTGAATAAGAAAATACCCTAGAATTTGGAAAATAAAGATATTGTCATGAAATTCAAGAGCTGAGTGAAATTATTTGTATATTTATCTTCTTAGACATTATAGAAACTATGACTTTTTTTTTTTTTTTTTGCGGTACGCGGGCCTCCCACCGCTGTGGCCTCTCCCATTGTGGAGAACAGGCTCCGAAAGCACAGGCTCAGTGGCCATGGCTCACGGGCCCAGCCGCTCCGCAGCATGTGGGATCTTCCCAGACCGGGGCATGAACCCGTGTCCCCTGCATCGGCAGGCGGACTCTCAACCACTGCACCACCAGGGAAGCCCAGAAACGATGATTTTTATATTTATGAATTCATTATTCTTCTTCTATGTATAGTACAAATTCTTGTTTTATCATATGATGTTTAAATTATTAAACAATATTTGATTATAAAAAGAATACATGTTACAAAACATAAAATAAATAACCATGACTACATTACCATACTTAATTTCAATGTTAGAAATATGATTGAATATATGTGTTTATTGCCTCAAATTCTGTCTCTCTGTCCTGCTGCCAAGCAACTACAGATGGCTCCTAACTTATGATGGTTCAACTCAGGGTTTTTTGACTTTATGATGGAGTGAAAGCAATAAGCATTCAGTAGAAACCATACTTTGAATTTAGAATTTTGCTCTTTTCCTGGGCTAGGGATCATGGCCTGCTACCCTCTTGTGATGGGGGCAGTGAGCACAGGTCTCCCATCAGCCAGGTGACTGCAAGTGTGAACAATCGATACACGTAACACCATTCCATACCCAGACAACGATTCTGCTTTTCACTTTCAGTATTCAGCAAATTACATAAAATATTCAACACTTATAACAAAATAGGACTTGTGTTAGATGATCTTTCCCAGCTGTAGGCTAACATAAGTGCTCTGAGCACATTTAAGGCAGGCTGGGCTAAGATAGGATACGTCCTAGTTTGTATGTTAAATGCATTTTTGACTTATGGTATTTTCAACCTACTATGGGTTTATTGGGACATAGCCTCATTGTAAGTCTAGGCAGATACATAGATTGAATTTTGGCTTCATGGTATGCATTCAACAATTTATCATTTATTTTTAAAATTGTGTTTCGGACTTTATAGAAGTGTAATGTGCTAAGACTTGCTTTTGGGGACTCATATTTATTTCTATAAGACTCATTCATGTCACTGAGTACGGCGTTAGTTTGTTCAACATCATATCTGTAAAATAGTTTCTTTAATTTAATATACATAAATGGGCATTTGGGCTACTGATTCAGTCTGCTCCCTTATAAACATTGCTATTAATACCTCCTACCTGTCCCCTACTGCATTCTTTGTTTGTTTGTTTGTTTGTGATACGCGGGCCTCTCACTATTGTGGCCTCTCCCGTGGCGGAGCACAGGCTCCAGACACGCAGGCTCAGCGGCCATGGCTCACGGGCCCAGCTGCTCCGCAGCATGTGTGATCTTCCTGGACCGCGGCACAAACCCACGTCCCCTGCATCGGCAGGCAGACTCTCAACTACTGCGCCACCAGGGAAGCCCTCCCCTACTGCATTCTTGTGTAAGGAAGAAAAATCATCTTCCCTCCACTCTTCTGAGTTCTTGGCTGACACACTCTGTCATAAGAGACAGATTAACAAGAGGAAAACAAACACAAAGTATTAACACGTATACCTCACATATACATGGGAGATACACAGGGAAAACTGTATCATTTACTCCCCAAGGTGGCTTAGAATTCAATCATACCATTTTAATAGGGAAATGGGAGGGGGACGTCGACAACTTAGGGGAGGGGAAATGATTTTTAGGAAAGATTAATGAGCCCTTAGAAGGAGAGATGGGGGATCTGACAGTTTGTGACAAAGTTTGTCTGCGTGTGGAATTGATTTCTAGTCTCTCCTGTGATTAAGAGTCAATCTTCCCTGGTTGATGAAACTCCTGGGGAGCGGATCTGTGGCCACGCAGTTCCTTTTGTTCCTTTTGTAGAATTTATGTTTGGACAGATAAAAAGAGTTCAGAGAAGGCCTCTCCCTCTACCGCCTTTTTACCAAGTGCCTACAGCTCAAAATAATCAATACAGCAAAACGGCATAATTTGGTGTGGAATGTCCTGAATGTCTATGTCATATTTGAAGTGGTGTATCTGCTCCCCTTCAGTTGCAAGATAATAAAAAATACTGCAGGATTACAGAGTATTGCATGCTAATCTATTCCAAAGTGGTTTTTACCATTGTACACTCAAAACAACAAATTATAAAATTTCTCCTCATTCCATATCCTATCCAAAACTGGCTATTGTCACACATCTTATTTGTGGCCAAAATAATGAGTGTAAAATTCTATCTTATTGTGATCTCATTTATATTTATTTCACTAATTACAAGTGAAGTTAAGAACATATTTTTATTTGTTTATTTAACATTTTTTCTCCTATTTTAAACAACCAATCCTTTCTTAGGTCTGTTTTTACTTTGTTGTTTTTCCCTTTTCTTATTAGTTCCCAGAAATTCTTTCTATGTATAGTATACTGTGTGTTGGTTCCAGATGTCACAAATATCTTCTTTAGGTTGATGGCTGTCAGGAATGTGAAGTGCCTGAGATTGTACCCTACCTGCAGAGGCACATGTTAGCTCGGCAGCACCATGTCACAGGTACTGATGAAGACAAGCAAATTCTAAATAAATTCTAAATAAGAGAGAAGAAACCATTACTCACAACACAACAGCAAACGTCATGAGTATTACCATATTTTCACCCTTTCTCCTGCTCTCAATTCCATGAGGATGAAGAACTGCGTCAAGGCTGCCAGGACTCCCTCCTTGACCAAACTCTACTAGGCTTCCTCTTAGCCCTGTTCTCGACTAGCCTCAACCTAGGCTTATGAAGTCTTGAACAAAACATTAGCATGGTTGCTACCATCTCAAGGCCACATCCCTAGGGTGACCTTCCCACCTTTTAAAGTGCCTTCCTGAAAAAACTGAAGCTGCGAAAAGAATGTACTATTTGTTCCACCCAACACCTGAAGACAGGGCCCTGGTCCCCCAGCCTCTGTGGAAGGGGAGGAGCCTAATTTCCATAAACGCCAGTTAGCAAACCCGGATGGGGTTCATGGACCAACATTCCTGTCCTCCTTTTGTATTTTTCATTCACTCACTCTACTGCGCCCTTGCTCATGCCCCTTTAAAATACGGAGTCACCTCTGTACAGATAGAAATTGAATTCAGTTCATGCTGGACTCTTCCTTATAGCAGTAGTACAGCATGATGAAAATCCATCCTTCCAGCTTTATCTAGCATTCAGCTATGTTTATCTCTGACAAGCACATACATACCACATGCAAAGGGACTCAGGGCTAAGGGTCCTGCCTATGTTGACCAAAGAGCAAACACTGTACCAAGCAGCAAACATGCCCGTCCTCCTTCATGCCCTCCACACGCACCCAGGGAAGCAGGCAGTTGGTGGTTACACGGTAGTTACACCAATCCCTTTGACCTACACAGTTTTCTATGTGATCAGCCATAGAGCTGACTCAGATCAGGAGAGCTTTCAGTCTGTCGCATGCAGCAAAAACACACAAGGATGCTCAGGACCTGTGGCAAACTGTTTCTTCAACTGACTTTTTCACAACATTTAAGGAGTTTTTTGATAAGTGAAGTTGTTCATTTTACTGATCAAATGTAAATGATGTAATATACAGTTAATACATTTAATAATAATTGCTATTACTAGGTCATAAAGATTTCTTATTATACTGTATTGTTTATATATTTTTTTTATTTTCTGAATATTACAATGTTTTGCTATCTTAAAAAAAATAACCTTTCTGACTGGGAAAATACTGGCATTCATGGGCTGTCCAATTCTTTGAGACAGCAAAGGGCTCAGCGGGGAGCATGCCTTTGACACCAAACCAACTGATGAGAATCATCCCTCCTCTATCTGGTCCAATCGGTATCCATCATTTAATCACATCTGCAAAGTCCCTTTTGTTTTGCAAGGTACAAGTCAGGAGTGTTAGGAACTAGAACCTGGACATCTCTTTTGGGGGTGGGGTGGGACATTTCCTGTTTAACAATTACCTTAAATAATTGGGAAAATAACACCTGCTGGACTTGTTTTCATAGTTTGTCATTAGGCTCAACCGAGATGATTTTGGGAAAAGCTTTATACCATCAGTAAAGGTATCATTTACTAGAGATTTTTACTGCTCCCATTTCACGTATTTCTCTTTACTACACAAAATATTTTTCTCTTTATATTTGGATCATTATGTGAATTGACTTCAGTGCTGTGATTCACACACATAAAATGAACTAAAAAGGCGTACTTTCTTCTAAATGACTAAAAATGTTGCATCTCATTCAAGGGATTAATCCATCAGCAATTATTTTCTAGTATATAGTGAAAACTAAAGATCTAACTTCAATATTCCTCTAAAAATAACAAATTATTGTAGGATCAATTCCCTAATGCCATGCAAAGGGAAGTCTGCAACATCTGAGTTTTCACATAAGTATGTCTGCTCCTGAGAATTTTTTTGCTGTTCTATCATTTCATTTGACTACCCCTTTAACTCACAGTCTCAATTATCCTAGGTTTAAAATCAATTTTCCTATCTGGTAGAACAATTTCCCTAGTCCATACTCTTTGTATATAAGTATGAGAAAGATCTTGCCAAGGTTTAGCAAAATCTTGCTGGGATTTTAAATGGAATAGTACTGTGTCTGAATATCAATTAGGAAATAAATAAATAAATTCTATTTTCCGGAAAAGTTTTAATTAGTTACTGAGGTACTTTTTAATGAAATAAATATTGCATTTTCTATATGCTTCCTGTTAGTTTCTAAAATTTAGTTGACCCGTGTATATTGACCTTCAAGCAGATATTCTGTTAAATTTATCTATTATTTCTACTCATTTGTTGGTATACTATTTTGGATTCTCAATGAAGATAGTCACATCTTCCACAATATTCACAGATTTGTTTTCTTTATCATTCTTATAATATTTATTTTCTTTTTTCATTGGAAATACTAGCTGGGGTCAGAAAGCAAGGAAAGTGCACATTTTAATTTTGTTCTTTAGAGTGAAATCTTCTAAGATTTCAGTGTTGAGAATTATAATTTCTGAAAGAATTATGTAGATACACATTATTAGCATAAGTACCAGTACTGAATTGATTTCAAAAATAAATGTTGAAATTTATCAATACTTTTCCTACACTTACTGAGATGCTCATATGTCTTTCTACTTTAATGTGTAAATATGGTAAAGTACCACATTTTGTTAAAAACTGTCCCAATATTTGTAGATTAACTCCATTTCATAATATATTGGATTTTTGCACGCAGTTTGTGTTTGCTAACATTTTAAGATTTTTTTAAAATCTATATCCATAAATGCAATCATTCAGAAAAATTTTCTTTTCCTGCATGTGTCTAATTTTGTTAAAGCAGTTGTGCAGACCTCATAAAAATATTTGGGAGGAGTTCTGGGGTTTTTTTGTATTCTATGAGAGAGAAACTTAAATATACAAAGAATGACCAGTTTCCTCGTATTTTGAAAAGAATTTACATACTATATCAATTTACTTCCTTTAGGAAAATGTTTTAAATTGATTCATTTTTAAATTGGTTACAATATTAGTTAAGCATTCTTTCTTGAATTTATTTTAATTAACTCTATTTTCCTAGAAAGTTGTCCATCTCATCTAAGCTACAAATACACTGCCATGAAGATTTTAATAGCATTCTCATACATTTTTAACTGTTTGCTACAATTGTAGCAATAAATTACATTAAATAAATTGCACTAAAAATAAACACATTGTACTAAAATTATTACATTAGGTATGCTTTCTCATTTTTGTTTCTTAACTCCCTTCAAAAATATTTTATTTAATAAGTCATATAAAAGAATTAACATTTGGCTTTGTTGATATTGTCTATTATAATTTAGTGTACTGTATCATTAATTTCTTCTTCAATATAATATTTTCCTTATTATTTTACTGACATCTTAATTCAAATGATAAGGTCATTATTTTTAAATATCATTTTATTAGAAAAATTTATGATAATTTCCCTCTAAGAATTTTTGTCACTGTATATCACATTCATTGATATGCATATATATTATATTCTAATTATTGTATAAATTATCACCATGAATTATTTTTGGACTGAGGTTTTTAGCAGTGTGCTTTTAAATTTTCAAGCACAGAGATTTTTGTTGTTGTTTCCTGTCTTTTATTGGCTGTTAAAATTTACTTGTCTTATCATAAGACGAGGAGTTTTATACATTCTTAATTTTGATAGTTATCAAAAATTGCCTTTTATTTTAGAAAATGGCCAGTTGTTTGTAAATGTTCAATGTGTGTTCAAGTAATTCACAAGCTATTATATTCATAGTTCAATATTTTCAATAAATGGAAGTCATTATTTGTGTGGTTCAAAATTTTTATATCTTCACTAAATTCTTGCCTGCAAAACACATAATTAAGAGAGATATGGTACAGTTACATACTGTAATGGTGAATTTTTCATTTTTTTCTATTGTGAAGATTTATGTAGTTTTAGACTATTTTATTATTTGTTTACTTAGTTAATTGAATGTTTTGTCCAGTAACAAACTCAACTTTTTTTTCCCTCTTGTGTCTTTTCCGTCCTTTTATTTTCAAGCTTTCTATAATCTTATGATTTTAGTGTGTATCTTATAAATAGCATGCTACTAGATTTTCATATATAATCTGATATCCTAATCTTTTACTTGGCACAATTAGTTTAAATTCACTGTGGTAATAAAAATATTCAGATTTTTTTCAAATATCACTTGTTGCTTTTGGGTTTTCTATACACGCATACCTCATACCTATTTCGGGTTTGGTTACAGACCACTGCAATAAAGCAAATATTGCAATAAGGCAAATCCCACAAATTTTTTGTTTTCCCAGTGCATATAAAAGTTATGCTTATAGTATCCTGATGTCTGTTAAGTATGCAATAGCATTAGGTCTTAAAAAACAATTCATATACCTTAATTTAAAAAACACATTTTTTGCTAAAAATGCTAACCATCATCTTAGCCTTTAGAGAGTCGTAATCTTTTTGCTGGTGGAGGGTCCTGCCTCGATAGTGGCTGCTGGCTGACCAGGGTGGTGGTTGCTGAAGGCTGGGGTGACTGTGGAAATTTCTTAAAACAAGACATCAGTGGAGTCTGCCACATCGATTGACTCTTCCTTTTATGAACACTTTCTCTGTTGCATGCAATGCTGTTTGACAGCATTTTATCCATAGTAGAACTTCTTTCAGAACTGGACTCAATCCTCTTAAACCCTGCTGCGGCTTTATCCACTAAGTTTAGATAATATTCTAAATCCTTTGTTGTCCTTTCAACCATCCTCACAGCATCTTCACCCAGAGTAGATTCCATCGCAAGGAAGCACTTTCTCTGCTCTTACAGAAGAGGCAACTCCTCATCCAGAGATGGCAGCAATTCACTCACCTCTTCAGGCTCCACTTCTTTTTTTTTACATCTTTATTGGAGTATAATTGCTTTACAATGGTGTGTTAGTTTCTGCTTTATAACAAAGTGAATCAGCTATACATATACGTATATCCCCATATCCCCTCCCTCTTGCATCTCCCTCCCTATCCCACCCCTCTAGGTGGTCACAAAGCACCGAGCTGATCTCCCTGTGCTATGCAGCTGCTTCCCACTAGCTATCTATTTTACATTTGGTAGTGTATATATGTCCATGCCACTCCCTCACTTCGTCCCAGCTTACCCTCCCCCTCCCTGTGTCCTCAAGTCCATCCTCTACGTCTGCATATTTATTCTTGTCCTGCCCCTAGGTTCTTCAGAACCTTTATTTTTGTTTTTTTTAGATTCCATATATATGTGTTAGCATATGGTATTTGTTTTTCTCTTTCTGACTTCACTCTGTATGACAGACTCTAGGTCCCTCCACCTCACTACAAATAACTCAATTTTGTTTCTTTTTATGGCTGAGTAACATTCCATTGTATATTATGTGCCACATCTTCTTTATCCATTCAGCTGTCAACTGACACTTACGTCAGGCTCCACTTCTTATTCTAGTTCTCCTCCTGTTTCCACTACATGTGCAGTTACTTCCTCCACTGAAGTCTTGAACACACCTCAAAGTCGTCCATGAGGGTTAGAATCAACTTGTTCCAAATTCTTGTTAATGTTGATATTTTGACTTCTTCCCATGAATCTTCTTATTGGTATCTAGAATAGTGAATCCTTTCCAGAAAGTTTACAGTTGACTTTTCCCAGATCCATCAGAGGAATCACTATCTGTGGCAGCTATAGTCTTACTAAACGCATTTCTTAAATAATAAAACTTGAAAATTGAAATTCCTCCTTGATCCATGGGTTGCAGAATGGATGCTGTGTTGGCAGGCATGAAAGCAACATGAACCTCACCGTCCATCTCCATCAGAGCTTTTGAATGATGAGGTGTGTTGTCAATGCACAGTAATATTTTGAAGGGAATCTTTTTTTTTTTTTCCTGAGCAGTAGGTCTTAACAGTAGACTTAGAATATTCAGTCAACCATGTTGTAAACAGATGTGCTACTATTCAGTGTTTGCCATTCCACTGATAAAGCACCAGAAAAGTAGATTGAGCATAATTCTTAAGGGTCCTAGGATTTTCAGATGGTAAATGAGCATTGGCTTCAACTTGAAGTCACCAGCTACATTAGCCCCTAACAAGAGAGTCAACCTGTCCTTTGAAGCTTTGAAGCCAGGCATTGACTTCTCCTCTTTAGCTATAAAAGTCCTAGATGGCATCTTCTTCCAATAGAAGGCTATTTTGTCTACACTGATAATCTGTTGTTCAGTGTAGCCACCTTCATTAATTATCTTAGTTAGATCTTTGGGATAACTTGCTACAGCTTCTGCATCAACACTTACTGTCTCACCCTGCATTTATGCTATGAAGATGGCTTCTTTCCTTAAACCTCATGAACCAATCTCAGCTACCTTCAGACTTTTCTTCTGCAGCTTCCTCACCTCTCTCAGCCTTCAGATAATTGAAGAGTTGTGGCCCTGCTCTGGATTAGGCTTTGAATTAAGGGAATGTTGTGGCTGGTTTGGTCTTCTACTGAGACCACTAAAATTTTCTTCACATCAGCAATGAGGCTGTTTCACTTTCCTATAATTTGTGTGTTTACTGGAGTAGCACATTTTTTTAAAACTGAAGTATAGTTGATTTACAATGTTGTATTAGTTTCAAGCATACAGCAAAGTGATTCAGTTATATATAATTCTTTTTCATATTATTTTTCATTATGGTTTATCACAGGATATTGAATATAGTTCCCTGTGCTATACAATAGGTTCTTGTTGGTTATCTATTTTATATATAGTAGTGTGTATATGTTAATCCTTAACTCCTCATTTATCCCTCCCCCACCCCCTTTCCCCTTTGGTAACCATAAGTTTGTTTTCTATGTCTATGAGTCTGTTTCTGCTTTGTAAATAATTTCGTTTGTATCATATTTTAGATTCAACTTGTAATTTCCTTCAAGAAATTTTCCTCTGCGTTCAGAACTTGGCTAACTGTTTGGTGAAAGAGTCGTGGCTCTCAGCCTATCTTGGCTTTCACATAAGCTTAATCATTTCTAGCTTTCGATTTAAAATGAGATATATGTGACTTTTCCTTTCACTTGAACACTTAGAGACCATTGTGGGGTTATTAACTCTCCTAGTTTAAATAGTTTTGTGTACAATAGGGAGGCCTGAGGACAGGGAGAGGGACAGGGGAATGGTCGATTGGTGGGGCAGTCAGAACACACACAACACTGAAGATTAAATTCCTGACCTTATAGGGGCAAGGTTCATGGTGTCCCCAAAACAATTACAATAGTAACATCCAAGATCACAAATCAAAGATCACCAAAATCATATAACAATAATGAAAAAGCCTGAAATATTGCAAGAACTGTTAACACAGAGACACAAAGCGAACAAATGCTGTTGGAAAAATGGCGCCAATACACTTGCAAGACTCAGGGTTGCCACAAACATTCAGTTTGTAAAAAATGGAGTATCCACAAAGCACAATAAAGTGAAGTGCAATAAAAGGAGTATACCTGTATTTTTCTCCTTATATGTCTCTTTTGAGTGATAGTAGCTATGTTACATAATCTTTTTCTATTATTTATTGGTTATCTTAGACATTTTATCATGAGCATTTAATTTATAAAAGCTGACAAGCAGCATATCAGTCCATTTCCTGAATGACATATAGAAAATAAAATTATTTCATTATTATCAACCTATGTGTAATTTTGTCATATTATGAAGTTCTCTTTTTTATTTCCCAAATTAAATATGATAAATTATTATTAAACTAATAATAATTGTACAAAATGTCTGATTTGATTAATGTAAGTCAAGAAGGGATTCTTTTTTTTTTTTTTTTTTTGCGGTACGTGGGTCTCTCACTGTCGTGGCCTCTCCCGTTGCGTAGCACAGGCTCCGGATGCGCAGGCTCAGTGGCCATGGCTCACGGGACCAGCCACTCCGCGGCATGTGGGATCTTCCCGGACCGGGGCACGAACCCATGTCCCCTGCATTGGCAGGCGGACTCTCAACCACTGCGCCACCAGGAAAGCCCCAAGAAGGGATTCTTGCTCACAAATTTTTTAAATATATTTGAAAAATATTTTTTAGCTTTTGGAGTTTTAATATACATGTGTAATAGGGAAGAATACATCTGACTCCATATTAGATCTCTTTCTTTTACTTTAACCTTTGTATTCTATTGCTTTCGCTACAAGTTAAGATTGTTGCCTATAGCCTGAAATATACAGGATAGCCCATTCTCAAGCATCTGGCCTTTAAAGGTGTAACACTTCTCCACTCATATAGAGATAAAAAGTTGCAGAACAAAGAATAACATTTGTCTTATTGGAGGTTTATGTGAACATCATGACCAGACTTATGTGGACAGCTGCAAGAACAAAGGATCTGACACTAAGAAGTTTGCAACAACAAGCTACACACCCCTTCCCTTTTAATATAAAAGAAGACTGAATTCTAACTCAGGGAAGATGGTTCTCTGGGAAGCTAGTCCACCATCTTCGCTGTCTGCTGGCTTTCCGAAAAAGTCGCTATTCTTTGCCCCAACAACTCAATTTATTGGCCTGTCATGCAGCAAGCAGTACAAGCTTGAACCTGTTAACACACACAAGGAAATACACTCTTTTTAAGTATACAATTCAAATGCTATTGATAAGTATATAAAGTTGGATAACAGTTACCACACAGCCATGATTAGTAAATCCACATACCCCACCCATCTGGAAATGACTAATCTAACAGTTATGACTTTTCTTGAGTTTCATAAATAGAATCATAAAGTATATATTCATCCATGTGTCTTGTTTGTGTCACGAACAAATTGCTTTTGCATTTCATCCATGCTATTTTCTGTAGCAACATTCTTCTTTGTTTTTTCATTAAAAGCATTCAATTGTATATATTTTCACCACATTTTTTAACCTGTTCACAAGTTGATAGACATTTTCATTTTGGGAGGAATATGAATGGACTGATATTAAAAAAACTGAATGTAAGTATTTGTGTGTTTATGTTTTAATTAATCTTGGGTAAATATCAAAAAGAGGGACTGTTGAGCCATGTGGTACATTTACCTGTACATTTACCTATGGAATGCACTGTGAAGCTGGTGTCTAAATTGGACACACCATTTATTTTCATCCCCAGCAGCAACGTAGGAGAGTATGTGTTGCTTGCTACAGCCATGATTTTTAATGAGAGCCACTCTAATGGGTGTATAGTGACATTTAATTGTCATTGTAATTTGCATTTAATTTGTAATTTAATTTAGATTGTATTTAATGACTAAGGATGTTGAGCATAGCCACTCATTTACCTACTTTAGTGAAGTATTTGTTCAAATCTTTTACCCATTAGTATTGAGTCATTTGTCTTACTACTGAGTTGGAAGTATACATCGTATATTCTGGATATAAGTCCTTTATCAGATACACGTTTTGCTAATATTTTCTCTGAGACTATAGTTTACTTTTCATTTTCTTAACTCTCTTTTGAGGAGCAGTACTCATTAATTTTGATTAGATTTCCTTATCACTGTTTTTCTTTTACAGTTTGTGATTTCATGACCTAAGAAATACCATAAGAAAGATTTTTCTTATAAATTTTCTTCGCAAAGTTTTATAGTTTTAGGGCTTACATTTAGGTCTATAATCAGCTCAACCATCTTGAACCATAGGATTAAACCCCTGTGTTTGGTTTAAGAAACACATTCAATGTCTGGATGTGTATTCAAGCAAAAGCCAGGACAAATTTGAAAAGTGTGTAGATGAATGTACCTTAAGCAGAGAAATATGTTTCCTAAATCCCGGGTGTCTTGTATTTTGAGAATTTACTTATGTGACTCCACATGTACTATATTAATAATTTTCCATGGTTGATACATCTAGTTAATAAGATTTTTTAAATTCTACATAGGATAGATTTTCCAATGTGAGAAGATTTATTGATTTCCAAGTATTTTAGCTCCATAAAAATATAGAAACATACCCAAATAAATTTTTGTTATCACTGGTGAAAGCAAAAGTAGTTGAGACATAGCAGTAGAGAGGGAGATTCAAGTATTAAGGTTGTACATCCACAGCAAACTGATTTTGAAGAAAAGATTATACAGAAAGGCACAATGCTTACTCCACACTCTCAGTGAGAATCAGTTTCTTTAATTTCTCAAATGGTAAAAAAAATTTATGCAGAATCATTAAAAGCACACAAACTATAAAACAAAAATCAGATTTCCTCTTCTTCCTCCTTTCCATCAAATTATCATTATATTTATCTCGTTTTTCACTCCAAGCTGCTAACAACATACTGTCACTCACAGATTACACATCCTCAGTGAAACCACTTACTTCTAAACCCATCAATCTGGTTAGTCATTTTACAACAGGACGAAAGCCAGACTGGAAAACCAATGGTTGTTTTTTTAAATTAATCTCACGTTGGAAATTAACACAGTTTCCCACTCTGTTGATCTGGAAATTGTATTTCTTTTGTTCCTGTTCTGACCTCAACAGATATTTTAACAATATTTTGGCAGATTTTTTTTTGAAACACAAAATAGTAATACGTACTGGGAACAGGCTTATGAACAAAACTTGGTCCCTACAATTCAGGAAGTGATAATTTAGTAAGAGAGAGAGAAATGTAAACACAACATAATAAGAGGGTTAGTAAATGCTTGCAGGGATGAAGTGATGGTTGATGAGAGGCTGCCCTAGACCCCTCTCCACGCTGCATGGATTGGAGAAGCCTCAAGAGGTGAAAATCAACAAATGTGGAAAATAATGAACATGGAAAATAAAGTACACTTTGAAGCGGAGATTTATTCCCAGATATTTGATTTGGACAAATGAGTAGATGATAATGATATTAACATTAAAAACTGCTAATGCAAATGAACTTTTTCACAAAGGAGAAATAGAGTCACAGATGTAGAAAACAAACTTATGGTTACCTAGGGGGATGGGGGAAGGAGGGATAAATTGGGAGACTGGGTTTGACACATACACATTACTATATATAAAATAGATAACTAATAAGAACCTACTGTATAGCACAGGGAACTCTACTCAATACTCTGTAAAGACCTATATGGGAAAATAATCTAAAAAAGAGCAGATATATGTATATGTAAAACTGATTCACTTTGCTGTACACCTGAAACTAACACAACATTGTAAATCAACTATAGTCCAATAAAAGTTAATTTAAAAAATTGCTAAAGCAGAAGCAGATACACCTAAATATTAATTTTATAATGAATTATTATAGTATTAAAAGCCAGAACATTTAATTTTTAAGAATATAATATGTTTCCTCAAAGTTTGGAGTGCTTTTACATCCTTAGATTTTAAATTATTTTTATACAAATATCTCATTTTTTTATTTTTAACCTTTCTAATTCATAACTTAACTATTCTAGTGATTTAAGTGGTAATCCAACATCATTTTAACTCATAAAATGCTATATTTTGCAAGATTTTTCATTTAACATGAATTTGCTTTGAATTTTTATATGATCACTACCTCTATTAATTACAGAATAATTACAAGAGTAAATACACAGGGATATTTTAGAGGGAATAATTTCATGTGTCATTGCATTAGTGAATATTATTTTTTAATTAGGAGGATTCCATTTCTTTGGCTACCTTACTGTGGCAGCAACTCAAAGTATACACAGATAATTAGTGCCTTATGGTTGAAGGAAAGGCCACATTGGCTCTGAAACAATGCAGTCTAGTTTGGGGGAAATACCATTAACTCTTCTTCATGTGAAAAGAATCCTGCATTGCTATTTTCTACTGAAGAGGGCCTTGCTTGGGAGACAGATAAAAAACTCATCCTCAAAAAGGACATGACCTTAAAGATACACATTGGAAAATAAAAGATCTAAAATAAACAAAATCGGGTTTCCCTGGTGGTGCAGTGGTTGAGAGTCCACCTGCCGATGCAGGGGACACGGGTTCGTGCCCCGGTCTGGGAGGATCCCGCGTGCCACGGAGCGGCTGGGCCTGTGAGCCATGGCCGCTGGGCCTGCGCGTCCGGAGCCTGTGCTCCGCAACGGGAGAGGCCACAACAGTGAGAGGCCCGCATACCCCCAATAAATAAATAAATAAATAAATAAATAAATAAATAAATAAATAAAATCATATTAATCCTAGCGAAAATTACTATTCATAGTACTAATAAGATGCAAGTTGTATGGAAGAAATATCAATAACAGGGTGGGGTGAGCGTAGGGTACACTGAATATAAGCAGCTCAAACGTAACAGGTGCAGAATAAAGACTTTCTGAAAGTTCATAATGGACGTGAACATATAAATTATTCGAAAGGAGTTTCTGCACCAGGTGCCAAAGAGTTTAAAAGTGATCAATAGTGAATTAACAGTGTTTAAAACTAATCTGCCCCTCACCTAGATGGTTGACCTACGAATCCAAGCCTTGCAATTCATCAGGAAAGACATTTGCATAAAAAGGCCTAATTATAGAATACAGAGAATTCACTTTTTTAATAGGACAGACTACATTCTAAATACACTAGATGGAACGAGGTCTGAAGATCTGGTAAGTTAAACACTTTAACTGTTGTGAAGTGTTACTTAAAATTAAATTTGAACATGTCACATTTATTGAACATATGACGAGGGACTATTCTTAATCCCTGTCTGAATTCTCATGTCCAATGCTGTATTAAAATTAAGAGAAGTTTATTTTAAGTAATACAATTGGAAAAGTGACCACAACAGTGTGTGCATCAGATTCTTAACTTCTCTAAGTAAATATCGCAGACTTGTACCTTTAGAAACTATATTTCCACGTTTTCTCATTTTGGATTTAATTACCAAATTCATCAAAGGATGATCTAGGGTGCTTTCCAGGCCAAAAAATTTAGAAAATATTAAGTCAGTCAAAACTTCAAAGAGATGTGTTGGGCTTGTTTGTACACACTGATGTTATTACTTGTTAAGCAAAATGTATCCTTAGGTCATTCAAATCTATTTTAAGATACCTCCAAAGAGAGGATGTACTTTTCATAGTAGCTTCACCCCAAATACCAGCACATTTCATGTTCTCTAAGCATCTGCCCACATTTCATCCTTTGTTAAGTGAAAAGTAACTTGACCTGAAGCAGTCAGAATCACCAGGCTGTGTATGCACCGCAGTTCCAACTACTGGGACGTGTCAGAAGTCTAGCCCAGTGGGAGCGGTTACCAGGAAAACGATTATCACAGAGCCCCCTGGTCAGACAGCAGCCGGGGCCCCACTACTCTGCTCCGTCTGTGGTTAGGGGCTCATTCAAGAGCTGCTGGGGCATTCTCACTTGAAGTCTTCATGAGAAAAGCGTTTTCCATTGTTTCCCAGAATATGCTTCACCTCCTCCCTCTGCCAAGATCCCTTCTTGACACCCCCTGCTCCCCTGACTAGGCCTTGAAGAGTTAGGACTTGTTTTCTCTGCAAAGTAAGTCATTCCTTTATTTCTTATCTCCATATCCCAACTCCGGCCCATATCTCAGCTTTCAGAGAGTGAATGCCCACGTTTTACTCTGTGAGTGATATTTTCATTTTCAACTGAAGCAACTTGCTTCACTGAGTCATTGTTGCTACATAAACTGGGAAACAGCAAAAGAGCAGGGGGTTAGGGCAATACACACATAATCCACAGAAGTAATTAAGTGTATAAGTATTAAATTGGAGAGGTCCTTGGCAAAGAGTGGAATCAAATCTCTACAGCATGCCATGGTATCTTTTTTAATTTTAATTTTATTAAAAAAATTTTTAATTGGAGTATAACTGCTTTACAATGTTGTGTTAGTTTCTGCTGTACAATGAAGTGAATCAGCTGTATGTATACACATATCCCCTCCCTCCTGGGCCTCCCTCCCACCCCACCCCCCATCCCTCCATCTAGGTCATCACAGAGCACCGAGCTGAGCTCTCTGTGCTACACTGCAGGCTCCCACTAGATCTATTTTACACATGGTAGTGTACATATGTCAATCCTAATCTCCCAATTCGCCCCATCCCCCTTTCCCCTGCTGTGTCCACGTTCTCTACACCTGCGTCTCTATTCCTGCCCTGCATATAGGTTCATCTGTACCATTTTTCTAGACTCCACATATATGTGTTAATATACAATATTTGTTTTTCTCTTTCTGGCTTACTTCACTCTGTATAACAGCCTCTAGGTCCATCCACATCTTTAAAAATGACCCAATTTCATTCCTTTTTATGGCTGAGTAATAGTCCATTGTATATCTGTGCCACATCTTCTTTATCCATTCATCTGTCAATGGACACTTAGGTTGCTTCCATGTCCTGGCTATTGTACATAGTGATGCAATGAACACTGTGGTACATGACTTTTTGAATTACGGTTTTCTCAGGGTATATGGCCAGGAGTGGGATTGCTGGATCATATGGTAGTTCTATTTTTAGGTATTTTTGTGTGTGTGTGGTACACGGGCCTCTCACTGTTGTGGTCTCTCCCGTTGCAGAGCACAGGCTCTGGACGCGCAGGCTCAGCGGCCATGGCTCACAGGTCCAGCCGCTCTGGGATCTTCCCGGACCGGGGCACGAATCCGTGTCCCCTGCATCGGCAGGTGGACACTCAACCACTGCGCCACCAGGGAAGCCCCTATTTTTAGTTTTTTAAGGAACCTCCATACTGTTCTCCATAGTGGCTGTATCAGTTTACATTCCCACCAACAGTGCAAGTGGGTTCCCTTTTCTCCACACCCTCTCCAGCCCTTATTGTTAGTAGAATCTTGATATTTACTCTTCTTCCATGGAATCCCCAGTTCTCTTTGTACCTGTGATATATTCTGAGCAGTTGCAAAGGCTCCTGGTGGCTCATTCCACCCTCCTTCTAGTGCCATAGAAGCATTGCATGCATACTCCTGCATGCTGCTTTCTAAGACCAAAGCTGCTTTATCTCTGATGCTGTCTTTGGTTCTTATCAAAGTCAAGTTTCCTCTTGTGAAAAGGGAGGTAAATGTTGCAAGAAGAACAGGTGTTATCTTGAATCTCAAAGCAGAAACATAGTGTATAAAGCAGGCTAAAGGCAATGCAGAATCGCAAGTGTAGGTTTGGGGTAATGTGCTGACAGAGATGCTGTTACACAAGTCCTTGAAATTTTGCATCCTCATAATTGGTGTCTGGAGTTTGGTGAGAGAAGGGGTTGCAATCACAGCTGAAACAGCTGACGACTTGTCTATCTCAGCACCCACCATCACTCTGGGATCCTGAACCCACTGACAGAAATCAGTGTGCATAAAGCCATAAAAACGCCCTTACACAATCATATGCCCTTTTCTCTTGAAGTGCATCCTTCTGTTTTCATTGATTAAATCTCTTCCCTTCTGGGAAAGAAATTCAGAATTATTATCCTCATTCTCAGGTATTGTTAGAGAAAAACCATCCACAAATCTTTGTGTAAAAGAGAAGTAAACTACCAATGCTTGTCTCCAATTAAGTTAATACAGTAGTCCAGCATATAAAACATATAACGGCAAATCAATTTTGTTTGAAACAAAGGTGAAAACCTGTGAATCATGCTACCCAACCCCCTACACTCTCACCCCCTACCCCCATCATGGTTCATCAGTGAACCCCATCAAACATGCATTTAAAAGCCCATGTAGTACAACCTCATTTCTCAGATGTCGTTCCCAATAAGTAAAATAGTTGACAGACCTCTTAAAAATCCTGAAACGGAAACCCAGCTCTTAAGTGCTCACTCAGAGTCTTTGTACAAAACTATGAAACAGTTTGCATTTTAAGTTGATCAGTCTATGAAAAAAAAAATTAAAAAAGGAAATTATTTAAAAGGGAAAATGAAAAAAGTTGGAGAAATAATTGTTCCTGTGTTTTATTCTTGTATTTTGCTGTTTATCACTATTTCGAAGTCAAACACTGCAAAGTTAAAGGTTATTAATCATTGGGTTCAGTGTGCCTCTTTGTCTGAGGATAGCTTCCCATTCAGAGAGTCTGTCTTCACTGTCTGCTTTTCTACAGCATCTTCTGACGGGAAGTTGATCTTGGGAGATCACTGAAATTGACAAAACTGAGAGGTGAGGTGCTCAACAGTTTCCTGATGGCAGCTGAGAACTCATGTTTGCAAAGGGATTTAACTCAAAGATTTCTATCCCATTGGCGTGAAAACACTGCTGATAAATGCCACATTTATTTATCCAGACTTAGAAGCTGGTTATCTACACGCTTTTGAATTAAAGCTCATAAATAATTCTCGTTGTATTCTCTGGTTCCTCTAGTATCCTTCAGTGATCCGTTGGTTGTATTAGAATGCAAAGACTCATTTCCAAATTAATTCGAGAGCCAAAGAAAAATTCTATTCCTTCCAAAGGTCAAACATTCTGATGGAAAGGAGTTAGTGTAAGACTTTGAAAAATGTTTTGTAAGGTGTAAGAGCAGCTCAGACTTTACCGAGTCAAATTTTAGCATAGAAAAAATACAATTAACAGTTTTGTTGAAAGAGATGCAAAACTCTATACAACAAAATGAAATAAAGGAATGAGAAAATATTAACATTAAAAATCTAAATGAAGCTGTTTAAAAATCTAACTTCTGTTATGACTTAAGTATTTCATGAGCTGTCAATCTACTTTGCTGTGCATGGCGAAAATGCACAAAGAAATATGCACTTTATAAATATATTTTGGTAAACTTGACTGTCACAATCTCATTTTTATGACTCTGGGGAATAGTCATCTCTGGGGAATCCTTAAAATTAAAAAAGAAATCTCTGAAGCTACTTTAGATTAATTGCTTTGGAAGTTTCAAATACAGATGCTTTGATCATAAGCTTAAATAAATGCAAAATAAGAAAGAATATTAAGTTGCTTCATCAATCCCTAAGGCCTTCTGTCTAGAGCTTACTGACTTGGAAGAGCAGAAATATGAGACCAAAAACAACTCAGATAAAAACAGGTCTATAAACTAGACCAACATTTAACAACAAAATGCTGGGGATACTGTTAAGTGAAAAAAAACACATCTAGTCCTCAAAACACCACCTGTCTTCTAAGCCTTGAATGCCCAGAATGTAGACACTTAAAACACATGAAACAGCTGCTCTTGATCTGCAATGCTGGCTTACATGCTGGGGATTTATGTGACTTCTTCAAGGTCACACTTACCTCCTTCTATGTGTTGTCTGTCCTACAAATAGTTCATTGACACATAGATAAAAGTGGGCAATTTTGAAATATTTTGTATACCACACTTCCATTTTCATAGAAGATGTAAAGCGAGAGTATCAATGAAAGAACTACTTCCACCTTTGTGCATTTTGTAAATCCCTGGTGGTGGATTTTTTTTTGCGGTACGCGGGCCTCTCACTGTCATGGCCTCTCCCGTTGCGGAGCACAGGCTCCGGACGCGCAGGCTCAGCGGCCATGGCTCACGGGCCCAGCCGCTCCGCAGCATGTGGGATCCTCCCGGACCAGGGCACGAACCCGCGTCCCCTGCATCAGCAGGCGGCCTCTCAACCACTGCGCCACCAGGGAAGCCCCCCTGGTGGTGTTTTGATGTCACAACTACAGTAGGTGTGGGATGGGATGGGGTTTGGCAAATGAGGACCACTGGGCAGTTAGCTGGACCTGGTCTTGTCCTGTGGATACTCAATACAGCCCTGGATACTGTACAACTGTTGATTGATCTTCTAGAAATGTGTGGAGGGATACTTTTTTTTTTTAATCATTAATTACCTGAGACTGACTCTAACTGTCCTGCACGTAAATGAAGTGTCTAAGAACCAATACAGGGTGTTGATTGGGAGCGGTTCCTGGATTACTAGGGTTTGAATTCTGGGCCTGTCGCTAGCTGTCTGACCCTAGATGAGTTACTTCATCCTCCTGTGCTTTGGTTTCTCTCCTTATGAAACCGGGATGGTCATACCAGAAGGCTGTGATAAGTAAACACAAAGAACCTGCAACGGTGCTTGACGGACAACAAAGACTCTACGTCTTAGCTATTTCCAATATTTCTAATAGAGAAGTAATAGGTAAATCAGGGGAAGTTTATACTTTTTGTTCAAACTCTATTAAACCTTATGTACCCTTTCACGAAAATCCATACCTACAATGGTAAGATGGCAGCTTTTCTTATTTAAATCACCAACAGTACACAACCACATCATTTTTTTTGATTTAGGTATACCTGGCATCCCCTGGTGGATGCAGGGAACAACTTCCCCCCACCCCCAGATTTATGAACATCTGGCCTAACGACACACAGGTACCCCTGGATGTGTAATAAGTTTATCACTCACATGGCACACAGGAAGTGGATTTCCTCAAGGAGAAGGGCTCAGGTTGTGTCTGGAGAGAAACAGGAACAGGAGGAGATGGGTGGCTTGGAGTGTGTGTTATGGTCACTGGGTGGAGTGGATGGGCTGCTCTATTGTGATGAGTTTCCACCTGTGACCTGAGACAGGAGGTGTGGCGGTGCAGGGGGATTACTCAGTTATGGAGGAAGGGGTGTGTGGTAACCTGAAAACTGTCTTGCTAACATCAAAAATGGAATCTTTTTATTACAATATCTTCCTGTATTTGCATCATTCATAGTGATTCCAGGTTGAATTATAAGAATCTCACTACTTTGATATGACTCCTAATGTAATTATTATGTCTCATAAGTTTACACTGAACACTATCATTTATTATTATTTTAATATCTCCCTTATATTGATGGCATTGTCTTGGTTTATGTTCCTCATATAAGTAGGCTATAGAATCTGTGAATTTCATTTTAATATAGGAAATAATGTTATAAAACTTTTGTTCTTAAAAAGTGTCATTGAGTCTTACAGGTTTAAGAATTTCTGTATTAAAATGTGGACTTTTCTGAGATTTAGAAAAATGCATAAGAAGTGGTAGCGAAAAGTTAAGGGGACATTCATAAAACATTTTTTCCAAGTGCTATAACATGTAGTATTATTCCCCAAGTGAATTTATTATCCTAACTTTTTATGCATGTCTTTACTAACCTACATACAGATGGTTTTTGGAGCAAGATGCTTTGTCCCAAATCTTTCAAGGAAAGACCTTGATTGAACAATCTATGCTGCACATTTTAAAAAGGAAAAAAGAAAAATCTGTATATGCCAGAAGGCTTCCATAAGCCCAGCTGGTGATCCATGAGTTTGGAGGCCTTAGGCTGGATTAACTGCCTTAAATTTTTAATTAATTGCTTTAAGGTATTGATTTATAAACACTGAGAACTGCCGTGTAGCAACCAAGAAGTTATTTCACAAATAACTACAGAAAATACACACTTGGAATCAACAAATGGCAAAACACAGGTGAGGGAAAAAGCATTGATAAAGGTACTCTATTTACTGAGGAATTTAGAGTGATAGAATTAGATGGTCTCCACAGAGAAAGAAAAAACCTGTATAATGAAGTTCTAAAAAATAAAACTTCTGAGGCTCTATGGTCATCCTCAATCAGTAAGTACACTTCATTTTTTGGGTGGTGGGCAAACATGATGACAGTTGATGTCACTGATGCAGCTTGAAATTGTATGCTTTTTGGGAGTGGGTTCTAATAAAGTCTTTATCATGCACAGAACGCTATTCAGACCTGTTTTCACATGGTGATGCTTAAAAGGCTAAAGAGAGGTAGGGCTGTTTTCCCCTGACCCCACTGTACATATTTCTGTTCAACTTCATCTCCCCAGGAGAGGAAGATTATTTACCCATGAATGTGACCAAGCCCAGGGCATTCTTCATCTGCTGGTGTACATAAAGTGCAGGGTGGTGGGGCTCTGTAGGCTGGCATTCAGTTACATCAGTTTTTGAGAATCATGTGATTGTTCACTAAAAGAGTTGGGTGTTTTATGGCCTCTCATTATTATAAATAAATATGATACTTGTTTCTTGAAAACATCCCATCCCTACTACTAATTTCTATTTTTCTTCAAGACTCAGGTGATTCCCAAAGTGGAGAAGGTCCCACATAGCAACGTAAGATAGTGCTGTAAAGGACATGGACGTAAATGCAATCCAAAAATTTTACTTGTGTCCCCTACTTTTTTTTTAGACCCAACTCCTGCAGTCTCTCAACTTTCTAATTATTCCATGGTTTATTCATCTACCTCCAAATAGCTCTTAACTACCAATATCCTTTGAAAGTTTTACAAAGCATATGGAGAAAGGAGAGTGTAGGGTTTAGGTTTAAAATAGCATCTTATATAAGTCCCCGATGAAGCTTCTTCCAAATTACTTTACAAGTTACCCTGGAGCAGGGAGTAGAAAAAGAAAGAAAGAAAAAAATCACAAATAGCAGAAAATTCTGGGTCTAATCTTCAACTTTAGCCACAATTTATATAGAAAGTCTAAGAATTAATGGAAATGTATTGTGAAACAGGAAAGTAGGCTCATTACTTGATGATGATGATGATGATGATGATTAGTAGTGGTTGTAATGGTAGTAGTTCTGCTATTAGAAATGTCAGAAAAGAATTATTAGAAGCCTGGAAAGGGAGATCAAAAGATATTTAATCTATCTGAGACTGCCCTTCCTTATCTTAGAGATATATACTCTGCCACAGAAAACTGGGTAGACAGGTCTATACTGCACAGCAGGTGCCTTTAACGGAAGACTTCTTCCTAAAATCATTTACTCTGGGGAAAGTGACAAGCAGCCCTAATACCCAGGACATGGCCTGGCACCATCAGCCAGGCTGTGGGGTTACAGGGACCTGGTGTGGCCATTACTGTTAGGACACACATTTTACTACTGAACATCAATTACTTCACCCAGCACCAACAGCAGACAAAGCCACTCTGCGAGTCTGACGGGCAAAGACAGAAATAGCACAACTCTGTATTCATATCAAAGCCTGATATGTGTATTCATATCACATGCTGCAAACATGAAGAATGACCAAATATCTCCATTTACTGGCTGATATGATTGCTGCTTCTCTACCAGTTACAGATTTAGCGCTGCTCCCTTCTTTCTTCCTTCTAGATGTAATACAGGCACCTAATAATAGAGAACCACCCCCACTTCATACAATCCACGACTCCCACTTCCTTGGACTCTTCTCCAATCACCCACCCCAAGTCAAATTCTATATTAGTTTCTTTCTTATAGTCTCTCTGGGAATAAGCAAGGGGCAACCAAATGAGCACAGGCAAAGGCTATTTATTCAGAGCATACTGTAGCAAAAGAGTCAGCCACCAACACTTGCGTTTTGGCAGGGAGTCAAAGGCAGGCAGAGGAGGGGGGCATCCTATGTGGTTGGTTAGGGGTACATATTTGGCTTTCTCTAGTTGGTCCTAAGTTGGAAGCAGGGACAGAAATTCAGAAAGCTGTCCGTTATTAACAAGTCCTGGCCATTTGGGGTCGCTCATTATGGGGGGGGGTGGTTTCTAAACTGGCCTCCACACACAGAGGGCAAGGAGAGACCAAAGAAAGAGGAAGATGCCCCAGATTGGTGGGTGGCAGATGTGGAACAGAGACACTCAAAACAGGTTGAGACTCCTGCTACCTGGACAAGAAAATGCTGGCTCTCACACTTAACCACCTTGACCACCTCTTCTATATACAGGTCTTTCATACTTATATGATAGAAATGAACAATCTGCAATATTTTTATTCCACATTTTTAACGTAAAATGTAAAGCAACAGTCTCAAGGAAGAAACACTCCCACCGTGGAGCATCTCACAAATTCTTGGTGGTGTGTTGGTTTTACAAAGACAGGAAGTGAGGGGAGGGCTAGTGAATGCAGCCACAGTTCCACACGTGGTACATTTTCCCTGAATGCAGTGAGCCAGTAAACCCAAATTTCTTTGACTAGAAGTATATCCCTGGTGGCCTCTGGCTAGAGGTCATTGACAGAAGTGGAGGTCCACTGAGATCCACTCAAGACCCTTGCTGACTGTTAGTCTCAAGTCAGTAAGAGTGAGCACCTCTGGGGCCCCTTGAGTCTTTGGCTAAGTTCTAGAGACAGGAGGGTTCATACCCTGACAGTCTTATGATTCTTCCAGGTTCTCTCAAGGTAAGACTGTGCCTCCCCATAGGCTGAACACCTGCTCCCTTTAGGATTTCTCACGAACACATTAACTTGCATGCAGATTTGTGTAACTGACAAAATTTTACCAGTAACAATTTAGACCAGCAATGGCTACTTTGGTAACATTTCCATATGAATTTTTTTTTTTTTTCCATTTGAGAGATAGGTAGGGTACCGCCCAGAGAAGACCTGCTCACCTGTTGAAAGGAAGAGATCGTGGATTTAACATAGGAGACGCCCTCTTCTTTGTCTCCATAGTTCAGGAATTAATAATGTTGGCTTTTACATCACACAACTTGTTAATGGTCAGGAGACTGAGTTATTAAAATAACTGTAGTGCACCTCATTTGTGGATGTGCGTCCATGTTGATTTTCTTGACTCTAAAGGTTATTCTCCCCTCAACTTGCAGAGGGAAAACTGTTGGTCTTTTACGGTAAAAAAGTCATTTGTTTGAAGCTGACCTTCTCTCACTTTGTTTTTTTATTTCTCTCTTCCTCTTTTCCCCTCTCTTAGTAAACTTTAAAGATTAATCAAGAAAAAACATAAATAAAATTTATGTCACTATGTGAGGACTCTTAGGGATATTTAAGTACAGATAAGACTCATAAGACCTAAATAAAAGAAAGAAAATACATTCAAGGCTTTGTGTTTTGTTGTGGATAGTGAAAATATTATATACATAATAGTATTTGTTACTATAGCTACAAGATAAAGAGGAAGAGCCTTGGTAACAAGAAAAAGATAAAACAAAAGAATATAACGTTCTCTTTAATATTTGACTAAATTATTAAATTAAAATTATGTTTAGTGACCAGTGTTTATATCAGTTTCTTACTTAGAAATCATCCAAGCATGCAAAAATTACTTACTAATTGAATATTTTGTCTAAGGTTTGGTTAGTTAGATCTGGAAATTACAATTTTAATAACACATTATATTCTTATGGTAACATTGTAAGAATTTACAGTTTACAATGGTCTTGCACAAACCGAAACATTGTGATGACATTACTTTTATATGGTAAGCTAAATTTTAAAGGCATGACTTAGGGTCTTTGTGCAAGAATAAATTGTAAATTCTTACAATGCTGCTAATAATAGGAATATAATGTGGTAGCTAAAATTAGAACTTTCAGATTTTTAATTTTAAAATTTAGATGAAATATTTAGTTAAATAATAAATAATTTTGCATGCCTAGGTGACTTTTAAGTAAGAAAGTGACATAAAACACTGGTTACTAAACATAATCTTAATTTATTAATTTAATCTTATTACTTATAATAGGTTAAAACATGCAAATTACTTTGTATATCATATGTACATTTACATATAATATAGAATTTATATACATTTATTTTGTTACCTCCATTTCTTAAAATAATATGAAATGAATAGAATGGTGAAGAAAAAATACTAAACTGTACTTCAGATTTCTCTTATGTCTGGAGAGGAAATACATTGGTTATTTGGTTAAAAACGGTAATTTTTATAAATGGTTGATTACACTAGGTACCATACTTAAGAGAAATACAAATATGTATACATATACACACACAGAAAATGGGGGTAACTTAATAGTTTGTTTCTTACGAAAATTATCGCTACTTTCCAAGACGGTAAATTTTGATCATTTTTCTGAAAACTGAGTTGTAATAAGAGAGCAAAGAACAAAGTTACAGAAAATTAGCCTAGGAATTGTATATGTCTATCCATCTATTGTCTATCCATCTATTGTCTATCCATCTATTGTCTATCCATCTATTGTCATATCCATCTATATGTCTATCCATCCATTCTCCAGCAGCATAGCCAAGAAATACAGTTGTCTAAAATGAAATCAGCTAATACATGGGATCAAATCCAGATCCTTTCCAAGTGGTGAATGCATAGACCTCCACTGATTCCAATATGATTTAATAGCAAAGAAATAGTTGCTCTACGAAATAAAAATTCTGAATAGTTAGAAAATGAACCATCATCCTGAAGATCCAGATGCAAAACATACAGAGAGAAAGTATCCATCACAGGAACCATAAGGAAATTTTAGAAAACTCTATGACACACTCAACAGTAAGTGAGGAGACCTGGATTCTATAGATGGGTGAAGTGGAAAGAAATAACTTATATAAAATTATCATATGATTACATGAATAATGACTAAAATATGGAGGAACGAGAAGAAGATTGCAAGAAAAAAAAAACCCTAAAATTAAAATCAAGTTGAAATTAAAATTTGTTTTTATTTTTTATTTTCTTGTTTGTGTAAACAGTGTCTAAGCTGTTAAGAGTGTGGTGAGTCAAATACTTGCATACACTGGTGGGAGATGAGTCTACAGATACTATCTTCCAGGAAAGGAATTTGGCAATATTATCCAACATAAAATATATGCATTTTAACCATAGCAATTAGTAAGGAAAGTAAGGATAGTAATTATAGATATGTTCGTACTCAGAACTCTGGAGGTACACGATGGGTTTCTGAATATTTTTTTAAAATGCTACAGTAAAAATTTTTCAAATAAAAATGTGGTGAAAAGCATCACAAATTTAACAGGATAATATTAATGTACTTCAGTCATGAAAGGTGGAAAAGTATGAATATATTTAAGCTGAAGAGTTAATTTAGGGGATTTACTTTTCAGTATTTTTCAATTATACTCTTGCATTTACTCTTCAGTATGTTTAAAATTTCTGCAGTAAGATAATGTTTATTTTATCTTATTAAACATAGCTCATTTTATTGAAAATATACCTTTTTCTTATTATATTTTTATTTGCAAAATAATTAGAAAGTATGCCATATTCCTTGGCCCTATATCAGACAGATAAGTGAAATAGAATTCAGAGGATGTACATTGTCTAATACCACTAGAATTCTGGCAGGTTGGTGTTAGGTTAGAGGGTTTTTAGGGCAAACAAGATGTACGAACTCTCAGTAGCAAAATAATGAGTCATGGGCATGAAATGTACAGCATGGGGAATACAGTCAATTATATTGTAATATCCTTGTATGTGACAGATGGTGACTAATCATCGTTATCATTTTGTAATGTATAGAAATATCAAATCCCTATGTTGTACACCTGGAACCAACATAGTGTTGTAGGTCAATTATACTTCAATTAAAAAAAAAAAAAGTAAACCCTGGAGGAAATGCATCAAAATGCTAATGATGGTTATATCTGGGGGCTGTGGATTATGGGTGATAGTTATTTTTTTACTTTAAACTTTTATAGATTTCTAGTCATCAGCAATGAATATGTATTGCTTGTAAAATTAGAAAGAAAACAATAAATGTCATTAAAAATGAAAAAAAAAAGATTTTAAGAAAGAAAAAAGGCAAACAGTACAAGGAACAAATAATACAAGTCTTTTACATTGTAAGCAAAATGCCAGACTATGATTCAGCAGACTTAGCTTCTGGCTCTATTAGCTTTGAATTTTAGGTTAAGGCAAATATTTCTGCTCTTATTTTCATTCTGGAAAATATAATAGTCATATAAGAAGTTATCTCATGTCCTGCTGAACTTTAAAATTTAATTTTTTAAGTTAATAAAGCTCAATACTGAAAGTTATGACCGTAGATTCAATACTGGCCTCTTTAGAAGGACGGATTATCTTGCCTTATGTTTTCTTCATGATTTTATTCTCTTTCCCAATGTGTAAACAATGTAAGCTAGTAATTGTTTTTATTACATTTTCATATTTATATTCTTACGTATATTTAATATTTAACCATATAATACATAATTATGTCGAACATAACAGTTTTAAATTAGTCTTGTTTTAAATATTTAAAAAGCATATGGGCTATTTTATGTATCATATATTTTTTAAGAAAATAAGACTGAAGTATGTATTCCTAAATAATCCCTTCTATGTGTGATGTTGAAAAATTAAACTCTTCTTCATGGATAATTATTAGAACTATACAAACTCCTATCATATTAGTTTGTTTGCATAGATAATTGTGCTATTTAATAATTGTGAGTATTTATATGACCTAAGGAAGATAATATATTCATTTAGGCTGATTAAAACTTTTCTAGTAGGCAAACTTGGTGCCACATTACTCAAATTTTTAAATTATTTATTTATTTATTCATTTATTTTTGAAGTATAGTTGACTTACAGCATTTTATCAGTTTAGGTATACAACAAAGTGATTTGATAGTTTTATAAATTAAGCATTATACAAAATTATTATAATATTATTGAGTATATTCCTTGTGCTGTATGTTACATCCCTATGACTTATTTAATTTCCAACTGGAAGTTTGTACCTCTTAATCCCCTTCAGCTATTTGGCCCATTCCCCCACCCCTCTGCCCTCTGCAACCACCAGTCTGTTCTCTGCATCTGAGTCTGTTTCTGTTTTGCTATATTTGCTCTTTTGTCTTTCAAATTCCACATATAAGTGGAATAAGACAGTATTTATCTTTCTCTGTCTGACTTATTTCACTTAGCATAATGACCTCTAGGTCCATCCATGTTGCTGCAAATGGCAAAATTCCTCATTGTTTGTTGCAGCACTATTTACAATAGCCAAGACATGGAAGCAACCTAAGTGTCCATCAACAGATGAACAGATTAAGAAGATGTGCTATACAGTGGAATGATATTCAGCTATGAAAAAAAGGAAATCTCTATGTTATTGTTTAATGATTAAGGTTATAACAGAAAATGTATACCTGTATTATAAATGGATATAATAACATATAGACAAGATAATTTCCATTGTAAAAATCTACCACATTAAACCAGGGATTCTCAACTGAGGTAAGCTAAAATTATGAAAGACTGCATTTCAAAAAAAATAGGAAGATTTATTACTTAATGATAGCAATTTAATTCTTTAAGTTATCCTACTGTTACTTATTGTATTTGTAGTTTTTATATTCAGTGGATTTTAACGTGCTATTCTAAATGCTTATTTCTTTTTAAAAACAAAAATTAAAACTTCTGTCATATTATTCATTTTTAAATGCTAATTTTAGTCTCAATTTTATGTCCATCATCCTATTAATTTCTTTTGTATCCGTTCTTCAAAAAAATTTTTTTTAAATTTTTACTTATTTTATTTTTGGCTGCATTGGGTCTTTGTTGCTGCATGCAGGCTTTCTCTAGTTGCGGTGAGCAGGGGCTACTCTTCGTTGCGTTGTGTGGGCTTCTCATTGGGTGGCTTTTCTTGTTGCAGAGCATGGGCTCTAGGTGTTCAGGCTCAGTAGTTGTGGCTCACGGGCTTAGCTGCTCTGCGGCACATGGGATCTTCCGGGACCAGGATTGAACCCCTTCCCCTGCATTGGCAAGTGGATTCTTAACCACTGCGCCACCAGGGAAGTCCCTGTACCCATACTTGGATGGAAATAGATTTTTCTTTTTTGCCTGATTTATTTAGTCTTGATGAAAATACAATTTAGGTTTGATTTTGTTTTGTTTAACTGATCTTCTCTTTTATTTTTTCTGAATTACATTGACAAAATACCACTTTAGCTTTACCTTAAATTATATATCACACAACAAATGCTTTTCCAACATTTTCTTTATAGGCATTTCATCTGATATATATTTTTTATTAATCTATAGTTTTAAGTTTTTATACTTGTAGATAAAACTAGCATACAGGAGTAGGTACTAAGAACAACATTTCTCCTTGCAAAGGAAATTAATGATAAGTAAATAGATCATTTATATAAGAAAACTCAAGCAATAACTACTAATTTTAAGTACCCCATTCTGCTTTTCATATCAAGATCCTGGGAGGTAAGATAAGATGTTGCCGTTTTCAAGCAATAAATGGAGCCACATTCTCCCCATTGAAATATCAATACGTAATTTTTTTTTAGTTTTAAGTATTTCTGTCTACTATATTTCTGGTAATACTAGTGAACCCAAAGTTTCATGGTTAAAAGGGTGATTGCATGATAACTAAGTTTCCAGGCACTTTCTGGTTTGCTTCTCCACTCTTACATGTCAGGCCAGATAATGACTCAGGATTTCTTCTGTAACTTTGTCCAGTCACCTGGTATGCATTCAGCCATTGAGAAGCAAGAGTGAGAAGGAAGGGCATACATCCTCACTGAGATCATGTCATGAAGTCCGATTGTACCCAATGGTCAGCACCTCCTGTCATGGACACCGGAGCTACAAGCTCAGTGCGTTACTGTTGTTGGTACTTCACTATTTAACAGAGGAGAACAAACCTGACTTCATATTGGATCTATTACTTTAGCTCTAACATTTGTGCTCTGTTGCCTGTGCTTAGTCATGCTGCACCTTTGTCTCAAACTATAAAAGAATGTCACCTATTGCCTGAAATATACATAATAGCCCATTCTCAATGTTCTGCCTCCCAGGCTTGAGTTTTAAAGGTGTAACACTTTTCCATTCATATAGAGATACAAAAAGTTACAGAACACAGAATAACAATTGTCTGATTGGAAGTTTATGGGAACATTGTAACCAGACTTAAAAAGGATTCCAGTACCAAGATATTTGCACCAACCAGCCACATCCCCACCCCTTTCAGTACAAAAGAAGCCTGAATTCTAACTCAGGTAAGATGGTTTTTGGGGACACTCGTCTGCCATCTTCTCCGTCTGCTGGCTTTCTGAATAAAGTCAATATTCTTTGCCCCAACACCTCATCTCTTGATTGACTGGCCTGTCATGAGGCAAGCAGTAAGAGCTACGTGATAATCAAAGTTCTTAAATCGTTCATTGGCCCGTTCAAGAATGCAGATTACTTTGTAAGATCAAGTGTTCTTTTTGCTTTGCTTTAATTACTTCCCGTATATGTTGGAAACAGCAAGGGATTCCTAGACCAGTTCCCTGCATACTGCATTGACTGTGCTTTGTGACACTTCCCTCAATAATTGGGCACCTTCCTCAAGAAAACAATGCTAAAGGTTATAGGTAAAATTTTAAAGCAAATGTAACCAGTGCTTACTTTAACGTATCATGCCAAAAAATTATAAATAAAATTTTATAATAATAATTCAGAAGGCAAAGCAAGGTGAATTTTATTTCAGCAAAGATAAGGCTTTCTCTTTAATGGATGACATCTTGACCTACTAAATAAGTGTGTGATAGAATCTATAAAGATATTTGCAATGTTCATACCTCTAAGAGATCAGAATCTGGGGTACACAAAGAACCCAACAAATCATTTCAACTGGGGTTCCTTATAAAACTACAAATAGAACTACCAGCAATCCCACTACTGGGCATATACCCTGAGAAAACCATAATTCAAAAAGACTCATGTACCACAATGTTCATTGCAGCTCTATTTACAATAGCCCAGAGATGGAAACAATCTAAGTGTCTATCATCGGATGAATGGGTAAAGAAGATGTGGCACATATATACAATGGAATATTACTCAGCCATAAAAAGAAACAAAATTGAGTTATTTGTAGTGAGGTGGATGGACCTCGAGTCTGTCATACAGAGTGAAGTAAGTCAGAAAGAGAAAGACAAATACCGTATGCTAACACATATATATGGAATCTAAGAAAAAAAAATGTCATGAAGAACCTAGGGGTAAGACGGGAATAAACACACAGACCTACTAGAGAATGGACTTGAGGATATGGGGAGGGGGAACGGTAAGCTGGGACGAAGTGAGAGAGTGGCATGGACATATATACACTATCAAATGTAAAATAGATAGCTAGTGGGAAGCAGCCGCATAGCACAGGGAGATCAGCTCGGTGCTTTGTGACCACCTAGAGGGGTAGGATAGGGAGGGTGGGAGGGAGGGAGACGCAAGAGGGAAGAGATATGGGGATATATGTATATGTATAGCTGATTCACTTTGTTATAAAGCAGAAACTAACACACCATTGTAAAGCAATTGTACTCCAATAAAGATGTAGAAAGTCCAGCAATGCAGGAGTTGGCTCAGACATGGTGACCAAGGAAGCGTTAAGCACTGTGGCGACAGAGGCAGGTCCTTGCAGCCTTTTAAGAATAACATGCCATTGTTCAGTCAAATTACTTAGCCCTCACCTATGTCCCATCATAGGGAACACATCGAACACAGAGAAAAGTAGCTGGTTATGTTAGCTCCTCTCCACTACTGCTCTCAACCCCCTTTTACAAATCACAAGACCTACTCTTGGGTTTCTACAAGCGCTATTCTTATAGCAGTAAATTGGTGAGAAAATGTTCATGTGCAAAAGAAACTTTTATGCAAGATAACTTTGCTGCATCTCTGTTGCTTTCTAGTTGTGGTATACATTCGAAAACATGGATGGTATAAGTTAGAAGAGAATTGCATTGTGAGAATTTTGCATTTTAATAATTTTCTCCTTCAGGTCTTGTTTCTCTGTTTCATGCTTCATTAGAATTTGTGATTTACAATGTATGTAACCTTGCACGGTGGCTAATTTTAAGAGGTGTCTAATAGAAGAATAGGATTCTAGATGTAGGAGTAAAGGTAATTCTGACAAAGATGAGGAATCAGCATTCTGTGAGTCATTTATTACAGTCATGCAACAAAGGTAACAAACGAATTGGGCATTAGAATGAAAGCTACTATAGTGCAAATTAGCTTTTTGCTATCCTAACCACTGGGTGTCATCTCCAGCTTAAAACCTATAAATATAACAGTGGGAACAACAAAATTGAAAAGACAAGCACAAATGATTGCTACTTGACAATGTACTGATGATTTTAGATGGAAATTGGAACCTAAGACAAAATAAATTTATCGTTTGTTTGTTTTCAATTCACAGTCACTGAAAAGTTTCTGGATTCAGGAAGCAAGTTATAAATCGATTGGATGATAATTCAAAATGGTTAATTTTAGGTAACAAAGACTTGTTTAATCAAGAGTATTTAAAAAACTTCTGGAAACTAAGACTAAGTACACAAACATCTACTATATATAGCAATATGATAGCTTTACAGAGGAAGAGTTCTTGATAAATTGATCTGAAAGGTGAATTGCAGTACTTAAAAAAACAGTAGGCCAGATTTTACTTAGTGCTTTGAAAATGAAGCATGTTTGCAGAAATTCCTTAACAGATATTTTTTAATTAGCTGAACACATCTCTGCAGCAGATGGAGAAAATGTTTTGATTTTAAGTGACAAAAATCTTGGATTTAAAAGAAAACTGAATCTTCAGGAAAATGTTGCAAAATAAAAATACTTAAATGTTTCCCCTGGTGCTTTGGTTTGGAAGTGATTAAGTATATGAGAAAGTCTCACGATTTATTAAAACCATCCGGAAGAAATGTAGAACATGGCGGAGCAGCATATTTCCTGTACTTTTAACACCTGCATGTGAATGGCTTAGGGCCCTTTCTCTGAATATTCTGCTCAGCTTCTGACATGTAGAGAAGAGAAAGAATCTTACAGAAGGTAGCCTGATAATGCAATGAAAGTGAGACCACCTGATTGCCTCAGACAGGTTCCAGATGCTATAAAAGATGTGTTCTGCCATTTACAAGAAAGTAACATGCATTTTGATACAATTTTCAACTTCATCAAAGCGTGAAGCAAGTTTCATTATTTAAAAAAAGAATCAAGAACAAACACTGAAATTGTCTCAGTTTAGTTAATATGAGATACCCCTGTGCTTTATTTCCTTAGTTAAGCAAAGTTAGGCATTTGTGCAGCATAAAAACATTACGGAGGTAAAGTCACTCATTTTTAGAGCAGAAAAAAGACATTTCAGGTATATAAAGCTGCAAAAGATCAAGAATCTCACACATGTAAAATAAACTTGTAACTTCTAGCCCTGTATTTGGACTTGATCAAGTCACTCGGGAAGAAACGTTTTTATATCAGTGTTGTATAAAATTATTTAAGCCACATGTTATTCATATTTTATTTAAAGGATAATTGTATTAGCATATTTAATTGTCAACATTGCCATAAATATTCATGTTATAAATGATCTTAACTAAGACCAATTTACATTCACTAAATTAATCCTACCTTTAGAAAATTGAATCCTATTTGGATTACAGCAATTATTTATCAGAAAATGTCTGCATGATGTTTTAAAATTTTATGAAAAGAGAAGAAAGAGACTAATTTCAAGAAAGATAAACTATGCTTCAACGGGGTTTCATTGTTGTTGTTGTTTTTGCTTTAGTTAGTAACTTTTAGTTAAAAGTCATTTCTGTTTAATTAGGAAAAAACACTCTTTCACAGACAATATTTCACATGCCATACCTCAACTCATCAGCATATTGTACAATAGAAATTTGTAATGAGGATTTTAGGACATTTCAGTAAGTTAAGAAAAAGAAAAGAGAAACTTTTAAAAAACATAAATTTCCTGTACCTATAATATTGATTTGATTAGAATTAATAGCCTTTGTAGGGAGGAATAAACTGGCCCAAAATAAGCAAAGCTACAGAAAATTATCTTTTACCTCTCAAAAGATCATTGACATTTTAATTATAGATTGTGGTGGAGAATTCAGGGAGCATGTTAGCTTGCCTTGACAAATAGATATTATAATTTTTACTTAGGGGTTCCCTGAGACCTGAACAAGAATCAAGAGCTCCTCCCATGTAAAATGTTTGAGGGAGGCTACCCTGGAGTCATGAGAGTGACTGAAGTTCACAAAGAGCAACAGAAATAAGTCTGCTATGAACAGTGTAGAGCATAAGAAGTCAAAGCCAACAGAGTACCTAGTGTGTGATTCCATTTATATAAAGCCCCCGAACAAGAGACATTATTAGTCTTTCATGGTCAGGATTGCTCTGGAAGGGGGTAGTGACTGGAAGGTATACAGGGCATCTTCTACAGATTCTGTTAATGTTCTATGCCTTTACCTTGTACAGAGTAATCAGACATGTTCATGTGGTGAAAGTTCACGCAGCTGTACACTTACAATGTGTGCGCTTCCGAGTGTGTAATAACCATCAACAAAATTTATGAAAATAAACACAGCATTAAGAAACCCAGACTTTGCAAGATCATATTCAAATAAAACGTACTTTATCAAACATATTAAGATGGTTATCATTCTGGAGGGAGTCATGGAAGCTGTATGAAGATGAAAGGGAATAAACAAAGGGAGAAGTATGCAATGACCAATAATTTTACCTTATTAGGGACTATGAGTGTGATAAACTCAGCTCTCTGGTTAAAAAAGAAAAACAAAAGCTCTCCAGGACTTAGCCATGAAATCAGAAGTGACCAATATTTCATTTAAAAATGCACACACGTTTATTCCTGGGGGTCGGAAGAGTAAATTACATGTGTTTCCATTATTTGGCTCATGTATAGAAAAACCAAGAACCCTAGGACTACCCTATAGATGACCTGCAGAGTTTCCTAAAAAGTGAGAGCTTAGCAATCATCTTAGAAATCATTTTTTTTTTTTTTTTTTTTTTTTTTTTTTTTTTGCGGTACGCGGGCCTCTCACTGTTGCGGCCTCTCCCGTTGCGGAGCACAGGCTCCGGACGCGCAGGCTCAGCGGCCATGGCTCACGGGCCCAGCCGCTCCGCGGCATGTGGGATCCTCCCGGACCGGGGCACGAACCCGTGTCCCTAGCATCGGCAGGCGGACTCTCAACCACTGCGCCACCAGGGAAGCCCAGAAATCATTCTTTAAAATGCACTAATTTTCATAGCTAAAAGTACCATATGTCAACTCCATAAATATTTTCATATTCCAATAAGGTTGTCAAAATTTCATGCTCATGACATTTATTTCTGTGACCCTGAAACACCCACATGGGTTTGTGTGTGCACATATGTCTGTGTGTGTATGTTTTGGGTGAACACCTTCAGCTAATCGAAGTCTGAATGAAATTTGTCTGCTAAATGTCTCCTTTTACAACTGCCCTCTGCCTTTGTGGCCTGAAATCTCTCAGGAAACTAGAGTCATTACTTCGTTCTGCAATGTGTAGAATGATTCTTGACTTACCTATTATTGATTAACTCTAAAATAGCTACATTGTATGTATGTTGCTGTATATAAAACTGAGAGAAACCATGTGGAGTCATGAATCATACTTCATGCAGAAAGGACTCACTGCCTGCAGAAATACCCTCCTGTAGCCCTCATCATCAGACCCGCTTTGGCAGTCAAACAACTATGTAGAGGCAACTCCCAAGCGAATAGTGCAAAAAATCCCTAGGAATAATTTAGGAGCAAACACTCTTTTATGACTGCTTCACATATAAGATCCTCAGACAGTAGGAAATAGATGTAAACAAATAATTTATTTTGTCTCCTGCTAGTACAGAGAAATATCATAAAATTACAGACTCTGGTGCTAGAAGAAGCTTGCAAAAGTCAGCTCAACAATTTGATACGGTTTTTAGGAAGTGGCCACACAGACAATCTAGCAAACCTCTCATGTTAATGGAAAAAAATAGTGAGATTTACAGAATTTAACTGAGTTCCCAAAGATAGTTTTAAGGGTAAATCTAGGACCCATGTATCCTTATCCTGGCCACACTCTTTATACAATACTATATAAACTGACTCTGTCTCCATGCTTTCAGAAAATCTACTCTCAAACTACGAAAACTGATCACACATTCATTTTAGACAATCAGGGGAAAACACCTGTGGCTCATACTCTATTTAATGCTTTAAAAAAGTGGTTTTGTACCTACATGAATTTCCAAAGCACATTTTTAAAATTATATCTTTTCTTTTCTTTTTTTTTTTTTTGCGGAACTCAGGCCTCTCACTGTTGTGGCCTCTCCCATTGCGGAGCACAGGCTCCGGACGCGCAGGCTCAGCAGCCATGGCTCACGGGCCCAGCCGCTCCGCGGCATGTGGGATCCTCCCGGACCGGGGCACAAACCCGCGTCCCCTGCACCAGCAGGCGGACTCTCAACCACTGCGCCACCAGGGAAGCCCCCAAAGCACATTTTTAAAACCATGTATAATTATTTAATTGCTTATCGCCATGAAAATAGCTTCTAGAGATTCCTTCTTTCTAGAGCTTTAAGTATTTCTTTAATGAATTTCATCTCCTCTGTCTTCTACTTTATCTCAGGGACCTAAGTACTTAAATCCTTTAAGTTCAAACAGTATCCTGAACTTCATCTGCTTTTACTATTCAAAGATCTTGGAAGATCCTTCTTCAGTTCATCAAATTATGATCCCTCACTGGATACTCAGTCTCCTATCTGTTGATATGCTCAGTCTTTTTAATACATCTGCCTCTACGTCTGTAACCGTAATTACATCTACATCTATATCTTTCTCTAGTCACCTCCATGCTAATTCAGTTTCTAATTTCTCTACTTTATTTACAAAAAGGAAACTTGGGTTCACTTGTTCAGTAGTTTAGTAAGCTATATGTCCCTACATATACAGAAATGCAAAGTCCATCCTATGATACATAAAGTTCCAACTCTTATAAGAAAAAAATAAGAAATAATCTAACACATACAGTGAAGTGAGTTACATGCATGCAGATGTCTGCATCCAATCCCATTCATCAAGGACCTTAAATAATGGCATCCACACCTGCCCTAAAACAGCTGCCCCAGGTCATGGGCTCCCAAATTGAACCCTGAACCTCCTACAGCCCCTGAAATCCTTCACACAACTTGCATCACTGTTTCTCTCATTTCTCTTGACCGCAAGATGTTTGCTTGATTTCTAAATAGCATTTGACTCTCCTCTTGGAAGATGAGGGGATAATACTCATTTTTGCTTCTAATCTACCCACATCTCAATGATGAGATCACCTCTCCATTTACAGACTAATTAAGGTAATTTCTTTACTGATTTCATTAACCTTTGCTCCTTTACCTCTGCCCTCCCTGCACCCCAGCCCCCGTAAAATGGGTGACTTTCTTGGGCTCCTTCCATGTTCAGACCAGCACTACAGCGTGAACCTTAAGACTCGGGTCTTGTAATTCACCGACGGGGCCAACAGAGGGGTGAGGAATAAGCATCCAAAATAAATAAATGGCATGATTTATTCATAAAAAAGATTCAGTAACATAGTTTAAGTATGAAAGGATATCCCTGAGGGAAGGGCAACATATGTTCCATAAGATATTATTAATTTTTGAAAATATAATTGCAATTAAGACGATACAAAGGGGGGAAACGGCTCTATTTCTCCTTCCCATACTCACCCCTCAGCCCGTATTTCCCACCTCAGAGGCTACCAGGTATCCTTCCCGAGACCCGTGCCACGTTTCACACACACATGGTGTGCAGAGCGTGCTAAGGTACCCCGTGATGTCGCGGCCTCAGCGTCCACGCTGTGTGGCCAGCAGCTGGGGGGCTTGGACTGACCCGAGCCCCTCGTGCGAATCCATGCTCTGGGGAACTGCCCAAGAGTCACCGGCATGGAAGTTCCTGAAATGACCCCCAGCCGCCCTTGTGAGCAGCATTCCCCTGTTCCCCCCAGGCCTTCTCTGCGTGTGCCCCTTAGGTAAGACCCCCAGGGAGCTCACCCAAACCTTGTTCTTTTTGGTTTGCCCAATTCAGTCCTCCGCTCCCTGCGCCTGCACCTGCCTTGACCTCCCAAAGTGACCCCTCAAGGCCACCCTCCTCCTCCAGGACATGTGATGCATAAACCTCTGCTTCAGTTCCCTGGCAGCCTCCGGCTGAACCATAGCTCACCATCCACAGTCCAGGTCTCTACTTAATAGGTGTAAACTTAATGAAGTTACAGCAGACACTGATGAGTCCGTGTAAACCTGTACAGGAACTGAAGGTACCTTTGTGTGTGTGTGTGTGTGTGTGTGTGTGTGTGTGTGTGTGTGTGTGTGTGTGTGTGTGTGTGTGTGTGTTTCCTAATTCAAGAATTCACCACTCTTTCATACCAGCATATATAATGCCGTCTCATGTTTTTTACTGGCTGTGTAATATTACATTATATTCATTAAGTATACATTTGGCCTCCCTCTCCCAATCCTCCCCCCTACCTCTTTAATGTTGCTTTTAAAAACAATGCTGTAAAAAGGAAAAATGTTTAAAAATCCATGTAATTCGGGCTTCCCTGGTGGCGCAGTGGTTGAGAGTCCGCCTGCCGATGCAGGGGACACGGGTTCGTCGGTCCGGGAAGATCCCACATGCCGCTGAGCGGCTGGGCCCGTGAGCCATGGCCACTGAGCCTGTGCGTCTGGAGCCTGTTCTCCGCAACGGGAGAGGCCACGACAGTGAGAGAGGCCTGCGTACCGCAAAAAAAAAAAAAACCAAAAATCCATGTAATTCACATATAGTCAAGAACATCTATTAGATAAATTCCTAAAGTTTGGTTTTGCTAGATCAGATATTTATATATATATATATATATATATATATATATATATATATATATATATATAAAAATTTGTGTAGTTACTGTAAAATTGGCCACAATAGAAGTTTATGCTTCACCACCAAGGTATAAGGATATTATTTACCCCATACACTCATTAAAATATTGCTATCAAACCTTTTTGGGATTTTTCAAATTGGTGTACAGAATGGTATCTCACAGTTTTGATTTGCATTTCTCTCACTAGGACTGTGATTGAGCATTTTAAAATATAAGAAGATATTTTAAATATAAGATATTTAAAATATAATAAGATAATAGAAGATAAGAATATAAGAATCATTTGCATTTGCTTTTCTCAATTCATACTGTCTTTTTTTACTGCATTTTTCTTAAATTTGATTTTTAGGAACTCTTTAGAAATTAAGGAAATCAATCTTCTGTCTGACATGTGAGTTTCATTTTCTTAGATCAATTGGTCATTAGTCTGACATTATTTTATTTATATATATTAAAATGTGTGACTTCTGTGTCATGGTAGAAATTCTTCCAATATTTCTTCTCTGAACTTTAATAACTTCATTCTTACTTTTAAATATCTGATGTGCCCAGAATAATTTTATTGTTAGATGAGACAAATACTCAACTGTCTTTTTTTCCAGTGGCTACCCAGTATTTACAGCTACATTTATTCAATATTATACATTTCTGATACTGGTTTAAAAAGGCAGCTCTACCTTGCACTGAATTCTTATACACAGTTGGGGTCATTATTATTCTTTCTATTTCTTCCACTGAAATTGCATGTTTAATTATTGCAGCATTTTAATATTTTTAGTTTTTATTTGGCTTGTTCTACATTGTTACATTCTTCTCTTGGCTATTACAAATTCCTTATTTTCTTTATAAATATGAAATCCAGTCTTTCTAATTCCAAAATAATTCATTTTAGTGTTTTCTTGGTATATATGTTGGTATTCTTTTCCATGGCATGAGATGAACATAGCTTATTTTCTTTTGCATGTGTGTTTTAAATGTACTGTTTCCTGTTATATTATTACTTTATACAATACATTTTGAATATTTTAATAATTATCTTAATACTTGCTCTCATCGATGAAATATTTTTTCAGAACTTAATAGTTTTAACTTATAACACTTTTACATTTTCTTGCATCATCCTTGTTTGAAATATTCACTCTGAAATAGGATCACACATTATCTTGATTTTCTTGTACTAAATATTTTTTCTCTTTGATCAAATAAGCACATTCAGGGGGACTTCCCTGGCAGTCCAGTGGTTAAGACTCTGCACTTCCACTGCAGGGGTCGCGTGGGTTCGATCCCTCGTTGGGGAACTAAGATCCCACATGCTGCGTGGCGTGGCCAAAAAAAATAAATAAATATATTTTTTTAAGTTTCTGCCATTTAAAAAAGAAGTACATTCACTACTCTATTTTTTTTCTAACAAGATAATTACTTTATTTCTTAACCTTTTTTTTTTTAGCCATGTATGTCAACATTTTTCTTCTTTGAGATTGAACTACTGTTAGCACTAGGGAAAATAAATATTTCAAATGACAGTTTAAAATTTTAATCAGTTATACACTCTGCATATATGAGTCTCTTTAACTGTAAAGACAAATTCCTCTGTTATCCCACTGGACGAGGAATGAGCTCGAAAACATGGCCAGGTCATGACTCCCCATTGTTCTTACAGAGGTAACATATCTCGCTAGCAAAGAAGGTAAGAATCTTCCCCCTATATCTGACTGTCTTAGCTTGCATCTTTTATATTTTCTATAAATAGACATAATCCACTGAACTTAACTTCCGCTTGTTAAGAGGAATGAGGAAGATAAAGATATTGCATCCACTGGTCATTCATTTTGTGAAAGTGAGTCTCAAGGCATTTCACACAATTTCCTCTAATACTTAATAATCCTTTGATTTAGGAAACACTATGCCAATTTTAAATATAAGCACAAGTAGTATCTTTTCTTTGGGAGCCGAACAGCATATTCCACTTTCTTGTTGCCAAACCCTCTTTCTTAGGAATTCATGTTCCATGTAAGTGACATAGGATTAACCATCTCAACTCTTCCCCTCCACAGCAGAAGGGCTGAACATGACCAAGATCTGTCCAATTACATGGTCTCCGCCTCTGGCAAGAGACAGTGTGCACATATGCATGTGATTTTTCCAGCCTTTTTAGTTACATCTTTTAGAAAAAAAGCTCCATTTTCAAAGGGTTTGCTCAGTTGATAAGATGTCAGAGGCAGTGATGCTTTAATCTGTGACCAGAAGCCTCCCCATGTTGCAGGAAGTGAGAAAAATGCCTTAGTGATTTCATTATTGGAATCCCTGGATTAAGCAACTCCAGAAGCCAGCCTTCTCCTGAACAGTGAGGTTCGGTAAGCCAAGGTACTCCTTCTCTTTGTAACTTAAGACAGTTTAATTTAGATAGATTTGTGTATGTGCCTTATATCTCAATGTGTTGTGACTGGCATAGAAATTTATGTGTACAAACAGGATATTACAAATGACAGATAATTAAATCAGAAATTGATGATTATGGTCATGTAATAACAAAGCAGTCCATAAATATACACATTTTGTTTTATCTTTTGTATTCTCACCGTGTTCGAACTGAAGTTCAAGCATTCATGAACCTAGTGAAATGTCAGGATAACAGATTTCATTACCCTTATGAGTTTTCTGTAAAACTCTACAAATTACAAAACAAATGTAAAAAGTTACGATGAAGAGCATCAGTACCAAGAATATCAATTTTAGTGGAAAGTGGCCCAATGGAAAGCATATAGGCAAGAGGTTATAACCTCCAAAGAAGACACCCTTTTACCTTTCACCTGTAAAATGATATGGCATGGATTTATAGAACCGTCTCCTTTGTGAGATTCCACACTCAAAACTATTTACACAAAACTAACGTGAAAGAGAGCGGGTCCTCATGAAACTGTGGAGTCAGCGGTCTGTAGGGATGGGAAACTCTGACGGCCTAATTCGGGGGTAGTCCATTTGTGACACCCATGTCTAATATGAGTCCTGCTTGCTGTCATACACACTGGAGCAAGCGAGACTCTGGCTGCCTCATCCACTGACCCTTTATTTTAAAGCAGAGAACAGAACTGGGCTCTGCAGCTGAGGGCTATGTTGACGAGGGCCGGGCTTGTTTCTAGGCATCCGAAACATCCAGGCGTGGTACATACTGTAAGGGCAAGAATCCACTGGTAACGAATGCAGAGGACTTTCAGAAATCAAGCACTGGCAGCTTAATGAACTCTGTGGGTAATATAGTGATAAAGATACCACAAGTTCAAAAATCGTTCATAATTATCCTTTTTAAAAGTTTTGCTCATGTTGTGGTAAAATATATATAACATAAGCTTTGACATTTTCACTATTTTAAGTGTACAGCTCAGTGGCATTCCTTATATTTATGTTGTTGTGCAAGCAACACCACTACCTGTTTCCAAAACTTTTTCATTACTTCAAACAGAAATTAGGTAATCATCAAGCAATAACTCCCTACTGCTGCCCCCACTTTAAAAATGTTAGCAACGTTTTAAAAGAAAAAGATATCATGACCAAATTGGGTTCATCCTGGGAAGACCAGGTTGGTTTAATATTTAAAAAGAAAAAAGAAAGAGAGATCAATCAACGTAATTTACCACATGAAAAGAGAGAAGAGTCAGATGATGATCTCAGTAGATGAAGAGAACACATTTGAAAAACTGAATACTTCATTTAAAAAAAAAAAATTCTCACCAAACTAGGAATAGAAGGACATTTTCATAACCTCATCACAGATATCTAGAGAAAAGTTACAACAATCTGCATAATGGAATATTGAACAGTTTTTTTCTTAAGATTGGCAACAAGGCAAGTTTGCCCACGCAAACATTTTATTGATACTATGTATGAAACGGACAACTGATGGGAACATGCTTTATAGCACAGGGAACTCACCTAGTGTACTGTGTGTAACCTAAATGGGAGGGAAGTCCAAAAGGGAAGGGATATCTGTATGTGTATGGCTGATTCATCTTGTTGTGCAGTGGAGGCTGACACAACCATTGTAAAGCAACCATGCGCCAATAAAAATTAAGTTAAAAAAATTACTGAAGATCCTGGACAGAACAATAAGGTAATAAAATGAAAAAAAAAGGTACCTAGATTCACCCAATAGAAGAAAGAAGTAAAGATGTCTTAATTTATAGATGCTATGATGGTGGATACACAAAGTTTAAGGAATCTATAAAAAAGCTACTAGAAGCACTACATGCTTTTATCAAGGTCACGGGATAAAATATCCATGATATTCCTATATACAAGCAATGAACTAGGAAATGAAATAAAAACCTCAATTGATAATAGTGTCCAAACATATGAAATTCTTAGGAATGCGTTTAACAACATATCATCAATCAATATAAAATTTTTGAAATACAATATTTTCATGAGAAAAATTTAAATATATCTAAATATAGAAGTACCTTCCTAATCAAAAATCTCTAGACTTTAATGCTAGTCTCCCCAAAATAATTCACAGATGCAATATAATCTCTATCAAAATCTCAATTGACTTTTATATTTGTAGATATTAGAAAACTTACTGTATGATAGTTATGGAAATACAAATAATGTACGATATTCAAACTAATTTTGTAAAAGAGAAACAAATTTTGAGTACTTAAACTGCCTGATTGCAGGACTTATTCTAACTCTTTGGCACCTAAGACAATGTAATAGTGATGTAAGGATATGCATTAGAATACTGAAGAAAAAGAGTCCACAAGTCCAACCAATGCATATATGGTTAATTGATTTTTCAATAAAGATGTCAAGTTAATTGCAAGGGGATAACAACAGTCAACAACTGGTCCTGAGTCAGCTGGACATCCACATGGACATCCATATTCACCTTGATACTCATTTCACACTATATATAAATATTAATAACTCTACTTTTAAAGCATTAAAACATCATAACTTTAAATGTAAATCTTATTTCTATGAAACTTATAGAAGAAAACATAGGAGGAAAATCTTTGCTACCTCAGGGTAGGCAAAGATGTCTTCAATAGAGGACAAAAATCATGAACCATAAAAGAAAAAAAATTGATAAACTGGACTCCAACTTATTAAAAATGATTACTCTCTGAAAGGCACCACTAAGAAAATGCATAGGCAAGCTACAAACTGGAGGAAAATGTTGGCAGTGTATGCATTTGACAAAGGATTTGCATCCAGAACTTGTAAGAACTCAACTCAATAAGACACCTAATCCATTGGCAATAGCTTTGAACAGATACTTTTGAAAGAAAATACACCGCTGCTAACACATGAATGTGAAGCTTCTCCCATCATTAGTCATCAGTAAAATTCACTAAAACCACAGGAGATTACATTACTCAACCATGAGAATGGTTACTTTTTAAAAGACTGACAATTCTTTGTGTGGAGCAACTGGGTCTCTCATACGTTACTGCTGGGAAAGTAAACTGGACAAACCATGTAGGAAAAGATTTGGGCTGTTTCTATTAAACTTGCATTTCCACCTGTTTCGGCAATTTTACTCCTAGGTTTGTGCCCAAATGTAATGAAAGCATGTCCACATCAAAACATGTACATGAATGTCCACAGCAGTTTTCTGATGGCCCCAAGGTGAACACAATACAAATGTCCATCAATAGTTGAGTGTATAAACACATTGGTCACTATCCATACAGTGGGATACCACTCAGATAAAAAGGCAGGATCTCCTAATGCACACAATAACGTAGATGAATCGCAAAAGCAAAGGCTGCGTGAAAAAAAAAAACAGATACAAAAGAGTACATACTGTATATTATTTTATTAAATTCAAGAAATGGGAATGAACCTCTAGTGACTGAAAGCAGATCAGAGGTTGCCTGGTTCCAGGGTTAGGGAGAGTCAGCCACAAAGTGCTTTGAGGGAAGTTTTGGGAATCATGAAAACATTCAAATCTTTATTCATTGGGCTGGCAATGATACTGAAGTATACATTTGTCAAATTTCATCAAACTGTGCACTAATAATGTATAGTTAACTTTATATAAATTAATTTTAAATTAACCTGTATAAGTTCTGAATTTTTGTCTGATATCTATTAAATCATCTCAGAAGTTTGTTTGTCAGGGTACAGAGATATTGTAAATACCTTTATGTGTCTTAAGATTGTACTAAAATACTTAGAGCGCAGAGCTCAAATTGGTACTAATGCATTCAGGCTCATAACACCTGCCTTGGGTGTTCACTAAATCCCAGTTATGTCCCATTAGAAGGATCCATAAAGTAGCTGGATAAGGCAGTGAAGCATCTAAAAATCATTTAAGAAAACTTCATATTTCATCTATATTTGGCTGTAGTTGTTTTACTGGAACAGTTTAAATTATTGGTCTGATTCTATGTATCTAATAGCAAAGGACTTCAAGGTATACTGTACATTACTCCTAGTTCCCTTTCAGATGATTTGGGTTTATTTTATTTCAATAAAAATATAATAAAGAGAATCAAGGTCTTTATTCTTAAATGAGATTTTTAAAAATTTCATCAAGCTGGAACTCATTTGAAGTTTATTTTCTAGTCAATGCAGAAGAATCTGTTTGAGGTGAGAAGACAGGAACACACTTTGCTATTTGGATTCAAGGCAGCAAAAAAGCAGAATTTAAAATGTGTAACCAAAGTCATCTTTCACTTTTTCTTTCTTTCTTTCTCTCTTTCTTTCTCTCTTTCTCTCTCTCTCTCCCTTTCTTTCCTCCTTTCTTTCTTTCTCTCTTTCTTTCCTTCTTTTCTTTCTTTCCTTCTTTTCTTTCTTCCTTTCTTTCTTTTCTTTCTTGCTTGCTTTCTTTTCTTTTATTTGAATGCAGCTTTAATCAATAGTCTTGAAGCTCCAGATTATCTATCAAACTGAGAAAATCTGTCTTAGGTAGCTAGATCCTCTAATCAAATATTGGCAGATGTGATCTTCTGGGTGATAAAAATGGATTTAAAACCCAGAGTGACATTATTTGATGAGAGTCATAGAATCACAGCATACTTATTCGAGTCAAGATGAAACATATACAGTATATGCTTACTTCTCAAGTCATTACTATTCTTCAATAATATAACTGCAAGTTATTATTACTGCTTTCATTAGCATATATTTAAAAGCTAAGGTCAAACATTTTCTTATTTACATAACTAAGATACTTAATCTATATCTATAACCTGATCTAAATCCAAGATACATAATATAAGTAGAAATGTTCACTTTGTGGAAGTAATATTGAACCAGAGTTTTAATATATGAAAACAATTATTAAAATATTTTATACCTCTTATTATATTATTCCAAGTCTTGTGAAATCACTCCCTGAAAACCTAAATCACTATAAACATTAGATAGCATAAAAGTAAGTAGCTAAGTGTACACTACCTAATAATAGAGATTTCAGGGAAACAAGAGAACTTTGTTCATTTTAGAAATATTTAGTGTCCTAATATGCTATTTATAGTGTTGCATGGCATCTCAAGACGTTTTTAGAGTGTCTTTGTGTTTTGTGACTTAGTGAACAGATATTAGAGGGTGGAGTAACCACTGTGGTTAAGGATTAGAATAGAAAAATGATTTTTACACCCAATGGTATAAATCTATGTAGGATTTGAGTGCAGTCATTTTCCTTTATAATATTGCCTGCAGCCTGCCATGGGAAGAGCAGAATCATGTTGTATTCATGGTTTAACAATGAAAGTTTAATACTTTATTTAAATGTATAATACACTGCATGAAGGATGCAATAAAGTATCAGTCTATTAATCATGCTTGATGAGAATTCAGAACCCTTGCAGGATGAGAACTTGGGAGTTCAGGTGTAGTTTTTTTTGTTTGTTTTTGTTTTTTGCGGTACGCGGGCCTCTCACCGTTGTGGCCTCTCCCGCTGCCGGTGCGCAAGCTCCGGACGCGCAGGCTCAGCGGCCATGGCTCACGGGCCCAACCGCTCCACGGCATGTGGGATCTTCCCGGACCGGGGCACGAACCCGTGTCCCCTGCATCGGCAGGCGGACTCCCAACCACTGCACCACCAGGGAAGCCCTAGGTGTAGTTTTCAATCAAAGTTTTGTAAATATGTAAGAAACGCAAATCACGTCTCGACCTTACATTGTATTGCTGGGATTGTCAGCCAATCTCAGCACCATTTACTACTCTTAGTACTCAAGCTCTTAGTACTCCAGTAACTCTGACTTTTCTTTCTCATTTCCCATCACCTAGTTTTCCTAAAGTGACAGAAGTTTGAGGACAGTTTATTCTGGGGCTGCAACAGATGGATTATGTAAGCAAACCTTCAAGAACATCTCCTCCCTGGGAATAAGACTCCTCGCTTGGTGCCCGTCTCCCCTCCCCACAATCACCGCACTTATGACTCCAGAAAGCAAAGGAAATGAAAATACTAAAAAATGAAGATCAGGATTTTCTCGAATGACTAACAATAGTCTCCGATGTCCCTAATTATTAGGAAGAATAGACAGCTAATTTGTGAAATACAAGTGAGATCAGAAATATAGAGATTTTAGTTCAGCAGTTGTGGAGTCCAGAAAACTAACAACGGTATTTCCTCTTTCCCTTTGTGGTACTGATGGATGCTCTAATGGGTGAGGTGAGTAGTCTAACTAGATGCTTCTAAATGATTACCAAAGGATATAAGCCCACACATGTCCCTCTATTACAATTTGTGCATGAGTTCCTATATTCTAAAGAGATACAAGTTATGCCTTATATAACAAGAAAGTCTGTTTTCTAACAATACTAATCTGAGCCATGAATTAATTTCTGGATAAAATTATCAAAAACTAGGTTCACCCAGAGGAACACCTTGACTATTTATTAGTTTGTTAGATAAATCATAACTCAAATGAGGATGAAAATGCTCTGGGAAAGCCCATAGAAAAGGCACCCTTAGAGTAACTCCTATTTTTAAATATGACGTGATGTATTAAATGGAGAAGAACTTGGCAAATCTTGCCCAGCAATTGACGTAGAGGCTTCTTTCCTATTCTGGACCATATTTTCCATCTCACAATCTGCCGATCGGTGATAAAACAGCATATTGAACACTTACATAATAATACTGAAAAAACTGACTGGTTAGTAATTGAGCACATAATATGCTCCAGGCATTCTGCTACAATCTTTGCATAATCACCACAGAAAATCTTCACAACTGTTCTACAAGATAAGTACCGTTTTACAGATAAGTCTCATTTTAGAGATATCAATATGCTTACGAATTATGGAAGGTCACACAGTTAGTAAAAAGTGGCAGAGGCAGGACTGAACCCAGGAAGGCGGACTCCACATTCAGAGACCTCTACCCTGGGGGGGGACTCCGAGTCCTATACGGATAATGCTAAACTTTCCTCAACGCAGAGGATGTAGAACATTTGCCAAGGAGAACGCTGAAGGACACATACAGCAGAGATCATTTTGCTAGGGTCACAAAATTCTACACCCTGAAAATTATTAATAGATTGAATTTTGTAATAAAAACAAAAGACAATAAAATTTACCAACATGGATTTCTGAGTATAATACTCAATCATCTGATACTGAAGGGATTCATACAACGTGAAGCAGGCTTTCAAGTACAGTTGACCCTCAAACATGGCAGGGGTTAGGGACAGTAGAAAATCCACATATTATGGCTCTCTCTGCCTCGAAAGCAAAGGAATTGAGAAATGACCCACCCACGGGCTGGAAGCTGAAACAGTTTGCATAGAATCAGGACTCAAACCCCAGTTCTTTTGATGCCGTGATTTCTATAGGAACAAAAACTTTCCCCCACATTTAATTAACTGAAAGATCTGTAAAATGAAAATACAGGTAACTATATTTATTGAAAAAATCCACATATAAGTGGACCCTCACAGTTCAAACTCACATTGTTCAAAGTCAACTGTAATACATGTATTTACATTTTTCCAAAACAAAAATGTTTCAATTACTCTACCCTGATATATAACCAAAGGGATCCAAAGATGGGATGCATGTAATGTGGCTGGTATTATCTAATTTCTACCTTCTAGAATAAAAGTGAGGTTTTCATAAATATAGCACTGCTTAAGGGCAATAAAATGTTTACATATGTATATCAATACTTTTTTCTAGGAAATGTATTAAATAATAATATTATTTTAATTCAGTTGGAACACAGGCCAATCAGAGGTATGATCATTTAATAATGCAATTTAATCATTCTAAGTTTCAGATTTTAAAAGGGCTCAGACTTTCTATGCAGATGCTAGATAGTATGCTATCTAAGTGAATATGTGGTACATTTTATAATACCTTTGACACACTGTTGTTAGTGCATGCTTCAATTAGCTCTTCAAGAAATTGTTTCTGGGCTTCCCTGGTGGCGCAGTGGTTGAGAGTCTGCCTGCTAATGCAGAGGACACGGGTTCGAGCCCTGGTCTGGGAGGATCCCACATGCCGCGGAGCAACTGGGTCCGTGAGCCACAACTGCTGAGCCTGCGCGTCTGGAGCCTGTGCTCCGCAACAAGAGAGGCCGCGATAGTGAGAAGCCTGAGCACCGCGATGAAGAGTGGCCCCCGCTTGCCACAGCTGGAGAGGGCCCTCGCACAGAAACGGGGACCCAACACAGCCAAAAATAAATAAATTAAAAAATAAATTAAAAAAAAAGTAACAAATGTTCAAGTACAATTGGTGTCTTTTTAAAAAGAAAAAAAGAAATTGTTTCTTGTAACAGTGCATTTACTGGCATTTTATTTCTATCAACAACTCTGGGTATATCTTTATGCAGAACAGCTACAGCCTGTCCAAATTCCTTGGTAATACACATACCACACATTTACTTGACAAAAAGAATATAAGGGAAAAAAGAAAAAACCTTAACAAAAAAGTATAAAACAAAACTCAAGGCAATAGATGGCATGTAGAAGAGAAATTCCCCATGTCTAAGTTTATGATGACCCATGGGAGCAAGAGACATTATCATAACAGAACTTAGACAAGTCTAGGTTAATCTAACTCAATCACTATATAATTATAGAAACAAATTAACAGCTACTCTAGACATGAAATAAGCTCCCACTACCTTCAGTCTCACAATTGAACTGGAACAATAAGAACAAAACTGGTCCCTTAGTTGTACTGACTGAGGTGGCCTCCCTCTTATGTGACAACTAAGTCAGAAATTTATGCTACAATATCTTTCATAGGTTTCATCTTATTGGAAACAAACTCTATTCCCTAAATTGGACAAAAACTAAGTAGTTAGAATTATTTAAGTCAAAATTTAGCACCTTGCTGTAGTTAATATTTTGAGTTACTATCAAGTGTCCGATTCATTCTGAGCCATGCTATGAAGATGACTTAGGTCTGGAGAAATGTTATGATTTTAAGATAGAGATTGTTACACATTTTAATTTTTAAATAGATTTCTTTAATAAGGAAGCAATACATCCTCTTCACATCCACTTGTCCTTCTCTTAGTAAGGCCTTACTTCCTGTAAAGGTGATTTCAACTTTTGCTTAGAAGAAAAGACTAGATCTAGACATAGAAATGTCATAGAGACCACATCTTTTCCACCATTCCCACTGAAATACAGTTTATATCCAGGTTGCAAAAGCACAGGCTGTTAAAACAACAATACATAGAAAGCTAAGATTTCTCTCTCCTTTGGATGCACAAAGACACGTTGCTTATATTCCCTTGATTCACGTGAGTAAGAGAGGAACTAAAAATTGGGGAAAAAATCAAGTTCACAAAGTCCACTGAACTATTTTATCTTGGAACATGAGGGATGTGGTGAGAAAGAGAAAGAGATTTTTAGAACTAGTTGTGACATTAAAAACGATTTTTATATAATCCTTTAAAAATCTCTCATGTCAAAGTATACATAATATATACAAGTTTGGGAGTGGGGTATGGTGTATAAACTGGGATTCTAAGGTAATTCGAATCCATTAGCTCTTCCATAAACCACTTCCATAAACTCTCCACAAAAATCAGTGTTATTAAATTATAATTGCAGACACAAACACAAATAAGCACATGTCAACAGATAAGTCAAATCAGCTTCAAAAATTCCTGATTTGTTTTCTTTCTTCTTATGCACATTATTTTTAATATTTAAAAGCACTACATTCTCTTATATTTGAGTTGAATGGGAAAAAAAAGGAGCCAAAGTAAAACTGGAAGACTTATTTCAGATCCATCTTCTTCACTACATGGGATATGATGTCCTTCCTAAAAGATCCCTCCAGATTAAGAAAGGAGATGATGGTACATGTTGAATTGGAGTCATCTTTAAATCACATTTTAATTTTATACTATTAACTCCCTGCCTTGAAGAAGGAAGAAATTAACACCATATACTTCTCCCTCCCTACCTCTCAGCATACTGCAGTTATATTAGTGTTGCCCAGCTGTACGATATTTACATCTTGTTTAGTGAAGAACATTTCAGTCGGTCAGTTTTTGTTGTATATTTAATGACCATGGTGTTTACCATCTAACCATGATGTCAACATTCCTGAATTATTATTGTAGTTCATCTTTATGTTGTCTAGATTTAAAATACAAACTAAACTAGGATATTTAATTGGGGAACTGAACTCTATTTATTTTCCCTGAAAGACTCCTAAGGTGGTATATAATCTGCAAGTTTGTGCATCCTTGTTAATACTTCTAAAACCTTTATATCTGAATTTTAAGATAATGTAACATTCTTGAAGCTGATCTTTTATTCCTACCTTCACCACTTGGTAGACGTTAGTCTTCTGGCATTGACTACAGTTGCGGAAAATTCTAAGATAACCCTATTTTTCTCCTTTGTATCTTAAAATTTGCATTTTCTCCTAGAAGCCAATAGAAGTTGAATGGTTCTCAATTAAATTTTAAGAAAATAGTTTTGTTTTGTCTAATAAACATTTTTTTAAAAATAAATTGTTACAACTATAACAAAATAAGTTTCCGGTTCAAATATGATTTTCTTCATTTTTTTAACACTGTCCCATGGTTATCTTCATAAGTGGGAGAGATGTTCTATTGACAAAGAATACTTTTTCCATGAGTTTTAGCTTTGATATATTTAAGCTTTTTCATGTACAGAAAAGTACTGTATTTGGTAGAGATTTTCCTAAGGGATTTAAATTAATCTTCAGTAGAAAAGTAAATTTTTTGCACTTAGAAACCTCTTACTACTGAAAGTTAAGAATCAAAACTTTTTAACATAATGCAATGATAAGCCAGCAGTATATTTTCAGCATGAAGGCATTTAATTGAATTAATAAAACAATAAAAGAGTAAAATTTTAAGCATTAAGCATTCCGTAAATACTTAGTGTGGAGCCATAGGAGATGTAGGGTCATACATAACACTATCCTTGATCTCAAGTAGCTTACAGTTTTCATAAGATATATATATATGTTTGCGTGTGTACGTGTATACATATATACATATACATGGCATACTTACAAATAATACGTTCAACTGTGCTTTTTGTTAAACACAGAGATGCTGAGAAAAAGCAGAGTTTTCTCAATTCATCTAGTAATTTACGGATTATGTATCATGTTTACATGAATTACCCACGTGATCAGTCATGAAAAACCTATGACAGTTGAGAATGATATTATTATTTTACATTTATAGGTAAAAAAACAGAGACTAAATAAGGTGAAGATTCCTCAGTTTACAAAGGTCAAAACTGACTCTGAACTGAAGTTCCCCACTGCCCAACTTGTGTTCCTCCTATTCTCACCTTTCAAATGAGGAAGACATACTCAAATCACTGAGTGAGGAGATCAAGGAAAAATGCCTTGAAAATAAGAATGAAAGCAAAAGGTTAAGAAATGATCTGACGTTTATAATGAGGATTTAACAAAAACAGTAGAGAAGATGAACAGAATATTCATAAGGGACGGAGAATAGCATTACTTGCAGGAAAAAGATAGGAAGGGAATGCCAAAAGGAACAAAGGGTAAGGTGGATTTATGTCACTAAAAAACCCAATTTAGATGGAAAAAAAAAAAAGTAGATAAGGCCAGAAAGGTATGTTGGGAGCAGGTAGGAAATGCTAAATTACGGCCACGTGAGAAAATTTCTTACATGCCAGACTTAGTAATGATGTTATTTTTCTCAAAATTAATATATAAGCATTAAATAATCTTAAAGAAGGACAAGGAAATATCTACTAGATGGATGGATAGATTGATTAGAGATTAATAGAGAGTTAAAATACATAGGTAATGTATATATTTATGTAATTTCCAAAACAACTTTTTATTTTAAGTAGTAATTTCATCATTTTATAGAGAAGGAAACTGAAGCTCTAAAAAATGTTCAAACTGAAATTTGAACTCAGATCTTTTAACTTTAATGCTAATTTTTCAATATGCAAAATGGCAACAGAAACAAATAATTTATGTGGTATTTGGAAACTCAACTTGACAGAAATAGTGCTGAAGAATATCAAGGCTGGTCAGGGAAGTCATTTAGGAAACTACTGCTGTGTGACTTTATCAAGACTTAAATTATGATGCTGTCAATGGGAACCAAAAGGCAGTGATGGTAACACAAGGTAACTTCAAATTATTTCTTGTCTAGAAGTTTACATATGATGTGACAATGTTTATACTTTTGTTCAGTATATAGATCTATTAAATTAATGAAAATGTATTAATCCTGTTTTTGTTTTTGAAATTTTATATCATTAGAATGTTGTTAATTTGGATGTGAGCTACATGTCTATGCCCAAAATGGTCCCCACGGATTCAACACATAGCATTTGATGAAATGACCTCATCATTTGTGCGTTAACTCCCATCCCAAGCAGTAAAATCCTGTAAGTGGATCTCTTTGGAGTCTAATTATCAGCAGGAGTTTTTATGGGTTCAACAATTTGTCCAACACGTCCTTCTGTTATTTTTATCCATACAGTAAACTATTTAAAATGTGTATCATACCCAGATAAGAAGATTATTTGGCATCAATCACACTTCAGGTGGAGCTATTTACTGAAACCTAAGAATACATATTTTTAAAAGACAGGTATGTTGGAATGAGTTTAGAGAACAGAAAAAAATGAAGTGTCTTGAAATTAAGAATGATGGCAAAAAACTAAGAGAAGCAATCTTGCCAGCGAAAACTGATGGTAAAAATGTTAAGAACAGAAAAGTTTCAATTCATCTCACCATTTAATAGAGAAAAAAGTGCTGGGATTGATTTGCCAATGAAAAAAGTATGTTAATATTTGTTAAGAACAGTTAAATGAACGTTGGAACTCATTCAAGATTGGGAGTCACAGAAATTTAGAAGTGAGAGAGTCTATATTGCACATTCCATGGAGGGAGGGCAGAATTTTCCCTCACCCTACGCATTTCCAGGTTGCACTATGTCGAAAGGGACATGTCACGGGGTCAGACAAAGCTGTTCCAGGGGAAGGGAGGCACTGGCAGAGCGGAGGTGCCTAAGTCCTGCCCCTGGTCTGTCTTTAAGACCCCTTGTCTCTCTGTGGGGACCAGAGCTTCATGAGTTCTACTTGCCATACTTCCTTGTCTCTTCAGGGTTTAGCTAAGGTAGTCATGGGTGATCTGCTAGACAGGGTGTATGAAAAGCCCCTACATCATTATTGTGTCCACTGACAGCCCTGAGCTTTAGAGAACACTGTAAACTTGCCAGCACGGACAATTCAACAAAGCGAGATGCTCAGACAGCTGACAAGCATCAACGTCCTGTTAAATCACATTTTCTAAGAAATCAGTTGCTGGAGAGGACTGATATTACACTGCTCTAAGTTTAAAAAGGAATAGAAGACTCTATGCATTATCATCCCAAGATTACTCATTTTCTCCAAGCACATTCTATGAACACATTTTATCTGCTCCAGCTTCAAAATAAGTGTTGAATCTGAATACTTTTCGCTTCCTCTAGCATCTTAGCATAGACCACTGCTGTCTTTCATCTGTACCACACTGGTAGCCTTCCAAGGGGTTTCCCTACTTCCACCTTGTCCTCATACTTTTCTGTTCTCTATACCAAAGGCATCCCTTCAAACCCTTAACTTGAAATAAAACAATATAAAAAAAATAAAAAAAGAAATAAAACAATAGTGTTTCATATTATTATTTATAAAATAATGCAAATTCCCTCAGGGCAAAACCGTTTCTGTCTGTTCACTGCTGTTTTCCCTTTCCCCATAGCAGCACCTGGTCCTCAGTGGCCCTTCCATGCATCCCTGTTTTTGCATGTTGACTAGCCATGCTGTTACCTGTGTGCACATATGGCAGTGCTTAGTGAAGCCTAAATTGATACTTTTGTGAAATAAATTAGTGCAGAGCTAGTAGGCTAACTGAAAGTGCTACACTTTTCATAAGAAACCCAGGGGCCTCATGAGAAAAAGAAATCTGTTACTTTTTTCCTAAATGTAAAGGATATTTAAAATTTTGAACTGACACAGATCAAAGGAATTAGCTATGTGATGTAACAAGCCTTCTGGAATAAAATTTTGTGAGCATGTCCAAAAACAGAAACGGTAATCTGATCCCAGTGGTACGACCAGTACCAGAAAAGGAGATATTCTAGTTAAGTCTGTGAGTGAAACAGCAAATCAAAGATTCCCTGGCCACTCTGCCCTGGTGGTAGATTTGTGTCCTGGGGAACACCTGGTTGTATCAACAAAAGTGCTCTATACAGAGGGCACAGGACAACATGACATGATCCATCCATGGCTCTAAGCCGCCAGGGAAGGGAGACGAGGGGAAGCCGTGTCTTCACCACTTCCGTTTCATCACGAGAGGCAGTGCCTCTGCCTTCAAGGTCCAGAAGGGGCAGCAGCAGCAGGCCTTGGGCTTTGTGAGCATGGACCACACACCTACTCATGGCAGATCAACCCTTTTCCAGTTGCAATGACGAAAACCTCCTGAAGTTGAAATCTACAGGTTCAAAGAAAATCATGTGTTTCTTGCTTATCAATGTAAGAACCTGTGGATTTGACTGTTGTAATCAGTACCTACCTGGGGGACCCCCAACTTAGAAGGAGAGATGAAAAAGGAAGGGGAGAGATTTGATCAGATACCAGTGGATACGGGTGGCATCCCATGTGCTCTGCTCTGGGACACTGCTTCAGATGGATATTTATTTCCCAACAGCAAAGTAAGATACCTAGGATTTCGTACCACGCTTCTAAAGGGGCATGATTTTAAAAATGTGTTTCTTCTTCACATATCTCTGATGTCTCAAAATTGGGAGTAAATCTTATTTATAATAAAAACACAATAATAAAAAAATGAGATATTTATAAATACGTGATTTAAGTTCTATCTTATCTCTTCAAAATGAAACCGGTATTTTTTTTTTTTAAATGGGACACGCAGTTCAAGACTCCAGGGATATTTATATAGGCATTTATGAGGAGATGTTTAGAAGAAGTGGGATCATTTGAGAAACAGTTCCAGAAGCATCGGTCTTGTGAAGCGAAATATTTGTCGTGTTTGCACTTGTATGAAACAGAGGCAATACAGATCGTACCAGTGATGACGCAGCTGCCTTCAAACAGATTCTTCCTGGGTTTTTTTGGTTTTGATTTTTGACCTACACTAGGTTGCCCTGTCTAGGGCATTAACATATTTACCTTGTAAAACACGAGGCTTTAATATATGTAATTTAATCATTATTCATACTTCTCTTACTTCACATTTGTCAAAGAGCTTCAATAGTTGACCAAACAGACAACATGTGTACTTTCCTGAGATGACTGTTTAACCTGACCTCAGGACACTGCTACATCATTTCACAGAGGTCACGAAACAGGGCCCCGGACTGGGTGGCCACAATTCAGTCACAGCTCTGTATCTTACTTTACGTGTGATTTTGATAAAATATGTTCACTTTACAGTCTTTAATCCTCATCTGAAAACACAAGGGGGGCTCCTAGTCCCCAGTTCATCATGGACGGAGCTTAGAAGCCTTCACTCTGCCTTAACAATAAATGAAAACCTCAACAAACTAAAAAATCAACGGCTCTTCTTTCATCCAGCAGAGCAGTGAGGTCACGGTAAATAATAATGCCCCCTCCACTGGAGAAACACACAAGCAGATATAGAGAATCATAACTTACTGGAGGAGAAACCCATGAGCAGAAACCTCTGTGAGAAACAGGACCAGGGTAGTAAAACCCAAACTGTAATTGATGAATTGCTGGAGACTCAGTGTGGACAAGCCTGGCAGATAAGAGCTCCAGAAGGACCCAGTCATTGGGGTTGCAGGGGAGGGTTTACACTCTGGTGAGTTTTACCTTCAGGAGTTCTACCAGGTTCTCACATTGAATGTCAGGGGAAAATCCCCTGTCCTTTTTAACAAGGGCTGCCCCCAGAACCGCAGCTGCAGGGTTATGTCAGAGCCTAGCTGATCTGGTGTAAAGCAAATACCCAACCCAACTCCTTCTAGACTTCCAGGTAGAAGAAGGAAAATACACAACTCCAGCCCTTCCAGCCATCCTCCCCTACCTAAGGAGGGGAGATAAGGTGCACTGGTGAGGTTGACGGTCTAGGGATGCACATTCACCAAAAGACTGAGATCTAACCATAAAATGATAGGTTCCCCTCCCACCTTAGGACTATATTACTAAAGACCTATTTATCACAATTCTTTTTACCAAATACATCATGTCCATCTTTCAATAAAAAATTACAATGCATACTTAAAAGCAAATAACACAATTTGAAGAGACTAAGTAAACATCAGAACCATAGAAAAGTATGGTAGGAATGCTGAAATTATCAGAGCAAAAGAGTTTTTTAATTAATGTTTTTTAGTTTTCTAATTAATCTGATTAATGTGCTAAAGGATTTGACGGAAGAAGTAGACAGCATGCAAGAACCGATGTATGATGTAAACAGAGAGCTGGAAATTTTAAGAAAGAATCAAAAAGAAATGCTAGAAAACAAAAACACTATAATAGAAATGAAGAATAACTTTGATGGGCTCATTAGCAGAGTGATTAGCAGGACTAAGGGAAGAACCTCTGAGCTTGAGCATGTAACAACAGAAACTTCTGAGACTGAAAAGCAAAGGAAAAAGACTGAATAAAATAGAACAGAATACCCAAGAACTGTGCAGCAACTGCAGAGTTATAACATGCATAACGGGAACACCAGAAGGAGAAGAGGGAAAGGAATAGAAGCAAAGTTTGAAACAATAATGATTGATAATTTCCCCAAATTAATGACACACCATCCTACTGATCCCTGAACAAAGTGTGCTTGAACTCTGCAGGTCCACTTGTGCACCGATTTCTTTTTTCACTAAATACGTACTACAGAACTACGCAATCCATAGTTGGCTGAATCCAAGGAAGTGTAATTGCTGATACGGAGGCCTACTGTAAAGTTATACAGGCATTTCCGACTGCAAAGAGGGCTGGCACTTCTAAAACCTTGGCTTTGTTCAAGGATCAAATGTACACATATGCTTATGTATAAGTGAAATAAATTACAGCAATGATCTGTGGAGCAGGGGGAGGAATTGGGAAATTTTTTTGTTGTTGTTCTTATAAGGTACTTAAATATGAAGTGGTATAGTCTTACTTGAAAGTGGACTCAGATTAATTTTAAGGGTATGTTGCAAAATCAAAAAGAAACCACTAAAAATGTTTAAAAAAACAAAAAAGGAAGGGTAATTGATATATTAAGAAAGGGGAGAAAATGGCATCATATAAAATTTTCAATTAAAAGCATAAAAGGCAGAGAAAGGTCAAAAATAGAAACAAAGAATTACCACATGATACAACAATTCAACTTCCCTGTATTTTTCCAAAGAGAATGAAAACACTAATTCGAAAAGACATATATGCACCCCACACACAGTTCATTGCAACATTATTTACAATAACAAAGATATTGAAGCAACCCAAGTGTCCATTATGAGATGGATAAAGAAGATGTGTTTGGTGTGTGTGTGTGTGTATACACACACACACACACACACACACACACACACACACACACACACACACATACACAGTGGAATACTACTCAGCCATAAAAATAATGGAATCTTGTCATTTGTGACAACATGGATGGACCTAGAGGGTATTATGTTATGTGAAATAAGTCAGACAGAGAAAGACAAATACTGTATGATTTCGCTTATATGTGGAATCTAAACAAAACAAAACAAGTAAACAAATATAACAAAACAGAAACATAGTTTTAAATACAGAGAACAAACAGGTGATTGCCCGAGGGCAGGAGATGGGGGGAACGAGTGAAATAGGTGAGGGAAATTAAGAGTAAAAACTTCCAGTTACAAAATAAATGAGTTACAGGGATGAAATGTACAGCTTGCAGAATATAGTCAGTAAGTATGTAATATCTTTGTATCAAGACAGATGGTAACTAGACTTAACATAGTGATTGTTTTGTAATGTACAGAAATATTAAATCACTGTATTGTGTAACAGGAACTAACATAGTGGTACAGGTCACTTATACTTCAAACAAACAAACTCAGAAAAAGAGATCAGTTTTGTGGTTACCAAAGATGGGGGGGTGGGGGGAGCGGGATTCTATGAAGGTGGTCAAAAGGTACAGACTTCCAGTTATAAGATAAATATGTTCTAGGGACGTGATGTACAGCATGATTAACATAATTAACACTGTTGTACATTATATATGAAAGTTGTCAAAAGACTAAATCCTGAGAGTTCTCATCACAAGGAAAAAATATTTTTTTCTTTTACTTTGTATCTATATAAGATGGTTGGATGTTCACTAAATTTATTGTGGTAATCACTTCATGATGTAAATCAAGTCATTATGCTGCATATCTTAAAACTTATACAGTGCTGTATGGGACTTCCCCGGAGGTCCAGTGGTTAAGATTTCACCTTCCAATGCAGGAGGTGCAGGTTCGATCCCTGGTCAGGGAGCTAAGATCCCACATGCCTTGGGACCGAAAGACCAAAACACAAAACAGAAGCAATATTGTAATAAATTCAATAAAGACTTTAAAAATGGTCCGCATCAAAAAAATATTAAAAGAGAAAACACTTATATAGTGCTGTATGCCAATTACATCTCAATCATATTGGAAGGGAAAAAAAAGAAAAAATATATAGATCAGAAATCAGTGAAATTGAAAAAAGGAAACCAATCATCAGGATGCCCTACAGCAGGTGGAGTGGATAATCTGTGGTCCATCCAGACCATGGAATAGTATTTGGCACCTACAAGAAATGAGCTACCAAGCTATGAAAAGATATAAAGGAAATTTAAATGCATTACTAATAATATTTATATTAATAATATATTAATAATTAATATTATATTAATAATATAAATTTATTATATTATTAAGTGAAAGTAGCCAATCTGAAAAAGCTCCATAGTGTATGATTCCAGCTACATTACCTTCTGAAAAAGACAAAACTATGGAGACAGTAAAAAGATCAGTGGTTGCCAGGGGTTAGAGGACAGGAGGAATGAACAAGCAGAGCACAGAGGATTTTTACAGAAGTGAAACTGCCCTGTATACCATAATGCTGGATACATATCATTATAAATTTGTCCAAGACCATATAAACTACACCACCAAGAGTGAAACCCTTCTCTGTGAAATATTTGGGGATATTTAGAAACTGAGCACGCTATTTAAATAAAAACACAACCTTAAAACAAAAATAAATAAGTAATCTTTAGTTCCTTATTTTCAATCAAAATATTGAATTTATCCTAAGTGGTTAAATACATTAGGGAAAATTTCATTTAATGAATAGTCCCAAACTCATTAATTCAAGTCACAAAACATTATTCCTTGGCTTCATGCCATTTTCTTTCATTCCTTTCTCCTTTAATCAGCTGAACTTTCTTTAATCCAGTCCCCAAACTCTTGCTACCTTCTTTTTGAATCACTTGAAATATACCCAGTTCATTAACTAGAGTTAGTTTTGAAGAGAAGGACATGGTATAGTGCAGGCAGACAGTGGCTGGAATTAATAGGTTACTGCACAGAAAGGTAATGAGAAACAGAACAATTTATGTTCCATTCTCTTGGCCATCTGCTGAAAAGGGCAGTAACTTTATAATAAGGGCACAAATAGCTAAATGACTCAAATATAAACCTCAAGAAGTCAAATAACTCAATGTCTAGAATTTTATCCTTTATACTATATTTCACTTTAGCAAGAGTTCTATACTCAAAAAAAAAAATCAACCTTCAATTGTTGGAAAAAAGTTGATGTGCAATATATATGTATCTATGCCACATGCAACAAATAAATAAGTATATAGAGACATATGTTTTAAAATAGGAATGGTCACATTTGAATTAATGTCAGAGTTTTTTGTCTCAAGATAATTGAATAGGTTGTCAGACTAATGCTCGTTACATTGGAAATAACAACCAGTGTCAACTTAATTGACAGCTGAGAATGATACAAAAAAAAGTGCAGTATGCCTCATATTTGAGGATTGACTCTTGAAGTCGGCAAATTTAATCTAAGGATGACTTAGTATCCTGTCCAATTGGACTGTAGATTTATTCACTGTTCAATAAAAGGTTTATGTTAAAAATGATATTTCTCTTATTTTCTAAGTTACACACTTCTGTGGTACATCAATCAATACTATATTTCCAGCGAACAAAATGTAATGAAATAATTTTGTAATAAAAATAATGATTATTTCTTAGCTCTCAATTTGTGCTAGGAATTGCAGTTAAGACTTTATCGGCATAGATTCTATTTTAATCTTGAAAGTAACTCTCAGAGAAATATATTGCTAGCATTTCTGAGTGAGAACTGAGACTTAGAAATGTAATTTTTAAGATAAATACTGGGAAAGGTAGAAGGAGAGGCTCAAATTCTCATCTTGGTCACTTTAGAGCTTCTACTCATAAGGACTACACTATACATTTTACAATCACATATGCTTATCTTCCAGGTCAAGTGACAATAAGATTTCCTGGGTATCCACAGCATGGTGCTGGGCACTAGAAATTACTCAATACTGTAATTTCATTGCACACCAGACAACCTTGTGTTTATTTTATTTAAAAATATTTTAGCAGCTAAAAGATATTTTTCTTTAAGATAGAGAAGACCCCATCAAATTCAAACTATATTTCAGAGGCTTAGTAAATATGAAGCGGCAGGAGATCTGCTTAAATAAATTCCAAAGCTTTCGTAAATTTTCAAAATAAATATTGGAGAAATTAGAGTAAATAAAAGTGAATCTGCTCTGCTGACACAATATTATAAAAGCAGCATTTTTAAGGCATTTCAAAATATACTGTTTATGGTAGTTCAAACCTGAGAAGGACTGGAGACATTTTACAAAACTTTTTTGTTGAAAACAAGTTCATATTTTATTAGGCATCACTTCATACTCAAAGTAAAAACAATCTTGTGTTGTTTCTAGCTTACATATAGTCTTAAAAATAATTACAAACCACTAGCATAATAAGAAAAGGTCGAAATTTAGGAAGACAAAAGGTAACTAAATTTATTGTTTTGTTATAATATTCTTCATCTCTGGAGAATGTGATGGCATAACATCACTGAACTCACAGAATCCTTTGACTAAGTTATGAATATTCTTTAAACAGTCCTTGTAAAAATATTAGTATTTCATGCATTCTCATTGATGACTAAATAAGTCTTAGTAGTGGACCTAAAATTCTCCTTGGAAACTCACTATTCAGCTCAAGTACTTAGGCTCATCTCCACCAAATACAAAGGATGCTACGAAATGTAGTTGGGGTAAAGAAAGAAAAACCAACAAGCAATTTTTATATTTAAATTGATCATAAAATAAAATGTTTGCTAACATGAAATATCACAAAGCCTAAAAGTCCCCCCAAAGTCTTACAAAGAAAACATATCCTATTTCCGTACTTAAACCATAAGTCTTTCACCGCTTATTTTCATTTGCATTGTTACAGTCATTATCTATAAACCATGCTTTTCAGCCTTCCATAAAGTTTTATAGTGCAAATTTCAAGAAATATCTAAAAACATTTAACAGCTTCTGTTATGTCTTTTGAGAAACGTCCCCTAATTGCAAATTAGGTGGTTAGTTGTTTGAAAGAGTTAATGTGCCTCTGAAACCCCTCTTATTATCTGGGAATAACTGTAGGTGTTGGGCTCATTAGGCAACACATTGATCCTCTCCTGTTAATACAGAGACTTAACATTTATGTTTTCTCTCTTTTTTTTTCAACATTTGTTTTATTTCCTTTTCATTCCTTTTAAATTGGCTAGATTCAGTTCAGTGACACCAGCTTACATTTTAGTAGGGAACTGTTAAAATTAACATTTCATGTATGCATGTGATTTTGACCAAAGCCTTTTTGAAAATCTTTGTTGAATGATATAATTTCAATTAAAATATTTTGTTCCCTATCATTAATGTTCTCACCAACTCGTAAATGCAAATAAATCATATCTATAGCAACATTCCAAAGGTCAGTATTATGACCTTATGACAGGGCTCTTATCAAGATGTCCAATCATTTTCCCCTTGTCCCCTAACAGTGATTATTCCCTCTAGGACTTTAAGAAGGAACTGATGGAGGCTGACATGTTTTGACACCATATCCTTTGGCGTTTACCGCTTGTATCTCCTTGCTTAATTAATACCAGTCACTATGCTTCTCTCCTGTTGTGACTAATTGATTTTTGTGTGTGTTGTTACTAACCTCTGTCAAATCATGTGTGCTTTCAACAGGACAAATTCTGCTATTCCTCATGAAGGACCTTTCCTAGCAAAGTTATATAAATCTTTTCTTTCTACCACAACTCACAGTAATTCAAAAAAAGGACTGGCTTTGGAGACATCAACACAGGATCATGCTCTCAGTTCTATCTAGATTCTCTCCAAAATAAGGGTCTGCTACTCAGCTGGACTCTGGTGGTTGTTTTTTTTTTTCCCACGTGTAGACCTTGAGTCCACATGATGGCTCTGGTGTGTTGCTGACACCACTGGGCTCTGGGTTCATATTCTTGTCCCTGGTATTTCAACAGAAATACTGCGTCCTCTGTTAATTAAGCAATATATGGTGTGATTCTTTCCAGAGCTTTTGAATGTTCCATCCCTTGAAAATTCTAGAAATTGTCTGTAGGTTTCTGTGTACCCATCTATAGAAACAGCCTCAAACTCAGCCTAAAATCATCTGCTTCAAATCACACAACTTTTTTTTTTTTTTTTTTTTTTTTTTTGCGGTACATGGGCCTCTCACTGTTGTGGCCTCTTCCGTTGCGGAGCACAGGCTCCGGACGCACAGGCTCAGCGGCCATGGCTCACGGGCCCAGCCGCTCCGCGGCATGTGGGATCTTCCCGGACCAGGGCATGAACCCGTGTCCCCTGCATCGGCAGGCGGACTCTCAACAACTGCGCCACCAGGGAAGCCCAATCACACAACTTTTTAAATAGATTATATCATTTTCAAGAGAGGTACCGTCTACCTCTTTCTCTTCTGGCTTTTGTCAAATACTCTATCCAAAGAAACGTTAACTCCTTATTTATCTTCTTAATGAAACACATATGCCATAATTCTTTTTTATGACCATATCTGATGTCAAATTATGATCAGATTTTTATTCATATTAAAATATTTAAAATGTCATCAAATCTTAAAATATTTCTAAATATATAGATGCCACAAATTATAAATTAAAAAAATAGATTTCCTGTTTCCCAAAATAAAAGGCTAATTGTTTCAGACTATATCTCATCCTGAAAAAATACTATAAAAACTAGAGACTTGATATATGTTAGCAATACTTTTCTTAAGCCCAACCAAGAGTCCACCTACAGGTGTTTGCAGGCTAAGACTAATTTAAAGAAAAAACATAACTCAGAGAAGTTAAAAGCCTGAAGGGTGCTTTTTCCATGAGTCTCCTTGTCATTATGAAGAAATTTAAATTCTGCTTTTAATGATCTCTCACTGAGGATGAATGAAAGGTTTTAAAAGGAGATGTTTGCCTACAACATAAACATATAAGAAGGGATGAATCCTAAACTGAGAATCAAGAACTGGAAATGTACCAAACTTGGAGTGGAAAAAACCCCACAAAACTACCACCTTTTTATTACCTGTGACATTCAGGGAATCTTAAGCCTCAAAAAAGTTTTGTTATAGTTCCGAATAGAATTATACTCAGGATACTATCCTCAGGAGAGTGGCAGAGAATCAGAACCTCTCTGGAATACCATCATTAATATCTTTAATACCATCATTAACATTTTTATTAAAAATCATATTTTTGGAAATCAGCAGATAGAAGAAGACAAACAGTAAAAAATAGTATCTTTTCTTCATGAACAAGACTAGCTCAAATCATGGGCAACAAAAAAACTCAGATAATTCTTCAATTGTTGATTCTCAAGCACAACCTACAAGATGAATATATTTACAATGTTTAAAGAAAGATGAGCTCAAAAGGAATTATAAAAAGCCACAGAGTTCATTAGAAATATAATGATCGGATACTTTACAAATAAAAATTCAACAACCAATATTAAAAATGAATGAATGGCTTTAACAGCAGGTAAGATACCAGCTAAATATAAAATTGATGAACTAAAAGGTAAGTTAACATTATTTACATTGTCCAACAGCCCATCACAAGTTATCAGGCATGAAAAGAAGCAGATCAAAGTCATCCATAATGAAGAGAAAAATCAACCATAATTCAAAAAGAATCATGCACTTCAACGTTCACTGCAGCACAATTTACAATAGCCAAGACATGGAAACAACCTAAATGTCCATCGACAGATGAAGAGAGAAGATGTGGTACATATATACCATGGAACATTACACAGCCATAAAAAGGAACAGAATAGTGCCATTTGCAGAGACATGGATGGACCCAGAGACTGTCATAGAAAGTGAAGTAAGTCAGAAAGAGAAAAACAAATATCATATAATATCACTTATATGTGGAATCTAGACAAATGGTACAGATGAACTTATCTGCAAAGCAGAAATAGAGACACAGACGTAGAGAACAAACATGGTTTCCAAGGGGGAAAGGGGGATGGGATAAATCGGGAGGTTGGGATTGACATACTTACACTATTGATATTATGTATAAAATAGATAACTAATGAGAACCTACTGTGTAGCACAGGGTGCTCCGTGTGACCTACATGGGAAGGAAAGCACTACTCCATGTGACCTACATGGGAAGGAGCACTACTTGGTGCTCCGTGGTGACCTACATGGGAAGGAAATCCAAAAAAGAGTGGATAGATGTATTCATAGAGCTGATTCACTTTGCTGTGCAGCAGAAACTAACACATTGTAAAGCAACTACACTCCAATAAAAATTATATATATATATATATATATATATATATATATATATATATATATAAACAGACCAAAGAAAACAGAAATGATGGAATAAGCAAAGAATAATGTTGAATCTAAAATGAGCTTCCATCACATGTTTGAGATGCTACAGAAAAAACATGAACAGAATGAAAAGGAGAAATGAACATTATAAACAAAAAGACCAACACAGTACCTCTAGAGTTGAAAAATATCTGAAACAAAAACTACACTGTAGTATGTAAGCTGAATATTAGATTGCCAAAGATTAGTGCACTGAAAACTTAGCAATAGAAACGATCCAAAATGTAGCACAGGAGAAATAAAGAGTGAGACTGAACACGTGTTGCCATGTAAACTGGTGTAACATACGTTTACTTGAAGGCCCAGAACAAAAAGTGGTGGTGGGAGACCAAAGAATAACAGTAGTAAACTTCCCATAGGCAATGAAAACTATAAACACACAGATCAAAAAGCACAGCGTGTATAAGCAGAATATTTTAAAGAAAATTACACCAAAGCACATAATGATCCAACTGCTAAAACAGTTAAGAAAAAGAAAATCGTAAAAACAATCAGAGAACTAAGACCTCCGACATACAGAGGAACGAAGATAAGAACTACAGCAGCCTTACATTGACATAAATACACTACTATGTCTAAAACTGATAGCTAGTGGGAACCTGCGGTGTAGCACAGGGAGCTCAGGTCGGTGCTCTGTGGTGACCTAGAGGAGTGGGATGGGGGGTGGGAGAGAGGTCCAAGAGGGAGGGGATATATGTATGCACATGGCTGGTTCACTTGGTTGTACAGCAGAAACTAACACAACATTGTAAAGCAGTTATCTCCAATAAAAATAAATAAATAAACAAGAAACAATGCAAGCCATAAGGTAATGGAGGGAAACATTGCTGATGGCTTTGTAAACTACAGTGTGACATTATCCTATAAAGTTATATATATTATTCATGTACTATTTGATCAGGAGTCCATTCTAGGTATTTACTGAAGAGGAAAAAAAAAGTGTACAACTAGCATAAGATAAAATTTAGAGTGATAAAGACCAATTAAAATTTAGCTTTAAGAATCAAATGACATATAATCTTTTGGAATCAAGTGATAAAAATTTCACTATTTTCTTAAGAGAATTTTACTAACAAAGGAAAGTTCCTTGGGACCAAAGGCAAGAATCAGATTGACAGACTCTCTTAGCACAGGTAAGGCATATTTTCAAGCAACTATTTTCCTTGGAACCAAGGGGAACATTGGGACTGGCAGAAATTCCCAGAGGCCAGTCCACAAAGAACAGTGAATTGAGGATTCTGTCTGAAGTCATAAAACTGAAGCCTACCCAAAGCATATTATCCTCTACCAGAGCAGAGAGTCTTGGAAATTCCATACTTTGAGATGTCAGAACAGCTGCAGTCCAGTAATTTCTGTGCATCTCTCTTCTTACCTCTTCAATACGAATGTTTATTTTGTTTTTCCTTCCCCTGCCCCGTGATAACATTTTTAATATACTTTTTGAGGACAAAACATCTTTTCATGTCATTGTTTTCTGGATTCAGAGGCAGAACAACCAGATAGGATGAAAAGACCATCTTAAAAATAATGTATCCCTTATTTAGAGATTACTATGAGTCATGCAGAAATCTTAGCGTTTGAGATCATATTGAGACTGACTTGGACTTTTTCGAATTTTCTCTGTTTGGGGGTAGGTGATTATATTTTGCCTATAGGACGGAGAGAGGGCCAAATATTTGGGGACCCCAAGGACTGATTGTGGTAGTTTATTAGTGTAATACATTGAATATCTCTGCCTTTCCATCTCCTCAGCAGATGCTAGCAATGTATTTATTTGCCTTTTGGTGATGAGGTGGGGTTACCAGCTCAGCACCGGTCAATAACTGGTGAGCCGAGTGACATATGCTTTTCTCAGGCCAAATATTCGATGTATAATTCAAGACTCTCCAGAACTGTCTTTCTTTTTGCACAATGAAAGATAGTGGCTACTTCCTCAGCCTGGGAGGCTGAGAACAGATGACTCCAGTCTAGGGACATGTGATACAAGTGGTAACTAGACATTTATTTGACTGTGTGCCTTTCTATGATACCTCAGCGTAACCTCCTCAGGTCATCTCACTTCAGCACTCTTTATATTTGGGCTGGAACATTCTCTGCCATGGGGGCTGTCGCATGCTAGGCTATGTTTGGCAGTTTCCCTGGTGTCTACTCACTCGTATCAGCAGCACCCTGTCCAATTGTTAAGACCAAAAATATCTCCAGACATTACTACATGTCTCCTGGGGGAGCAAAATCACCCCCACTGAGAACCACTGCTTATCCTGACTTACGCAATTGACAGTGAAATAAGCATGGTTACATAAAACAATAATTATATTATCTTCTTAAAATCAAATACAATTAAAATTTATGAATAGTAGTTAGGAGGAGAAAAATGAGATTGAAACTGCTCTAAATTTTTTGTATTTTCATATACACACTCGGATAGTACATTTAATCCCTAATATAATATTAGTGTTATATTGGGTTTTTAACACTCATGTTAAAAAAACTAGCAGCCTGGATAAAACAAAAAGCCCCATTACATATACAGGTTATAAGTGTAGTAAGTTAGACATAGGTTAAAAACATGGCAACATAAAAGGATCAAAATATTGTTAATAAAAATTAAAGTTACTGGCTTGATTATATTAATATCAAACAAAATATATGTCATCAAAAAGTACTAACTGAAGCCAAGGTGTTATCTATCATCTATCTATTTATCCATCTTAATATATATATATATGTATATTTATATACATATATCCCTACTATTAGGACAGATATAATCACTTTAAATTTTGCATCACTTAATAAAATAGCGTCTCTCTCTTTCCCTCTGCACCCATACACACACAGGGCAAAAAACTGGAAAACTACAAGAAAAAATAGACAATACCAAGAACCAAAAATACACAGCAAGGGGAATTTTAACACATCACCTCTACTAATAGAACAAATGCATAAAGAAAAATATAGTACAGATATACAGAAGATTTGAGCACCAAGTTTAACAAACGTGACCTAAACATGACCCAACGTGACACAGAGAACACTATACTCAAAAAGTATGGAGCACACATTCTTCTTTCAAGTCTAAACACAAGATTTATAAAATTCAATATATACTGAGCTATACAGTTTTAAGCAAATCTCAACAAATTTCATATTATTGAAATCACAGAATGGTATTCTCTGGCTAAGTGTGTTTATATTAGAATCAATAAATAATAACCCCCAAATTATATTTGAAAATTTCAAGTATACTCATAACATAACTTATAAGCAACTCATTATGCAAAGAAGAAATTAGAAAGTATTTTGAGTTAAACATTAATAAAATGCTACATAGAAAAATTTCTGGCATCCTAATACAGTAGTATTTACTAGGAAATTTATACCATTAAGGGCTTATATTATATTGCAGCAGAAGGAAAGCTAACATTTAATGATCCAAGCAATCATATGAAAAATAACATCAAAATAAACTCTCAAATAGTAGTAAAGAATTAACATAAATGAGAGGAAAATAACACAAAAAAACTTTCTCATTTAAAATAAATAATGAAAGATTGGAAGGATTTAAAATGATCAAAAGAGAAAATGTATAAAACGTAATAAAATTTTAGACAGACACAAAAAACATAAGCAGGAAAACTATAAGTAAGTGTTACTCATAAAAGTTTGAAAGTGATTACACCTTTGAAGGAGGAAACAGTCTTCCTAACAAAAAGGGACTTACTCGGCCTGGGTAGTGGTTACGTAGTCTTTACAGCTCTTCACTCTGCTGTACATTTGTATTTAATGCAATCTTCATTTTGTCTCTTATATTTTCTAATCAAAATATAAGTAAAATGTATATATATATATTTTTTTTTCGGTACGCGGGCCTCTCACTGTTGTGGCCTCTCCCATTGCGGAGCACAGGCTCTGGACGCGCAGGCTCAGCGGCCATGGCTCACGGGCCCAGCCGCTCCGCGGCATGTGGGATCTTCCCGGACCGGGGCACGAACCCGTGTCCCCTGCATCGGCAGGCGGACTCTCAACCACTGCGCCACCAGGGAAGCCCAGTAAAATGTATTTTTGATCTTTAGTTAAAATTAGAATGTATGTTCATCACTATTGATAAAGACATTTTAATTATCATAACCCTATATCTGGAAGATATAACACTCAATTTTATTCAGAACTAAATTACTCATAAATAATCAGATAAAGAATTATATTACATAAGTTTAAATGCCAAAAATGATTACAGAGGTTTAAAGGCAGAAATTTAAACACCAAGCCAATGGCCAAAGATTATTTTAGGAATTACTAAGAGCCCAATTGATGCAGTTAACATAGGAGACCTCACAAAATATATATTCATCACAATAGCCCATAATGTTAGGATGAGGGGTATAAGCCACATAATATAGAATCAAAACTTCAATAACAAACAAACAAAACTTCAGTAACATGCTCACTTTCATTAGTAAGTATCAAACCAAGGCTTTGAAACTATCTTTGTCTTCAAAAGACCAGTTTCCTTATACGTCATGAACTATGCTGTTTACAGATCAGTTTTGATAAATTACTTAAGAGGTTATACTCCCAAGTGAATTTTTGAAAGTAGCATAGCCTTGATAACAACATTTAACAAAAAGCAGTACCTAAAGGAAAACTGTCTTTTGAATTTCCTGATTATAGTTTGTGAAGTTAATTTCTATATCAATTCATTTGTATGACTCAAAAACCAAAAGAAACCTCTAGTAATTATTGGAATTGAGCTATGTACAGTAAAGGCTTATTTTTCTACCCATTCTTCTCTTGCCTCCAGAAAACATTTCAATGGTATTTTTGTAAAAGTGTGATCATAAAATTTAGACTCAATATAAAGATAAATGAATCTAAATATAAACACTAAATATGTGAAATGTATTGTAATTGACATAAGACTACATACATCCTACACTTTGCAGTTCCAAATACACCTGTTACAATACTATGCAATGCTATTAAGATTATATTCTGGTTTAGAAGGATGCAGCAAAACATATAATTTTTGCTTTTTTTATACTTTTACACTTTATGTGTTGTTTGTAAATAATTAACTGTATATGAAGCAAATACAATTGAGGCAGGCTGAGAAATGCAAATGTATGTAAGTACACTTAGCATACAAATAATTTCAGAAAATATTATGACTACAATGCTGCATTTGCCTAATACCTTTGCAATCAATTTTACCTTCTATATTCTCAATGACTTCCATGTAAAAATTCATAATCCCTCATTTGTAAGGCCAAAATTAGTAAAATAGTAAACAGCTGCTCTTCAAATAGAAATAAAAATTTTCCTTAAAAATAAATTATAGGGTGAGTGGCAGGGAGGCTCAAGAGGGAGAGAATATGGGGATATATGTATGCATATGGCTGATTCACTTTGTTGTACAACAGAAACTAATACAGCATTGTGAAGCAATTATTCTCCAATAAAGATGTAAAAAAAATAAATAAGTAAAAAATAAAAAATAATTATAAAAGACAAATGGCATATTTTGTGACATTTGAAAAATGTCCATCCTTTAATAAGGAAAGTGGCATTTAATTTTTTCTTTTCCCCAAGTTACAAAAAATGTGTTTCTCGGGCTTCCCTGGTGGCGCAGTGGTTGAGACTCCACCTGCCGATGCAGGGGACATGGGTTCGTGTCCCGGTCCGGGAAGATCCCACATGCCGCAGAGCGGCTGGGCCCGTGAGCCATGGCTGCTGAGCCTGTGCATCCGGAGGCTGTGCTCCGCAATGGGAGAGGCCACAACAGTGAGAGGCCCGCATACCGCAAAAAAAAAAAAAAAAAAAATGTGTTTCTCCCATAAAAAAATAATAATGTAATCTTAGTTTTTTGAGGATATATATATTCAGACACCTCCTGAGAAGCTGAACAGCCATTTTTGCTTGATGCCAAATCTCTGAAAAGATTTTTCAGAGATCAAATGATTTTGCCTTTCCTATAACATAAAAATACTTTTACTACCACTTAAATCTGGAAATGTGAAGGACGAAAATGAGAAGCAAAGGATTAAAATGAAGCTAACTCCTTCTCTGGAGTCCTGAAAGATTCTCAGAGAAAATTAGCTAAAACGAGTCCCTGGGTCCCAATGTGTTCTGAAAGAAAAATAGATGAGTAAAATTGATATAGATTCCTCTTTTTGTTTTTATTATCAAAGGCTAAGAGAGACAAATCATTTAGATCCATGAAATGATAAGGTTAATGATAGAACCTATGTACCTAATGCCACTAGCTTGTATGATTAGCATTCATTGTATGTTCCAGATTGCCCCTTTTAAACGAATACCAGAGAATGTGTCTCTAATATGCCGAGGTTTTGCCCTATGCTTCAGGAACTAAATTTCTGCTTTAGTTCAAGAACCAAGCAATTCCATGAACATTCTATACTTGCCAAAAGATTCTGATTAACATTTGACATCAATTTTGAGCTCTGAAGCATTTTAGTAGAGGTTACATAGGATTTAATATCTTGGAACGTACACTTAAGTGTATTACCTAAGAAGGCATGGGGCCATTGCAGTACAAAGTCATATTCTGAAATACTAATTTGATTTAGTGCCTTGGAAGCGTTGCTAGAAAGGCTTTCTAATAAGAGAAGAGGGGGCAAATAAGATGCATTTGTTCTCCTACAATATTATTTAATTACTGTCATTGAGTTCCCAACTCACTGAATAACAATCACATCTGTCCATCTAATTGTAGCTATTTGATATGATTTGTAGTTTAGCAATATAATTAAAAATCAGGCAACACATTCTCATATGTCTCTGTAAAAAGTATCACCTATTAAAGATTCTACATGCATTTTCTATTTATAGTCATATTTCTAAATAAATAGAATCATTTTCAACAGCAATTCACAAAGCTGATATCCATTTTTATTTGCAAGAGATACTGAATAACCTCATAAAAACAATTCTGGTCAAAAATAACTGTAAGGTTAATAAAATCCACCTGAATTGCTGCAGGTAATGAAACATCTGAGTTTCTACTCATTCAGTGCGTATCAACTAATGTGAGTTTTCCCTTGCTGTCAAAAGTTTTAAATTCTCTGAGGTATCACAGATGATAAAAATTGGGATGGGGGACAAGATAACTGCTCTAGAAAAAAAATTAAAGACAAGAGAAGAAAATAAAAGAACTCACTAGAAAGGGAAACATTTTTGCATTTAATTTACCATTAAAAAACTATTTGTTTATATGGTAAAACATTAAAAATGATACAAAAAGTATACTGTAAACCATAAATCTTTGCTTTGTCTCTACCAGTCACCCACTTCCCTTCTCTGAAGGTAAATATTTCTACTAGATGCTTTTATATCTATCTTTCTAGAGATATTTTATCATTTAGAGGCAGGTATTTATATTTTTAAACCCAAATGTTAGCAATATTTCGTTATATGCCTTGCTTTTACTTAATATAACTTGTAAATTCTTCAAGATTTAGATGTAATAGTATCCTCATTTACCTCTTAAGCAAACATTGTTGGGAAGACTGGATATCTCTATGCAAAAGAATTAAGTTGCATCTTTATGTACACCATATACAAAAAGTAACTGAAAATGAATTAAAGACCTAAAAATAAGACCCCAAACTATAAAAACCTTAGAAGAAAATATAGAGAGGGTATTTCACGACATTGGCTGTGGCAATGATTTATTGGATGTGACACCAAAAGCACAGGAAATGAAAACAAAAATAGACAAACGGGATTACATTAAACTTTAAAACTTTTGTGCATTTCTGTTTCTGGCCCAACATGTAAGGACTTGAACATCGTCACTCCATCCTAAAAATGCTGAAAAGTTGAATAAACTGAAAAATCAACAACTCTTTTTTAATCTGTCAGAGATGTGAGGTCACAAGGTAAACCACGGATTCCAAAATTGGAGGCACAGGTAGGCAGATATAGAGAATCACTGCTTACCAGACCAAAATACACACAAGCAGAAACATTTATGGAAACCAGTCAGGAAAACCTGACCTATAACTGATGAATTGTTAAGTGTGGCCAAGCCTGGGAAATAAAAAATCCAAGAGGACCCAGCCATTTGGGCGAGGGGAGCATCCTTTTGTGAGCTTTACTTCCAGGAGCTCTACCAACTTCTCACAGTGAATATGTAAGAAAATCAGTCTCATCATGTTTCTGGTAGGGAGAGGATAAAAGGAACCATTTTGAAATACACGAGTATTCTGTTCTTTTTAACAATGCCTGTCCTCAGGAGAAACTAATTTTACTAGAGCCTAACTTACTGGGGTCTTATCATAGCCTCACTGATCTGGGTTAAGGGAGATAACCAACTCTGGACCTCTCCAACCACCAAATCACAGGGGAACCTGAGAACCACTCATGAAGTTCACAGTCCAGGGACAGAGGCTCAGCAAAAGACGGAGACCCAATCATAAGACGAGAGAACGCTTCCTGCTCACTCCACACCTTGTGACTGCATGACTGAAGGGCTATTTAATGCAGTTCCTTTACCCAGTATATCATGGCCAACTTTCAACAAAAAATCACAACACATACTAAAAGTTTTCAGCATAGTTTGAAGAGGCTGAATAAGCATCAGAACTAAAGTCAGATATGGCAGTAACAATGGAATTATCAGACCAGGACATTTTTTAAAAACTATAATTAATATGCTAGGAAAAAGCAGACAACATGCAAAAACAGATAGACAATGTAATCAGAGACATGAGAAGTCTAAGAAAGCATCGAAAAGAAATGCTAGAAATCAAAAACACTGTAACAGAAACGAAAAACGCACTCATGGTCTTTTTAGTAGCACAGACTAGACATGGCTGAGGAGAGAATCTCTGAGTTTGAGCATATGACAATAAAGCCTGCCGAAACTGAAAAGTAAAAAGAAAAAATGATTGACAAAAAACAGAAAAGCATATATGAATGATGTTATATATGCCTATGTGTATATATATGCACATATATATGCTTATTATATTTATGCTTACATAAAATGAATGACAGCAATAATACAAGTGATACAGAGAGAAGAATTAGGAATTTTGTTATTATAAGGCACTTGAATCACCTGTGAAGTAGTATAGTGTTATTTGAAACTGGTCTTGGATTAATGTTAATGTATATTGCAAACTCCAGGGTAACCACTAAATAAGGTTAAAAAAAGAAGTATATCTGAACTGCTAAAAGAGGGGAGAACATAGAAGAGCATAAAATAAGCCAGTCAAATAAAGACAAGTACTGTCTGATCCCTTATATGATGCATCTAAAGTAGTCAAATTCATAGAAATAGAAAGTAGAATGGTGGTTACCAGGGGCTTGGAGGAGGCAGAAATGGAGAGGTGTTCAATGGTACAGAGATTCAGTTTTGCAAGATGAAAAAGTTCTAGGGGTCTGCTGCATAACAATGTGGATGAACTTAACTTCTGCAGACCTGTACACTTTAAAAATGTTTCTGATGGTAAAAAAATTTTAAAAAGCATCCTTCTTTATCAGGTATATAATTTAGAGTATTATGTCATATGGATATACCATAATATATTTAATTAATGTCTTGCTCATGAACATTTACCTTGACTTACATATCACATATTACAAAAATATTGCAGTGAAAAATTGTGATATGATGTACATGCAATATGTGTAAGGGAAGGAGAAATCTGACCGAAGGATTGAGTAGTAGGAGACAGAAGTGAATTAAAGGAGAACATGAGAGATGGTATCATTTAAGCAAAGTATATACAGTATTTCAGGAAGGAGAGAGTAAATAACTGTTTACATTTCTGCTATTTAGTTTGAATAAAATGAAAAACTAGAATTCATCTATGAATTTGGCAAGACTGAGCCTTTAAAGATGGCCATTTCAGAAGGGGGAAGGGAATGAAAACCCTATCAGAGAGGGCACAGTGTTGGTGAGACAGATGGAAACACAAACAAGAACTGTAACTGACTATAAACAAGCCTTTCACAAGCCTTTCAAATCATTTATTATGAAGGAGAATTAAGAAATAATGCAGTAGCTAGAGCAAAATGAGAGGTCAAGAAAGGCTGTGTTTGCTGTGGTTTTACCTTTTAGTTTTTAATTAAAGTTTTTACTGTGAAATAAATGTAGATTCACATGCAGCGGTAGGAAACAATGCTTAGAGTGGGCTTGCTGGATCATGTGGTAACTCCATTTATAGTTTTCTAAGGATCATCCTGTTTTCCAAAGTGTCTGCACCAATTTACGTTCCCACCAATAGTGTAGGAGGGTTCCTTTCCACCACACCCTCTCCAGTATTTACTATTTGTAGGTTTTTTTGATTATGGCCATTCTGATGGGTGTGAGGTAACACCGCATTGTAGTTTTGATTTGCATTTCTCTAATAATTAGTGACGTTGAGCATCTTTTCATATGCCTCTTGGCCATCTGTGTGTCTTCTTTGGAGAAATGTCCATTTAGGTCTTCTGCCCATTTCTTGATCGGGTTGTTTGGTTTTTTTGATATTGAGTTGAATAAGCTCTTTGTACATTTTGGAAATTAAGCGCTTGTAGGTCGCATCCTTTGCAAATATTTTCTCCCAGTCCGTAGGTTGTCTTTTCATCTTGTTTATGGTTTCCTTTACTGTGCAAAAGCTTATCCTGGCCATATATCTGGAAAAGATGAAAACTCTAACTGGAAAAGATACATGCACACCAACGTTCATAGCAGCGCTATTCATGATAAATAGCACACCAACGTTCATAGCAGTGCTATTCATGATAAATAAGACATGGAAGCACCCTAAATGTCCATCAACAGAGGAACAGATAAAGAAGATGTAGTACATATCTATACAATGGAATATTACTCAGCCATGAAAAAGAATGACATAATGCCATTTGTAGCAACATGGATGGACCTAGAGATTATCATACTAAGTGAAGTAAGTTGGACAGAGAAAAACAAATATATATTATAATATCATTTATAAGTGGAATCTAAAAAATAAGACAAATCAGCAAGACATGGTACAATGGAATTAGTCCTGATGTTCTCTGAGGGGGTGGGTGAATAATTAGGTCTAATGGGAGCCACCTCATTGGTTATAACTGGGCATCTTTAGTGGTTAGACAGGCAGTCTTTCTAGGAAACTGAGGGGGGTTGTTTGATTATAAAAGTGTGAAGAGGGCATTGTTGCTAATACGTATCCATTTAATGAATGTGTTATGTCTCATTTCCTTTATTTGAAGGCATTCAAGTGTGAAGTTGGTGGTACTTAGTAGAAAATGAAGTTTGTCGTGTACAGTCTCTCTTTTTGCTAGCGTTTCTTCCTCTAGACTCTTGTTCTCCATATAAGCTTCTAACTCTGTCTATATAAATGGTGGGTCAGTTAGGAAATGTATTTAGACAGACGAATGCACTTTGGAAATACGGCACTTTGGTAACCAGCTATTTATCTATCCTTGGGTGTTCATTCTTGATGCTATAACTTTAAATCCCACAGTGAACTTTGTTCCCAAGAATAAAGGCCTTCAAAAAAAGGAAGCAGAACAGGTTTTTTTAAAAAAAAAATACAGATTGTATGTGTGTACATATGTATATGTGTATATGTATGTACTCGATTAGCCTATTTTTTGGTTTCAGTATTTTAATGAGTGACCATCTGGTAGTAATTTAGGTACTACTTAGTACGCACAGAGCCATCTGTTGGAATATCACAAAGAAATCTTAAACTCAGGATGTTAAAAAATTGCCGTATGTCTCCTGAAATCCCAACCATTGAACAGGAACAGCATATGACCATCTGTCTAGTCTGGCACCTGGACCTATCTTTGGTCTCCCCTTGTGTTCACAATGAAGATTTAGTTTTACTGGTGTTTCCCTAACATCTAGCACATTGCAGGAGACGTGGCAGAGCGCAGTCATTTACCACGTAGTGAGAATGCAGTGACAAGACCAGTGAACTGACAAATCGCTACGGCATACAAAGCTGTGCCTTAGGACAGGTGCTGGGAGTTGCCCAAGGTGCTGTGGCTGCATAAACCCAGACATTCTGTGAATTCTTGAGCAACGACACCAGGAAATTGACAGCTGAGCGGGCGTTGTACACAAGTTCACCATCTGTCACATTCACATGGCTGACTGCCCCACCATGCGCAGCATCCTCTTCATCAGGAACTAGACTGTGGACTTCACTTCCCTGACTCCGCCCACCACATTCTCACTGTGGTACATCAAGGAAGGGAATTCGCCAGGTTTATGCTGGCCAGGGCCTACGATTGGTGAGATCTGTCCCGCCTGAGACTCTGAAGCCGAAAAGGCATCTCACTTCTGGACCAGTTTCTTTTCTTTTCTTAGAATTTTATTTTATTATTTTTTTAACATCTTTATTGGAGTATAATTGCTTTACAATGGTGTATTAGTTTCTGCTGTATAACAAAGTGAATCAGCTATACATATGCATATATCCCCATATCTCCTCCCTCTTGCGTCTCCCTCCCACCCCTCTAGGTGGTCACAAAGCACCGAGCTGATCTCTCTGTGCTATGCGGCTGCTTCCCACTAGCTATCTATTTTACGTTTGGTAGTGTGTATAAGTCCATGCCACCCTCTCAGATGTGGCACATATATACAACTGAATATTACTCAGCCATAAAAAGAAATGAAACTGAGTTATTTGTAGTGAGGTGGTTGGACCTAGAGTCTGTCATACAGAGTGAAGTAAATCAGAAAGAGCAAAATAAATACCATACGCTAACGCATACATATGGAATCTAAAAAAAAAAAAAAAAGGTTCTGGACCAGGTTCTTCCTCTTGTTGAGTTTCTTTAGCTCCTTGATGTCCTCGTGGGAGTATCCACAAGATCTCCTGCAAAACTTGCTCATGAGGAAGAAAAGGAGTCAGCTGGTGAAAGTAAGTTGACAGACATACAGCAGGAATGTCAGAACTGCAGTCAAAGAGGGAAAAAAAGAAAATCTAAGAAGGGCTGTATTGCAGTAAGTACTTTCTGGAAAAAAAAAAAGATAAAGAACATTCAGTGAAGAAGAGCTGTTGTTTTTGGAGATTAAGAACTAATTTGTGATTTCAGAGAAACTAGTTTCAGTAGAACATATGTGTGAGGGGTGGTGCATCTGTACAGCTGATAAGTCTCTTGGGGATGAGAAAGAATAGACGATTACTTCAAGAAACAGAGAATGAGAAAGTCAGGTTGGTAGTAAGGCAGTCTACAGGAGAATGCAACTTCTGTAAGTCTAACATCATGGATGGGGAATTAATGAGTTTATGCTGTGTACACTAACAATTACTCATTGTTGTCAAGTGAACTTATGCCTTGTTGTCAAATGAACTTATGCCTAGTTTTAATATACAGAATTACTTGGAGCAATACTTGATCCTAACTCACTATGCATTTACTCTTTTAATAGATAATTAAAGACCTACTGAGTGTGAGGATTTTTATAGGTCAGAAATCAGTGACGAATTAAAAAGTCAATGTCTCTGAATTATATTCTGGTAAGGATTGGAAAAACAAAGCAAGAAAGCAAATAACACGATAAAGTCCAATTGTAATAAGTTATATGAAGAAAACAAAATAGGATGATGCTATAGACAGTGAAAGGGAAGGATGAGTGTTGTAGATGGGATGATGAAGACAGGCCCTCGGATAAAGTTGCAGTTCCTGGTGGTGGTGGTGGGTGGGCTTTTTAATCAATACCCGAATGACAAGAGAGCCATGTGGATGTTTGCAGACAAAGCATTTCAGGCAGTAGGGACAAAATATGTAACTACTTAGAGGTGACAGAAGCTTAGCTTAGAAAAGGAAGAGAGAGAAAGTCAGCGAGCGTGGGTGATTATCAACAATTTTATTGTAAGTCCAGTTCACAAAACATAAATTCTGGAGTCAAATGACATTGAGATTGAGCCCCAGCTCTGTGACTTACTATTTATACAAAGGTAAATAACATAAACTCTGCAAGTCTCACACACTTTATAAATAATGTAGGGGAAATGATAACTCTCAAACAGGTCTTCAGCAATAGTCAGTGAGATATTTCGCATAAAGCACTTAGCAAAATTTATGACCAATATATTATTATTAAGATTTTAGGGGACTTCCCTGGTGGCACAGGGGTTAAAAATCTGCCTGCCAATGCAGGGGACATGGGTTCGAGCCCTGGTCTGGGAAGATCCCACATGCTGCAGAGCAACTAAGCCTGTGCGCCACAACTACTGAGCCTGCGTGCCACAACTACTGAGCCCACGTGCTACAACTACTGAAGCCTGCACGCCTAGAGCCTGTGCTCCGCAACAAAGACAAGCCACTGCAATGAGAAGCCCATGCACCGCAATGAAGAGTAGCCCCCGCTCGCCACAACTAGAGAAAGCCCAAGCACAGCAACAAAGACCCAAGACAGCTAAAAATAAATAAGTAAATAAATTTATTAAAAAAAAGATTTTAGAAGTTCAGTCTTATTTTATCACGTTGATTAATCAGTGCATAATGTTCTAAAATTAAACTTTCAGAGTGCAAACACCTTAGACACGGAAGCTGAGTTATACATACATAATATAATTTTATAGAATATTGTAAACATAGTATATTTTATTAAATTTTACAATATACATACATACACATATTTTTTAAATGCCACATTTATAATCTTACCAAATGTGTACACACATTAAAAACTTCTGGACTTTGAAGTCTAATTGTCTAAAACTTTTAATTTTTCATCCTGGACTTCTGATGACAAAACGTGAGGTTCTGTAGAGATACTTCTGAGGGTGACAGTGTTAGTTCTCCATACCTCCAGAAAGTTCTGTCAACAGAGGCACGGTGCCAGAAACTCCATAGCTACTTCATTAATTTCAAAATTCAGGTTCAGGGAAAGATGGGAATTGACCTTTTAAGTTAATGGAATTCCTGTCCACATGGTAGAAGCAGGTTAGCTTACTAGGTCCTAGTATATTCTTATTTGTAACATTCTCTTTCCGAGGTGTCAGAGGAAATGTTTCATCTTGAGACAAGCAAACAATTACCTTCTTTTCAGCCAAATAGCATTCCCAGTGCAGCTCGCCTGTGGACAAGCTCACGTCTATGTTGTTTCTGATTGGCTGGAAGAAGCAATGCTACAATCACCAGTGTGTCTGCATTTTCCTCAGCTGCCAGAGACCGCTCTGCTGGAGGCTCATTCTGTGGTGTTTGAGCCCTGAAATTAGCGTTTTCCTTATTAGCTCGTTTTCCCTCAAATAGCGTTGATTTCTGTACTTGTTACTTGTCAAAAATATCATATAAAGGAAAAATGGTGGAGAGTATGTGAAGTTATGAAAATAGATCATAAAAAAACTTTCATGGTAAGGTATTATTGGGGTGGTAAACGGAAGATTTCAAGAGAAGTGAAGAAAAAGTGAAGAAGGGAAAGGTAAGAAATGCATTATCAAGCTGGCCACAATGACATAATAATGCTCCTGATTGCTCAGTCTCACTGGTACATATTCAGACAGGACTTCTGAAACCACTGCACATCAGAACGTTCTGGTGGAATAGATGAGGAAGATGCGCAAACTATCTTTGCTCCCTCTTCATCCCCCAGGACTGAGTCCAAGCAGCTGTATCCCAACTCTCCTGCACTTTGGGGTTGTCATCTAGCACCTGGAGTCAGGCTCTGGAGAAGCTAACACTTCGGGGGGTCAAGTTTAGCTGGTGTGTGTCCGTCTCTCCTTGTAAGCATAGGTACCTACGTGCATGGGGGTCTTAGGGGCAACTGACGTGTCAGGTGCAGCAGCCTGGGCTTTCTAACCACAGAAATAATGTAAATTGTCTCTAGGACCAGCAGGACAAGTTGCCAGATCCTGGCAGGGAGGTAGGCAAGACTGTGACAGTCTGGGTGCCCCATGGGCTCAATCCAGAATAGTCGTTGTGTCATTTTGATTCACTGGACCCTCTCTTAATATCCTGAAAGCTAATGAAAAAACATAAATAATTTATCAAACCTTACGTGTGATTCTGATGGTTCAATTCCATGGGAACAGTATAGGAAATTACAAAGAAGTTCTCCAAATACACGGGCACACATAAACATTATCCCCACCTGATACACATATACACCCACACACAGAGAAAGAATTGAAAGGGCAATGATATACGTAATAATAGACATGATTGGAATTTATATTCAGACATACATACACAGAAGAAACTCTGATGTTCTGCCTCCCAGCTATGGGACAATGGACAAAGGACTTAGCTTGTCAAAGTCTCAAAGTCATGACGGTACACTGGGAATAATACTGTACTCCTCATAAGAATGCTAGGACAGTGTCTTCTTATGAGTATATTCCATTATGTAATGGAGAAAAGAAGATGAGAAAGTCCTCAATGATCTCATAATTGAGTGGAAGGGCTAGAAAATAAGTACCAATTTACAATAAATAACAACAAAATGCTTTGGTATCTGACATGTCAGGACATTATGAGATAAAAAAAGAAGGAAAACCTAACAATCTTGAGGATAGAAAAAATTTTGCAGTAAATTATAATATGAAAGTATAGTATCAGGTAATAAAAGTGCTAGCACAGTAATACTGAAACAGTTTTAACTCTACGAGACTAGAAATATGTTCCTGAGGATATTACGTTGCACATACATATTCCTCAAACTTTTAAACAATATCCAAACACACCCACACCCTGACAAACAGAATTCTGACCCCTCTCACAGATAGTGTCCCTGTGAGAAATAACAAGTACTCATACGTGCAGATTGGCTTAACTAGTGAATGGAAGGAAAAGAAACATTAGTATGCAGTGTGTGGTATTTCAGCCTAGAAAAGTAACTCATGATCATATATCCGAGCTCCTATTCTTTCCTTCATCCATCATTCTACAGTTTGACTGCTAAAAAGAATATTTAATTCAATCTTGTCAACATATGAGACTGGGAAAGGAAGAATTAAGCTAATTACTTTAATCCTTGTTACAATGTTTATCAATTGATGTGAAACTGTGCTTAATCCACCAAATTACTATATGTCAATCAATTGTATGCAGTGCAATGAGACAGTGTTTTCTTGGAAAACAAACCTTGCTAATGTACTAGTTTATATCTGTTTTTTTTCTCATTGGTTTATCACTCAGGAACCTTGGATTTCATGGCTTCATATATGTTTCAAGTAATTAAAAAACAAAGATCAGGGAAAGACATGAATGGGAACAAGTAACCTATATTTGGAACATATTACTTATATATTCAAAAACACATTTTTGAAAAAGTGTTCATGAAGACAAATACCGTATGATCTCACTTACATGTGGAATCTAAAAAGACAAAGCAAAACAAAAACAAGCTCACAGATGGAGAACAGACTGGTAGTTGCCAAAAGTGGGAGGTGAGGGATGAGCAAAATGGGTGGAGGGTGTCAAAAGGTACAAACTTCCAGTTTTAAAATACTATAAGTCATAGGGATGTGATATACAGCATGTTGACTATCGTTAATGATGCTGTACTTTATACGTGAAAGTTGTTAAGAGAGATCTTAAAAGTTCTCATCACAAGAAAAAAAAAATTGTAACTATACATGGTGATGGATGTTCACTTAACGTGGATCATTTCACAACATATACTCATATCAAATCATTATGTAGCATACCTGAAACTAATATAATGTTATATGCCAATTATATATCAATTTTAAGAACAGTGTTCTATTTGGGACAGTTTTTACTTTGTATTTTAGGTTTGCATTAGTTTAAAAGACTTAGAAGATAGAAAATTTAGTGTTTCTGGTTAAACTACCAATTCTCTTGGTAGTTTTCATTTTTGTATTCAATTAGTTTCATTTGGGGGATGAATGTGTTTATGTATGTGTATGCTTGTGTGTGTGTGAGTGTGTAGGTATGTTTGTCTTTGAAATCATGAATATATATGTCTTTAATCTGACTTTTGGAAAATAGTTTCCTTAAGTCTCTATACAGAAGCTGGCATTCAAGGTAGGTAACACTGGGGAAACTATTTAGTTCCTCTAGACACAATTCCCTTATAAATATAATTTAAATGTTTGTTGAAGGACAATTTTGAGGTTCATGGAGATAACAAAACAATAATCTAAAAGTTAATTTATTATATGTTTCTTTTTTTTCTAGGACAACGTACTGCAATAGCCTCTTTTCCATTTCTATTTTGAGTTCATTTTACTAGAAAGCCCAGCCTCTTTACATAACAACAATGCAACCAGTAAATGAAACACCATGTATTGTTGTTGTACTGTTTATATATTCACAAATGCACCATTTCTGTGACCGCTACTGGTTATGCTACAAACCATCCTTCAACGTGAATGCAATTATATTTTCAATATGTCCTTCTCCTTTGATGTGGTGACAGTAATAGGTACAGAAAGAACGTAATTTTTTAGGCAGCATTTTTGACATGACTCGTGATGTAGGAAAACCAATGCTCAAGTGTCCTCTAGCTATCATTTTCTGGCTGGACTCCTGAGTAAAAATGAACAGAGCAAAGAATTTTGAGGGAGGTAGTTACAGACTACAAATTTCATGGTCAAGTAGTTGACAGCGTTTTAGATTTAATTGGGAATAATTCTATCTAATGATTTTTTTTCTAGAATTCTATTTTTAGCAGTTTAGTAATGAGCTACATCATTATTTATAAATAATTGCATGCTCTGCTTAATAAAAAGTTAAAATGTATTTCTTATATAGTTATTTACTGAGAAATATAAAATTATCTTTATATTTTTATTCCCCTGACTAAAAATCACCACCTTATAATCTAAGGTAAATAGAGCATTTCTAAGGTATATATTTGGGGGATATAAGTTTTGATTTCTTTTTCCTTTGCACATATTTTAGGTACTAGAATTCAAGGATTCAATTAAAACTTCCATAATATGTTATTAACAAACAGAAATGTTACACTAAACCTGCAGGTTAATGTATCGATACATAAGAAATGTTTCCTTTTTTACAACCACTGAACAAGACTCAATATTCACCTATTTCACATACTGAAGCAGAAACATAACTTTGAATTATTAGACTGAAGACCCTTTATATTTTACACTGGAAGGAAGAGTCCAGTCAATAAAGCCATTTTTATAGAAAATACTGTTTATCAATTATTACTTTAGAAGAAGTTCAAAAAATTACATTTCCATACACTTCACACTACGTATCAGGTACTTTTTGCTCATAAAAGGGAGGGGCTAATTGTGACCTCTTTTTTTTTTTTTAACATCTTTACTGGAGTATAATTGCTTTACAGTGGGTATTAGTTTCTGCTTTATAACAAAGTGAATCAGTTATACATATACATATGTTCCCATATCTCTTCCCTCTTGCGTCTCCTTCCCTCCCACCCTCCCTATCCCACCTCTTTAGGTGGTCACAAAGCACCAAACTCATCTCCCCGTGCTATGCGGCTGCTTCCCACTAGCTATCTATTTTACGTTTGGTAGTGTATATATGTCCATGCCACTCTCTCATTTTGTCCCAGCTTACCCTTCCCCCTCCCCATATCCTCAAGTCCATTCTCTAGTAGGTCTGCGTCTTTATTCTCATCTTTTTAAAAAAGTTTTATTTATTTAAAAGTAACATTTCTTCTGAAAAGAATAGGAAGATTGAGAACCTTCTTTGTAATTTTCATCATTTTGAAATGATGAGCAATATATTCCTATATAATGTATTTCATTCAAATTAAACTATAAATTAATTACAGCATTCAAATTCAAATTATTATAACCTGTCCAAATCTGCAAATTACTAAAACTATAGAAGGTTGTAAAAGATAAATTGCTATTTACAATTTTAGAAAATAATTTAACATGGCTTAGTATTATTAACAGAGCCAATGGTAGAAATTTAAATTAGAGTCTATAAGGAAACTTTCTTCCTAGTGTCCTATTTTTTGATTAGACATTCAGCTGTGTCACCTGCCTGTCTCTTTCACATAACTGTAGGGTTCTTAGGGCAGATACTGTATTACGTATTCGTGTATCCTTTGCATCTACTTCAACGCTGGCCACACAGAGAATACATGGTGACTTATGGGCAAATGAAGGAATGAGTAGAAATACAGACAGATAAATAAGCAGAGAAATAGAAAGGCAGATGAGGTAGATGCAAAAGTTAAAGAAATCCTGCCTAAACAGGTGATACAAATATGTCATAATTCGGTTACTTCATAAAGCTGCATCTCTAAATCAGTCCATTAAAGTGATAAGTATTGACACATATATTGGATGACGGACACTTCATATTGTGATAGAAATTTCTAAATTACAATTGACTGCTGAAAAGAGTTCAAATTTTATCTAGCCTTTTTAAACTACAGAGATCCTCTTACAAGCAGGCTTTCAGAGGCATGAAAAAATACATGTATTTCCTCAAACAATGCTGAAGTTATGCACAAGACAGTAATAAAACTGCAACTGGAAAATAGAATTGACACACAAGTTTTCCTTAAATATGTGAAAAACGTGCACACAGAGACTTTGTTAGCAAAAAAAAAATACCCGCACCACTAGCTATCCAAACAAGAATCTGGATTTTTCTTCTTCTGAGTAATATAATTAGTATAAGTGTTTTTGAAATAGCCAGTATGTACATTTAAATGTTAAAATTATTAAAAGAGATACTTTCAGAATAAAAGAATAGAGATACATACATATATAAAATAAAACCTGTAATCTTTGACTTAGAAATATCAGTATGAATTCATGGTTTAGTTAACGTTTTTCTTAAAAACACCTGTGTATTAGCTTTGTTCACTGTAAAGGTTTATAAGAACAATGAACACCTGTAATGGACAAAAAATACAAATAATGAATAAACAGTGCACAACTTGTGGTTTCCAAATTCCATTCACCACTAAAAGAAATGTTCTTGGGGAAATAGCTGATTTAAGGTCTCAGTAGGAATGTACAGGATGAGATTGGGACTCCTTATCGTGGTTATAAAGGCTATCATTTAAGTGGAGACTTAATCACATCCCATTAGAAAAGACAGAATAACTTGAGCTCATAAAGAACAATGACAGCAATGAATTGAAACATGTATAATATCTAAAAATTTATTATTTCACACTAATAAATGCGAAATCATTAATTTTCTTTGTTGGATACAAGATTCATCATTCTGGGAATTGCTATAAAATAAAAAAGGGAAAGAATTTAAGTATCTATTTTGCCTTTCCTATAGGGACTGTGTTTCAGGACAATCAAATAATTCATGAAGGACAGTTCTACTTTACAAAAGAATCACAGTTAATAAATGCAAAAGGAGTCATAGAATTAAAAAATAACAAATACTTTACTCAGGCAATGATTATTAGTAGATGTTAAAACCATGAGGTAAAGTGCTGGTGGAGGACATTTCAGTAGAAATATCAGTCTGCCATCATCTGAACCCACTGATTTTTACATCATTGAAAGAAAGACACACATTTAGTACATCCTGATATGACAGAATCAGATGTACACAGCACTACATCTTATTTCTTTCAATAAAAGAAACTTTTGTTCTTAGAAAAATATATATCATGCCACATTGTTGTGTTCTACTTTGTTTTCCAATATTTATGCAACAGTAATAATACTGAGTCATATCTTTATTTATTTTACATGAAGTATTTTAATCTTTATTTGTATCATTTTAAAACATTATATTAAGATGAATCCCATTTATTGCACACAGCATCTCTTGGACCTAGAGTCTGTCATACAGAGTGAAGTAAGTCAGAAAGAGAAAGACAAATACCGTATGCTAACACATATATATGGAATCTAAGAAAAAAAAATGTCATGAAGAACCTAGGGGTAAGACAGGAATAAAGACACAGACCTACTAGAGAATGGACTTGAGGATATGGGGAGGGGGAAGGGTAAGCTGGGACAAAGTGAGAGAGTGGCATGGACATACATACACCACCAAATGTAAAATAGATAGCTAGTGGGAAGCAGCCGCATAGCACACGGAGATCAGCTCGGTACTTTGTGACCACCTGGAGGGGTGGGATAGGGAGGGCGGGAGGGAGGGAGACGCAAGAGGGAAGAGATATGGGAACATATGTATATGTATAACTGATTCACTTTGATGTAAAGCAGAAACTAACACACCATTGTAAAGCAATTATACTCCAATAAAGATGTAAAAAAAAAAAAAGAATCTGGATATTTTAATAAGAGGCAGTGGATAAGCTGTAAATACTTTAAAATATCAGTAAATCATATGGAGTGTGATTTATCAGACGACAATTATAACCTGTAATTTTCTATCTAATAAAAGAAATTTATCCAGCTTATAATAGTTTCTCTGCTAAATTCAAATCAACATTTGTTAACAAACTGATGCATTGTTGTGAAATGGTCTTTTACTGGTCATTTGAAAAGTCACAGGACTTCCCTGGTGGCACAGTGGTTAAGAATCCACCTGCCAATGCAAGGGACATGGGTTCAATCCCTGGTCCGGGAAGATCCCACATGCCGTGGAGCAACTAAGCCTGTGTGTCACAATTATTGAGCCTGTGCTCTAGAGCCCACGAGCCACAACTACTGAGCCCATGTGCCACAACTACTGAAGCCTGTGCGCCTAGAGCCCATGCTCTGCAACAAGAGAAGCCACCGCAATGAGAAGCCCGCACACCTCAACGAACCCGCTCACCGCAACTAGAGAAAGTCCACGCGCAGCAAAGAAGACCCAATGCAGCCGAGAATAAATAAACAAAATAAATTTATAAATAAATAAATAAATAAATAAAATGTGACAGAATTTGAAAAAGAAATTCTGACCTGGTCTGGGGTCCTAGAGGATGGCCACAGAACTGAGTTCTGTGGACTCTCTATCCTGCAAGGTTTATAATATTTTTAAATATTCTGTAAAGCTATTTATAGAAAGGTTTCTTGGGGGAGTGGATTCTGAGTGCTCCTATTCTCCCAACTTTACACCACCTAGAAGTACCTCAGACTCAACAACTCTTCAGAAGGTCAAGTGAATTTTTTTTTTTTTTTTTTTTTTCGGTACACGGGCCTCTCACTGTTGTGGCCTCTCCTGTTTCGGAGCACAGCCTCCGGACATGCAGGCTCAGCGGCCATGGCTCACAGGTCCAGCCGCTCCGCGGCATGTGGGATCTTCCCAGACCAGAGCACAAACCCGTGTCCCCTGCATCGGCAGGCAGACTCTCAACCACTGTGCCACCAGGGAAGCCCTCAAGTGAATTTTAATAGAAAATAAGTAAGAAAAAAAAGAAAAGCAAGGAAGTTGAACAATAGCCAAGGGGGGAGTAACTAGGCACACAGACTTTGTGAGTGCCTGGCTTTAAGTGCATCGTGAAAATTTAAAAATATCTAGTTATAAAAGTAGTTGCTGGAAGGGGAGCTCTAGATGGACCACCACAATTAGCATTAGAAACACTCTGATTCAGCAAAAACCACTTCTAGGATCTGCTGACACCTTCAACCAAAAAGAACACACCGTTCTCAGGCAAATCTCTCAGGTGACAGCAACAATAATTCACCTGCCAGCATATGACAAATGCTAACTCAATGCATTATGTATGGATGGATCTACAAAACCTTATTATTGTTCTAAACAAAACAGGACATGGGTGAAAAGCGTGACAGTGTCAGGAGATTTTGTTGTTGTTATTTGAGTGTGTTGCCTACTCTAATCATCAGCTTTCCAAAACCTTTGGATGATATTATGTCCACTATGAATATTGGTAATAATGACCTTGACCTTTAAATTCTCTTAAGCTTATAGAAAAGCAAGTTTAGAAAGCCTCAATTGTTCTACGACTGACAACACGAGATCTAAATAAAACAATCACCATGCTCTTCAAATGTAACTGTAAAAAACAAGTGGCCGAACCTGACCATTTTATACCAAATTAGAGATAAAGCTCCTGAGCCCACTTGGTATAGAATTGTGGAGACACCACTTCAGACAGTGCTGAAACTGTTCTCAAGGAGATCAGTACAATATTTACAATAACCAGGACATGGAACCAACCTAAATGTCCATCAACAGAGGAATGGATAAAGAAGATGTGGTATATATACAGTGGAATATTGTTACTCAACCATAAAAAAGAACGAAATAATGCCATTTGCAGCAACATGGATGGACCTAGATATTGTCAAACGGAGTGAAGTTTAAGTCAGACAGAGAAAGACAAATATCATATGATATCGCTTACATGTGGAATCTAAAAAAAGGGGACAAAGTTATCTACAAACCATAGTTGCAGATGTAGAAAGCAAACTTGTGGTTGCCAGGGGCGGGTAAAGGGAGGGATAAACTGGGAGACTGGGATTGACATATACACACCACTATCTATAAAATAGATAACTAATAAGGACCTCTGTACAGCACAGGGAACTCTACTCAATACTCTTTAATGGCCTGTATGGGAAAAGAATCTAAAAAAGAGTGGATATATGTATATGTATAACTGATTCACTTTGCTGTACACCTGAAACTAACACAACATTGTAAATCAAATATACGCCAATGAAAATTTAAAAAATAATAATACAAATCAGAGGTTGTACAAGCTATTTTCATCTGTAGATTATATCCTCTGACACTTTATGGAACTTATGGTATAGTTGTATAAAAATTAACTTTGACATTAATAATTTCATGTTACTTAAGGGCAGCCTTAATCCTGGCATAATTTATTCCATACTGTATCTTTCATTATGGCAGACAAAAAGGAGACAATCAACAAACATTTGATTGACTGTAAATGTGTAAATGCTGCTAAAAAAAAGGTATTATCTGGTGATCAATCTGAACAACCTTGACAATGGCTGTTGAACGGTTGCAGAAAACGGGGCTACTTTTGATTCTCCAAATATTAATATCAACTTCCTACTTAGGTGAGCCAGTGCTATTATCATTAATATAAGTAATTTTCAGAATATCACATCACCAACATTGTTTAGAATGAGTGAATTAGAGTTCCTGCCAGTGAATGTAAACCTCTCTCTAATACCCGTCAGAAAGCTGCTAATCACAGCCCGGCTCCTAATTCTCTCAGTGACTTTATTAAAGTCTCTGTACTGTCTTGATTTTAATTTCCTCAGATGTAATTTCGGGGGAAGGGGTGATCAATATTCCAATAGTCTATGATTCAGTAACCTTTGCATTGCTTGCCTTTGCCACTCAGCACAAATAACTATATTCAGTAATTATAGAGAAATGAACAGGGAGCAAAGCAGAGATTGAATTTCCTGATGTTATTTTAAGGTTAACTTGTAATTCCCAAGGAATAGGCATACAAGCAATGAAAAATTGCCTTTTTCTACTACTCTTCTTTACTGTTTATTTTATTGATTTAACATATTCTGATGAAAAACCATTTGGGTATGTTTTAAGTTTCGTTAATCTTAACTCAATTTACCCTCCATGATAAAAATAAAGATAAAATGTCCCCATCTTCCAAATGAAAAAAATATCTAAATAACTCATCTGTTGTATTATTTTTTAGTTAATAGCCAAAGCAGTATTGTAGTTTACAGTATCATTTAAAGTAATTTATTGATCAGATTTAGAGGTATTTTATGGTAAGTATTTCTCTTCAACAGGGCAGATTTTGTGAAAGACTGGGCTTCAGTTTGATTTAGCATTTCATTTAGGTTCTGGAACTTTCTACCTCTCATACCAAAGGTTAAAAATTAGAACGAATTTTTGATGCAAATCCTAATTTATTCATATAGAATTAAACATAACATTCACCAGATTTTCAAAACTAAAATAACTATTAAAATAATAGCATTGATAACTTTATGATTATTTAATTCTATATTTTTCTTAAACAATATTCTATATTTTTTCTTTGACAATATTAGGCAAGTAATAACAATCTGCATGATTTTATTAACAATATTTTTGTATTACAGAAAGCAACAGAAAGGTAATTTTAGCATGTAAAAGTTAAAGTATAACAAATTTTAGTGTTACTTTTCAATTTATTTCATAGTAAGAAATAAATAAAATGTAGATACCATCCTCCAATTATAATCACAATATTGATATATGTTCTGATCTTGGAGGAAAAAATGGGTTTTAAATGATACAAAGTCTTGTCTTTCACTTAAACTCTAACCTTTACATTTTGAAAAGATTGCTTCGAATCTTTTAAGCCATGTTTATCCATTCTGAAAGGTGTTCCTTTTCTTAGAAGCCACTCTCAAACTTTCAGACCAGTTGGAGAACCACTTAAGGAAGTGAATCAATCCTGTTTTCACTCAACTAAAGTTTCAAGTGCCGAAACAGCGCTGGCATTCCACAAGGTACCATCAAAATTGCCACCTGAATACTGGTCACTTTTTACTGCGCTGAGCTCGAGAGAGACAAATGTGTGATAATATCTTTCCTGGCCTCTAATTCTGGTAGTTACAAGAGTTTTTCCTCAGCATTGAGAGAGAAGGCTAGAGCCCTTCCTTGAAAATTACTGAGACAGAATCAAGGATAATAAAGAGATAGTTCAGAAAAGGAGCAATCAAGTTTGAGCCTGATTTAACCAGGCAAGGATCCAAAACTCCGTTGTTTCTGATCTGTCTTCTAGACGTCAGAGGCTAACCATGATTTCATGTGAAGAAACGCATGAACAGGTATACCCAAGGCTTCTGACTCAGCCTGACATCCTAGCTCTGAGTTTCATCCCTAAGTAAGGGAGCCTATGAGTCATTCTTAAATTTAGTGTTCACAAAGCATAACCATGAGTTTTTATTTTAGTTTTGATGCTAAGTTTCATTCTTAGAATTCAGTCTCAGTTTTACAATATGGTAAATTAAAGATAATAATAAGGAAATAGAAAAATAAGCAATCATCTATTTTAGGACTAAGAAAAGGAAAAATAAATTTAGAATATTAACAAAGATGTATGTTTTTCCTAACAGTTTGAAGGATTTATACATACTACTGTAAGTAATGGATGGCCTCATACTCTTTTTTTCTCCATAACATGGCTTTTTCATACAGTTATGTCGATACGAATTTCCAATACTTCAATTACTTTTGTGATGGTCTTCTTTTCTTTTTTACACTAATTATTTGAACTTTTTATTTATGAAGTCCAGGTAAGATTGAGGTGTATGCTCCTTAGATGCATTAACCCTCATTCCTGAGGGTCAAAGAATCGGGTTCCATCCTTGGTTCCACGGAATTAGTGGGTAACAGTTTAGGGATCAGTCAGGTGTCCAGAGTTTCCTTAACAGCAAATACATGTATAATATCAGCTTTATAAACCTCACAGGATTGCTACAAACACCGAATGAAGTAATATACCAAAGGCATTCTTTTAAAAATTAACTTGCCAGTCATACAGGCTGGAAGTCAATATCGTAATATTGTCAGTTTCCTGATTTTTAAATGGGCAACTCAAAGCAATAGGCTGATAGCAACTTTGTTCATAAAACCTCTTTCTCCTTTTTTTTTTTTTTTACAAATAACTCCTGATTTTAATGCAGGTTACTATATTTTAATGCAGGTTACTATATTTATATATATATATATATACTATATTTCTTTTCAGGTATGATGTCCTGCTCAGGGTTTCATTCATTTTAATTGTTCTGTTTCTAAATATAACATTAAGGTTCCTTGAAACTGAAATAAATATTGGCTGTGACTCAGTCTTAATTCAATGTCATTAGCAAATTCCCTGAGTACATTCCAAGGATATTGATAGAAATTTGAAATAAGAATGATTAAGTAAAAGTTTTTAATGTCTCCCCTGGATGACACTGAAATACTGATAAGAACATTCTGGGTTCCTTATCTAATAGTACAAAGACTGAGGTAAATTTTCTTGTAAGTCTTCTTATAAACATTTATTCATATATCGGGATTATTGTTAAGAAATGGCAAAATATATTAAGCTGTTTGATCAACCAGGAATTTCACTCTCTGTGACACTAATATTATGTTGTGATGTGATGTTGTGAGAAACTAAATGAGAAAATCAATCATAGAAGTAGCTATAAATATTTAAAGATTTGGGCTACCTACTTTTCCCTTTATTTCATTCAGGTCTTTTCACATCATTTTAACAGTGCAAATTGGAGACATATAAAATTTATCTCATTTGTAGTTTTACCAATACTTATTTTATTTAACACAAATTACTTCATGAGTACTAAATTACACTCATCAAAAAAATTAAGGTATGACCTAACAGACTTTAGAATATAGACAGAGAACAAGTGTATTTCAATGTCTCTATTCAGCCATCAAACAAGTTGACCATACAGATTATCTAACATCCTCCTATAATGTAATGTGGGTTCTGCTTTGAGAATATACTCAAAGAAAAAAGTGCAAGCTATGTAAAATTTAAAGCAAATATTTATAAGATGCCTAATATATTTTAAAAAATCATCTGACACTAAATTAGACACTGATTGCCTGAAAAGGCACAAAGCATGCGACTCTGAAGAAAATAATTCATTTACAGATAACAGAGTACTTACTGTGAAGTATCACACTGTGTGTGTGTGTGTGTCTGTGTGTGTGTGTGTGTGTGTGTGTGTGACTTTTGCTGTTATTGTTGTTTTCTTTTGTGGGATACAAGACCTACTATGATTCTTCTCCACGTCTCCCTAAGTTCTTTTGGCGGCACTATTGTTCATCAACTTGTCTTCTTTTCACCCTTCACCAGTCGTGATCCCAGCATATCTGATTCCAAGAGTGGATTATTTTTTAACATTACCTGCTTCTACACAACACAAGTATTTTCAAGTAACAAACACGTCAAGTAAGTAATATTTTTTTCTAGATGTATTCCTTAGTTTCACTGTAAACAATTAACAAGTTTAAAAGAATACATTTCAACTTCAAAACATTATTAGCTTTCAATGAAATAGTTCAGGTATGAATAAAAATGTTCACTTCCCAAGTAAATATTACACCTTGCTGCTCAAACTCTTATCTCATGGCTTTAAATGTTACACAGGACGTTTTTGGGTGGTTAAAAAAAATGATAGAAATCAAATGATACATCAAGACTCTTTCTTCCCCTTTACAATCAGTCTTCTGTCATTTTTTTTTTTTTTTTCATATCTACTCTTTAAACACAGGACCATGCACAATCACAGGATGGGGATCCAGGAACTCCAGTCCTCTCAAAAGGAATGCTAGCAGCTGGGGCCACGTTTGATGGCTGAGTATGTAACTGGTACAACTGGGGCTTTGAATTAACCTCTGGGTAAAATACAGCGTTTATCAAAAGAAACGTGTTTGAAAAGTGCTGATTTGAAGCTTACACATGTGTAATTACATGTGTGTATAACTAAAACTCAACAGCAATGTCAGCCAAAGTTTAAAACTTGGAATAACAAAGAAGTTTACATAGGGGAGTATCTTATCTCTGTCAGAACTGCATCATCTTTTGATAACTGAAAGTAGACTGAACCTTGGTCAGCTGTCTTACTGATTTTAACCTCTCTGCAGACCACACGTACCCTGATTGCCCAAGGAAATTCAAGTAACTGGGGCACTTTGCAGGGTAAATTATAAAGATGTTTTCTAAATATAAAAATGTGTTTTGCTTCAGTGGTCACCCAAGATTCTTGCGAACGTTAAGTTGTCTTTTCTTTGAAAGTCATTTGGCAGTCACTGCCAAAGGAATCTTCCTGGTGTTCTTCACTTTTTTGATTTCTTGATGAATTAAGTAAAAAGAGCTTTTGCACCGTTCACTTGACAACACATGTTAGATACAAAGTTTAAGTCATTTTTCTTAGTGAAACTGACTTAGAGCACCACACAAAAATGTTAAGCAACTACTTACTGCTGTATTTAAATTACCATACAACATTTTAACATAATTGTGATGTAAATAACTGTTGGATCCATTATAATCACCCAGGACTTCTCCTTTAACACATAAAATGGCTAAAATAGCATGCTTAAATCAGAAGTCATCAGGATTAAAGACGTAAATGTAAGTTCAGAAACCATAAAACCCCTAAAAGAAAACATAGGCAAAACACACTGATAAACTGCAGCAACATTTTTTTTTTGGATCTGTCTTCTAAGGCAAGGGAAATAGAGCAAAAATAAACAAATGGGATCTAATTAAACTTAAAAACTTTTGCACAACAAAGGAAACCATTAACAGAATGAAAAGACAACCTACTGAATGGGAGAAAATATTTGCAAATGATATGACTAATAAGGGGTTAATATTCAAAATATATAAGCAGCTCATACAACTCAACATCAAAAAAACAACCCAATCAAAAACTGGACAGAAGACCTAACTAGACATCTCCCCAAAGAAGACATACAGGTGGCCAACAGGCACATGAAAAGATGCTCTGCATTGCTAATTATCAGAGAAATGCATACCAAATCCACAATGAGATGTCACCTCACACCTGTCAAAATGGCTGTCTGCAATAAGAACATAAACAACCAACGCTGGCAAGGATGTGGAGAAAAGGGAACCCTCCTACACCGGCGGTGGAAACGTAAATTGGTGCAGCCACTGTGGAAAACAGTATGGAGGTTGCTCTAAAATATAACTACAATATAACCCAGCAAATCCACACCTGTGTATATATCTGTAAAAAACAAAAACACTAATTTGAAAAGATACATGTGCCCCAGTGATCACAGCAGCTCTATTTATAATAGCCAGGACATGGAAGCAACCTAAGTGTCCATCAACAGATGAATGGATAAAGAAGATGTGGTACATATATATGCAACGGAATACTACTTGGCCATAAAAAATGAATGAAATTTTGCCATTTGCAGCAACATGGATGGACTTGGAGGGCATTATGCTAAGTGAAATAAGTCAGACAGAGAAAGACAAATACTGTATGATATCACTTATATGTGAAATCTAAAAAATACAACAAACTAGTGAATATAAAAAAAAAGGCTCACAGATATAGAGAACAAACTAGTGGTTAGCAGTGGGGAGAGGAAAAGGGGGTGGGGCAATATAGGGGTGGGATTAAGAGGTGCAAGATATTATGTATAAAATAAGCTACAAGGATATATTGTCAACACAGGGAATATGGCCGATATTTTATAATAACTATAAATGGAGTATAAGCTTTAAAACTTGTGAATCATTATATTGCACACATGTAACATATTTTGTACATTGACTATATTTCAGTAAAAAAATTTTAAAAGACATCAATTAAAGTAGTATGTTGCTACATATGAAATATAATTACCATGGTATCAATAATATAAAAAATTTAAATGTAGCTTAAATTCTATTATTTTAAATTCATTAAATTCTATTACAGATAAAACAAACTTTTCAATTTTAAGTTATACTTTAATAAAAAGAATATTTACAGTTGCTTTGATTTCAAATAAAATATTTACTTAAGTACTCAAATATCTTAGAAAAATAGAAGCCCCCAAATAAAAGCTCTGTATTTCATATAAAGTTAAACCACTGTGTATATATACACAATGATACTTATGATACAAGATACTATGACTGGTTTTCCCAATGATAAAGTTTTCATATGGAAAAGTTATAAGCAGAGGATGAGTTAATGTTATCATATTGAGCTGGCAATTATTTTGAGGCTATTTTTTGTTTGAATTTGTTTCCAATTATACAGAACAGTTTCCAGAAATAATACTTATGGAAAACTACGGTACACAACTAACTGCATATAAATGAATATATTTGAGCACTGTCACATTCTCATCAGGTACAATGCAGTGTAACGTAACTTACCAGTTCCCTAATAACTTTCTGATTTTATAAAGAAATATTGTGTGCATGACCTTGCAATAACAATCAAGGACAATATGCTTATAGGAGAGGAACGAAAGTATATGAATTAAGTGGTAGATTGGATGCCCATAAATCATTTACACAATTTAGTGCTTAGTCAAAATAGCTACATTTATTCTAAAGAAATAGCATTTATATTTCACTTTTAATAATGTTCAAAGATATTCTTCAAAGGTGTAGAAAAGTGAAACAGAGCAGAAAACTTTAAAGGATTTAATTAGAAATTCTCTACAACATGCATACATACTTCACATAATAAAATTGATTTCCTTGTGCTTTCAAAGTTGCCCACATCTTTTTTTCTGAACGCTTCGACTTTGTACTTTATAACCTGCCAGTTTAAAGGTTTTGAACCAAGTCTTAACATCTGTGCAAATTTCAGAAGTATATATTTAAATATAGCCTAGTTACTTCTGATAGCTTGGGAGGAGATATGGGGATATATGTATATGTATAGCTGATTCACTTTATTATAAAGCAGAAACTAACACACCATTGTAAAGCAATTATACTCCAATAAAGATGTTAAAAAATAAATAAATAAATAAAATAGGGCCCTAAATAGAAAATTGGACAAGCTCAGTACAGTCTATGAAAATTATTGTGCAGAAATTAAAGTGAAGTTCTTTTGGTGTGAATATTTTTTGTATTCTAAATCTGTTTGGCTCATGTTTGTAAATTTATTAGCAAAGAATTTTCAATTCAGCCAACTTAGCATTTTTCTTCAACCTTCCCTATAATTAACAGAAACAATTTTTATAAATATATGCTAAAAATTTATCTGCAATTCAGAATTACTTCAACCAGTTTCTTAAGATCTCCTTCAATCACAGGTATCTGAAAATATAAAGAGCCTTCTACAGTTCCTTGTTGACTAGTAGTGTTCCAAACCAGAAGAAGAAAAGAGCCTACTGCATATCTAACCAAAAGGTGCCAGAATCTACTCAAATACAAATATCTACATTTTGATAAATTCCAGAGAATCAAAATATCCTAATAGATGTCTGGGAATGTGGATATAAAAGGTAACATTTACAGAATTTTAATTTTTATATTAATCTAATTAGTTAAGTTTCTATTTCATTGTTGACATTTGCTATTTTCTTTTTATTATTATGAATACTTCCAAGTTGTAAACATCTCTAATAGTCAAGAAAGATAGGGAAAGGGATTTTCTTTATCACCTCAGGGATAAAAACTATTAATATCTATTTTCTTCCAGAATGTTGTATATGCATACTTGTGTATATGCATACTTGTGTATATGCATAAACACACACACACATTTTCAAATAACTAATAGCATGTTTTTTGTACCTTGTTTTTCTTACTTAATTATGTGTCTTAGAATATTTTCCAAATCATTAGAAAACTCAGAAGTCATCGTACTTTATGACAGGTATGTTGAATTCCATTAATGAATATACAGTATTTTTCAGCCAGATATCTGAGTTGTTTGTATTTTTACAGTAATCAATTATGCAATAAATACTCCGCTACACGTATATTTGAGCATAACTATGTCTCCAGGATAAAAAGGAAGTCATGATTAAGAGAGAACCTTTGTTTAGTATTTTTGAGGTGCTGCAAAATGTCCCTCTAACGTTTACCAAGTTATACCCCAAGCCATGGAGTTTGTGCATGTCTATTATCTGTAAAGCCCTAATCTTTTGCTTTTTTTTCAACTTTTTATTTTATATTGGAGTATAGTTGATTAACAATGTTGTGACAGTTTCAGGTGTACAGCAAACTGATTCAGTTATACATATACATGTATCCAGTCTTCTTCAAATTCTTTTCCCATTTAGATTGTTACATAAGACTGAGCAAAGTTCCCTGTGTGTGAAGCGCTAATCTTCAGCCCCCCCACCCTTTATCTCTTGGTTCTCCTTTCTCCAATTCCTCCCCTCAGTTCACGTGTCCCCCAGTCTCCTTAGTCTTCTTTGACAAACTGGACACTCTTCCAACTCAAGGCCTTTGCCTTTGCTTTTCATTCCATAGTTCCTGAAATTCAGTCACATTTACTTCAACTGCTCTTGTAGGTACTAAATTCCTCAGTTCTGTAACTGGCATGAAGGCCATAGCTAATATTTATAATTTCCATTTTACTTTGTTCTCAACCAGAACTTCAACTGGAGGGGTCCCTACTAGAGGGGTGACCCAAATCTAGTTTTTGGAGAGACAGAGCTCTCTGTGGACCTGCATTCTTGCTGTTGTCGCTACAAAGATCTATTCATTTTACTGTTGGGCATGGAAGTACAAAGAAGCGCCTCCGGTAACTCCTGACCTCACTATCCAGGAATAACTCAATTTCCCCTTGGTAATGAGGATCATTCATTTCACCTAGCAGGGCAACATCCCTCCTTCCTAATTTGTTTTGTCATGTGATGTCTGTGGTCCTCCCAATGGCGAGGGGTGTAGCCGAGCAGGACCCTACGGGGTCTTCCCAGAATGGACCCCCACCCGTGTCCTCCATCTGCCTTTTGTCAGTAGAACAACTTTAGTCAAAGAATACATTTAATCAGAGAAGTGAGAAAATGCAAAAAGTAAGAAAAACAGTCAAGCAAGACAAAAAAATAATAATAATAATGTTTTAGCCATTCAACAAAGTCAAGGACCTTTAGTTCTTCCTCCAGGACTATAGATAATATTCTGAGCCATGTCCTCTGAGCTGTTTTGCAGACACTGAAGCCCCTACCAGGTGTGAGAAGTTAACTGCATGCTGCTCACAAGCACGGAGACCCCAGACCAGCTGGAAGCAGGTTGATGACGCCGACTCCCGCTTACCTCCCCACCAGCCAATCAGAAGAGTGTCCACCAGCTGACCACGCCCTGCTCCTTGAACACTGTAAGACCCCTCACTACCCGCTCCAGGGCGGGACACACGGTCTTGAGGGCATGAGCCCGCTGTGGCCCCCTGTGCCTAGCAAAGCAATCAAACTCTTCCTCTCTACTTCACCCCAAACTCTGTCTCCGAGTGAACAGAGGCTGAATTTCGGCAACAGGAGGCAGTCCCAACTTACAATTCAATGAAACTGATTTTCCTCGGCAGAAGTGCTCTTCCCCAGGGACCTAAGACCTCCAAACCAGCAGAACGCAAAGCTGTGGGAGCCAAACTTCTGAAGTTGGATTATTAACTTAATAGCGAGAGAAGTCATTCCATTTTCATGCCTTTTTCTAATACTTGTGTATCCTGGCATAGAAGAGATCCTAATTGCTACTTCAAGCATATACTGAACCCTGTAAGACTGAACCCCATGTCCTCAGGGTCTTTTCTGCAACCAGTGTCATAATAGTGTCCTTAGTAGGCCATTCTACTGGTCTATTAGTTCAGCTGCTTTTCGGTGATAGCATAATGGTAAGCAAATCCCTTAAATGTGGAATCTGTTGCTGCACTTTTTCTGCTGCGAAATGAGGAAAGCATTAGTAGGCAGCATAATATAACTAAGCGAATAACATACTGCATACGTCCACAAGTATTTCACAAAACTGGCAGCCTTACAAGTTACTTGGTAAATGGGTCTAAATACACATTTAAGATGTTACGTGTTGCCTCTGAAATCAAAAGTGGCTCACCAAGCCCTTATTCTTTGGTCCTGGTAGGTGGTGCAAGGTGCAGAGACCCAGCGTTCACTCAAGGGTGGACAGCTCTACAACAGACAAACCACTGGACTGCCAGAAGCATTCCTGGGACTTGAGGCCCCTGAAAATCACTGGGTTTACCTCCCGGTCTATGGCAGGGATGTCATACCTTGACACCTAAAGCACTTGCCACTTTCTAATCAGCACATGACAATGATAAAATGATCCAGTGTAATGTTATGGGGAATCTGAAGATAAACAAGGTTTCTCCAGGTTATGGCATGGCAGGGAGTAGGAGAAATGATGTACCTCCAAGGAAAGACTGAAGGTAAAAGTAAACGCTCTGGCTTATGGTTTTCCTGCAAAAGTTTATGAAGAAAAAGCACTTTCCAGGTAAATACCTAAATATCAGATGCCAGCAACCTACATCTGGAGGAGCAGCTGAAGATGGAGGCTCTCTGATTAAGTTCAAAATATCCTATAGTTCTGAAAATCCTGTATGATTTCCGCACAGGCAAACAGAGAAGCTAAGTAGTGAGGTGGTAAAGTATTACCACCACTGTAGCTTTCAAGCCTTCGAAGGTAGCACAAATGTGTACATTTCTCTCAGGGATGGAGTCCTGCTTTTACAATGCTAACTTGGTAAGGAAGAGACATTCTAGACCTTCAGTGTATACCTTCATACTAAATGTCCTTATCCCTGGGTCAGAGAACCAACACAGCCATTCTACCTGCTCCCAGGTATGTCTATTCCGATTGTACGTTCAGCCCTGAGGACGGAACTAGAGGAGAAGCCCATTCCAACTGATCCATGGTGATGCAAACTGCGGCCAAGCTTTACCATTTAAACACTGTACACCCCCACGTTAATTCCTGGACCGCAATTTTACTTTGGGTCTTCAAGAATCTGTGCCACATCAAAGGCAGTGTTCAGTAATACCGAATAAATCAGGGCCTCTCCTTTACCTCAGAACACAAGCACTCCAGGAAATGACCTCAGATCATTGCAATGTTTGCTTATGGGATGAAAAGGAACTCAGTTTCTCCTTCAGTGAAGGTCGGTCGGTGAACTGATGTAAGGTCTTCTGGAAGCATGATAAGAACCTGAGAATACCTACTTGGGCAACTCAAATTGGGTTTCTGTTCACTTGTCTTGGAGTTGTTTTATATATCTGGTGACATTTTAGTTGACAAATAACCTACTTTGTTCCTACCAACATAGACATCACTTAGCCGTAAGTGTGATCTCAGTGCATCAAAGCACCCTAATCACCAGTTTCTCTCTGCTGCCCCTGGCAGCAACCATCACTTCGCCGTAGGAAGTTAAGAGATGATGTTGGCCTTTGCTATCCTGGGATCCTCTTGTCTCTCTTGAAGTCAGAGAGCTTTTACGATGGACAGTATCTCCCACTGTCGTACCCCTGGTCAGAGCAGAGCCAGTGGGGGTACCTCAGAGCATGTCAGGGAGGCTGGTACCACCCCACTAATGATTCCCAAAGCCTTATGAAGGAGATGTTCTCTAGGCCCTCCTGTGAGATGTAGTGTGTGAAGTATTTGTGTGGGTCACACATAATAAACCCACTCTGACATTCCTATCCCCTTACGCCTTTGGATTCCATCCTCTACATTACACCAGGAAAAGTTCTGCCATAACGATTTTTTAACCATAGGCCACTGTGGAGTGCAAATTTCAGTCAACCAAACACGTCATCTGGTAGGGCCATCCGCAGCTGAATGAGCAAACATTAGATCCAGAATGCCTGGTAACACATCGTAATCCATCAATGCAGCCGAAGCTGGTGTTCTATTCAATTCTACCCACTATTCACTCCCACACGTACTCTTCAGGGCTCTGCTAATATAAATTAGCAAAATACTTGAATTATTTTGATATATTAACCATTTTTTCTTGTATCAGGCTTTTACTTACTCTGCAAGAAAATACTAGGATATAACCCTAGTTTTAAGTCTAATGGAAACAAAGAGTATTCAGGGTATATTTTTTTTTTTTTTTTTTTTTTTTTTTTTTTGCGGTACACGGGCCTCTCACTGTTGCGGCCTCTCCCCGTTGTGGAGCACAGGCTCCGGACGCGCAGGCTCAGCGGCCATGGCTCACGGGCCCAGCCGCTCCGCGTGGGATCTTCCCAGACCGGGGCATGAACCCGGGTCCCCTGCATTGGCAGGCGGACTCTCAACCACTGCGCCACCAGGGAAGCCCCTTCAGGGTATATTTTGAGGAGAATGGGGATTTCCTTGAAAGGAAATACCCCAGGTGTGATTATGACTATGTTTTGTGCAAAGGAGGTATAAAGATGCACAAACAAGGAAAGGAAAGCTGCTTCCAAACAAATGTCCTGAATTCAAAGATTTAGGGTCAAATTTCTTACTAAAAAAATGCACTAAACTTCATATGGGACTTGATGAGACATTGGGTTAAAACTATGTTTTAAGTCTGCAAAGTGTAAAATTACATTAAAAAAAGTGTTCAGTGGGATTAGTCCCGGTGGCTACAAGAAATAAAAAAGCCTTTCATGAATACCAGAGATAAACCCTAAGTCTCTGACTGCAATTTAAGGTGAGAGTTTGAAGAGCTCATGCTTGACACGTTCCTTCAGGAAGAGCTTCAGTGCCCTGAAAAGAACACATCCCCCACGACTGTCTTTGTAGTCACTGAACTGAACAGCAGCTGCCTGGTTCCCCCCAGGGGGTTGTCTCAGTGAAGACTTCATCCCAGTGTTGGCAAGGGGTGAAAATCAGATTAATCAGAATCCTCCGTGTGTCACGGACCACTCGCATCCTGTTTCAAATTTGCAAGGGGATCAACACTGAGTTCAAAGCACAAGGGCAAACCCAAAGAATCTCAGGACGCTATATTTCAGAGTCTGTTTCCTGGGATGGCACCTGGCACCAATTCCTGCTACTGTCAAGATCCTGTCCCAAAACAAGGCCACACTGGTTGTCTGAACAGAAAAAAAAAAAAAAAAAAAAAAAAAAAAAAAAAAATATATATATATATATATATATATATATATATATATATATATATATATATATATAAAAGAAACTGCTAACCAGGTATAAAATTGTTAACCAGACAACTTGAACAAAAAAACAAAACAGGGCTTCCTTGGTGGCGCAGTGATTGAGAGTTCACCTGTCGATGCAGGGGACACGGGTTCGTACCCCGATCCGGGAAGATCCCACATGCCGCGGAGCGGCTAGGCCCGTGAGCCATGGCCGCTGAGCCTGCGCGTCCGGAGCCTGCGCTCCGCAGTGAGAGAGGCCACAACAGTGAGAGGACTGCGTACAGTGAAAAAACCAAACCAAACCAAAAATAACACTAAGTTATCAATTAAAAAAAAAAAAATTCCAGGAAGGCAGATACAACCCCTAGGGTTCCTGGAACAAAGGGAAGAGGACACACATCCAAGTGTAGGTGTTTGGCAAAGGGGCCCTCGGAGCTGATCCCAGACCTGACGAGGTGCATCTCTGATCTGGAGCAAGGCGGTGTCTTGGAGAAGGTTCCATGGTTTAGGATGTGATGAGGGTGGGGATATGCATGGGGATGGCCTGGTGCTACAAAATAAAGAAGAGTGTGAAGCTAACAGGAAAGAGGGACGCAGGGAGCAGACAGGCAGCGCCCAGGAAACAGAACGGGGAAGAGTAAGTTCCTTCTTTCCACAGCCTCGGAGCCCCCCTCCAGTGCACCCTCCCGCAGAGCCCAACAGCCAGATGATGGAGAAGAAAGGTCAACGGGGTCTCAGCACCAAGCGAAACACAGCAAGGCTGATTTGAAAGGAGAGACAATGTCTTTCCTGCTACAACAGGCAGGTAAACTTTTCAGGTATCTCCCACAAGTCCTCCAAATAATCAAAACTTCACGGAAACCTCAACATTTTTTGAACGTGTGGTCTTCAATTTACTTTCCAAACTATTATTTTAAAACTGAGCTATTTGTAATGAGGTGGATAGACCTAGAGTCTGTCATACAGAGTGAAGTAAGTCAGAAAGAGAAAGACAAATACCATATGCTAACACATATATATGGAATTTAAGGAAAAAAAATGTCATGAAGAACCTAGGGGTAAGACAGGAATAAAGACACAGACCTACTGGAGAACGGACTTGAGGATATGGGAAGGGGGAAGGGTGAGCTGTGACAGGGCGCGAGAGAGGCATGGACATATATACACTAACAAACATAAGGTAGATAGCTAGTGGGAAGCAGCCGCATGGCACAGGGATATCGGCTCAGTGCTTTGTGACCGCCTGGAGGGGTGGGATAGGGAGGATGGGAGGGAGGGAGACGCAAGAGGGAAGAGATATGGGAACATATGTATATGTATAACTGATTCACTTTGTTATAAAGCAGAAACTAACACACCATTGCAAAGCAATTATACCCCAATAAAGATGTTTAAAAAAACCAACACTCTAATACTGCTGAGGAGTATCTTCTGTGGGCATAGACAGTTTGGATTTGTTTCATCTTAGGTAAAGACTGGTGTCAGCAATTTTAGTGAATATCAGAAATGTGTCAAATTAGCAAAACATTGTAAATCCAAAAAAAAAAAAAACCGAGCTTCCTAAACTGGTCTTAGTCTGTTCATTTGCACATCTTCCACCCTCACAAGACTCTTAAGAGGGAGGTTCACTAGTAAAACAAGAAAAGGGAATTTATCTACAGGGAGATAAATAAAGCTTTCATTAATACATCAGGATATATCAAGTTCCGGCCAGGAGCTTAATCACTTTAGTTCACTGAAGAGGGAAATTTAATAACATATGAATTGTTAAGTAATTAAAGAGGTGAGTAACTACTAGAAGTAGTAAAAGATAATTCTAATAGGACCAGAAGAAGCAAGTGCAATAAAGCAAATAATAGTCTAGGCTGAGCAACATGGACAGAAGAGGCAATTCTAGGAGCGCACAGGAACACACCCCTCCGGGAACTCGCCAGTGGGCTCGGGCAAGCGGGAGTTAGTCCATGTAAGATGCTGGGGAGCAGAGCCCTCCTCCCCAGGAGGGGACAGCTCCCGGGGACTGTGGAAGCAGTTGCCAGGAGACAGGGGCGGGGCGAGACACTTGCAGGACCCTCTCTGGCTACGCACTGAAGATTTACAGGGTGTGGCTGTGGTATGAGAAACAAAGCAAGGAAGGGTGGCTTTAGAGCTGACAGGCAATGAATTCATCACTGTCATATCTGTTTATGTTTAATCTCAAATAAAAAGAAAAGCAATGGAAAATAGGTCCAGACACCTTGACTGACACATCACTGCAGTGGGTCAAAAACATCTTCATTTGTAATTAATTGTGTTTGCTAGTTCATGAAGGAGTCTGAGCTAAAGCGCAATACTGTATTTGTTTTACAAGAATTCTCAAAGTACTTTCCCCAGCCTAGCCACATCAGCATCAACAGGGAACTTTTGGAAAAGCAAATTCTTAGATCCTACCTCTGACATCCTTCAGTAACTGCCCAGCAACCTGTGTTTAAGCAACTGTTACTGGTGATTCTGATGTATCCTAAAGTTTGAGAACCTTTAATCTATACATTGAAAACTGATTTTCATGAACCTCTGACTGTCTTTTCATTCTCTGGAATGTCTTATAAGCTTGCACAGATATGATTCAAAAACAAGGTGGGGATTTAATAAAATTATAATTTTATTTGCATTTGCAATTGAGGAGCTATTTACCGCATAAAATATCACATTACTTTTCTTCTACATGTACCAGACCAGGAGAGAGAGAAAAAAAGAGACAGACAGCAAACAGGAAAAAAGAACAGTGTTTACTTACAGTGGTTACTTAAGTAAGAGATGATAAACATCCCTTTTTTTGAAAAATATTAGAAATGAGTTTTAAAGTAAATGAAATGTTCAGATCAGAAATTATTAAGAACATATTTGAAAGAGATAGCTGTCTTACTATTATCTGATGCAAAAAGATTGACTTTCTGCAACTATCATTAATGACAAGATAAATTAATACACAAAAGGTCAATCAGATAAATACCTCCATTATCTTTCTAATATCAAAGCCCTAGAACATTTCCATACTACTCTTTTATATCAATATATTTCTTTTAGCAGCACTTTTTGGTGATGGTCAAGACAATATGAAAGGTTGAGTTGTGATTTGGGTTTCCATTAATTTTTGTGTGCTAGAAATACAAAAAACATACCTTTCTTTTGGAAAATCTAATTTTACGGAATGCAAATTTAATGTTTTAAAATAAATCGAATGATGTGCTATTATTTGCACGCCAGTGACAATATTAAATTTGGCATTTCAGTTAGTATATTATTCAGTTACATCTTTTATTTAGGACCTTTTTTTCCTACGACAGTAAATGGCCATCCTTTTTCATAGACTTTCAATTAAAGCATACGAAGCTAAATTTTAGTATGATTTCTGAATGGCATGTAATCAGTGTAACTTGTAATTGTCTTGACTTAGTATGTAAGGGTCACATCAAATACGTTATAACCTCCAGATACTTAAAAGTTAACAGGCTCATAAATATGTTGCAGTGACAAAGCACCTATAAAATTGATATAAATTTAATATGAATGGTCACCATTCTCAAATTTTGTTCTAGTATGGGTAAAATTTTTATTATTATCATAATTTTAGATAACCTTAGTGCAGTAGCTAGTTTATATTATAATATATATTATGATATAAACAAATGTATCTAAACAGAAGTACACAATAGAAGCAATTTTAAAATGTTCTTTAAACAGAATGGAGGTTCCTTAAAAAACTAAAAATAGAACGACCATATGATCCAGCAATCCCACTACTGGGCATATACCCTGAGAAAACCATAATTCAAAAAAAGTCATGTACCACAATGTTCATTGCAGCTCTATTTACAATAGCCAGGACATGGAAGCAGCCTAAGTGTCCATCGACAGATGAATGGATAAAGAAGATGTGGCACATATATACAATGGAATTATTACTCAGCCATAAAAAGAAACAAAATTGAATTATTTGTAGTGAGGTGGATGGACCTAGAGTCTGTCATACAGAGTGAAGTAAGTCAGAAAGAGAAAAACAAATACCATATGCTAACACATACATATGTAATCTAAGAAAAAAAAAGGTTCTGAAAAACCTAGGGGCAGGACAGGAATAAAGACGCACACATAGAGAATGGACTTGAGGACACGGGGAGGGGGAAGGGTAAACTGGGACGAAGTGAGAGAGTGGCATGGACATATGTACACTACCAAATGTAAAATAGGTAGCTAGTGGGAAGCAGCCGCATAGCACAGGGAGATCAGCTTGGTGCTTTGTGACCACCTAGAGGCGTGGGACAGGGAGGGTGGGAAGGAGATGCAAGAGGGAGGAGATATGGGGATATATGTATACGTATAGATGATTCACTTTGTTATAAAGCAGAAACTAACACACCATTGTAAAGCAATTATACTCCAATAAAGATGTGAAATAAATAAATAAATAAAATGTTCTTTGAAAAATAATCAAATATTTTGATATCTATGGACATGTACTACCTCAAATAGAGCTAACCATTTTTGGGGGGGAAATTTTATCCTAGAATCCTGTTACCTTTAAAGATAATCAAATCTTTGGGAAGAAATACCTGAAGGGTTTTGTTATTGAGTCTTAAAAGATGTTTACAGAATTGTAAACAATAGAGAGTACTAAATTTTTGTTCACATCTGTAAAGTTTTGTTTAAAGTCACAATTAACGTTAGGTGGCTACAGTTAGCTGGAAACCACAGGACTTCAATTCTCTTTTTTTAAATTTCTATCCGTTAAAATGAAACAGAATTGGTAGGAGGGAGAGTTTGCCAGTAGTTTCAAATATGTGATTTACCTGAGGTTCTCAATTAATGATCAACTTTATGGAACTGAGTCAATTAATAAATTTAAATTAAAAATATAGAAATTTATAAAGATTACATTTAATCTGCTTTTAATCTAGACTGGGGCATTTACAATGAAAATGATTTTGCTGATATCCAACTGAAATATGTTTTAGCATATTGTGAAAGGATTTACTATTACATAATTAACATTAATGCCCCAAAGCTTAGTTCTATCTTTGATGAATAGAAGCCATTTCTTTTCACTCAGATGCTCATAAATTGAAGACCAAGAGTTGTGCCATGACACCTAAAATTAAACTTCTGTTTATTTTAAAATATATGTATTTTTAAGTTCTAGTTAATACCATCACAGACTCTTGGGGGTAAGGGAGTTATCAGAGCATGTCAGTAACCGGTTTACCACCCCTTATGAAGGATAACTTTACAACATCAATGGGGCAGAAGTTAAGGAAGCCGTAGGGAAGGTAAAGCTGGGGGCTGGGACAGTGCTAAAAGCCTTAGGGAGAGTGAAATATGTCCTCAGCCAAACACCAGTTCATCAACACAGGGGGATTTTTAAACAAAACTTTCCTACTTCAAAGTGGTTAATAACTGCCTTAAAGAACTATTCCAGCAGGTCCAATGAGGTTAAATATTTCCTTTACTTTCCAAGTACAAATATTCGCTGACTGGGTTGGACTTCATGTGCAGGAGGATAAAAGGAAGGAGAAATTCCCTGTATCTCGAGTGTTCCCCACAGGTAAAGCAGTTCATCGGGCAGAACTCACCTCATGAAAAGGTACTCACTTCCCGCGTGTGATGACTCTGTTTGAGAGAAATATTTCCTTACTTTGAGATAAAATTAAGCTTTCTGAATACTAATTCTGACTACTTTGTTGAATGTAAGTCATTTTATTTCCCTTTCCTCATAGAACAGTATTTCCATGTAATTTTATGTGCCACCTCTCTGTACCTCACTGTATTAATTAACAACTGGAAAACACTTAATAAGCAAAGACAAAAATTAATTACCATAGACTAAGAACTGTTTTTTTTTTTTTTTAATATGGTCCAGATATTAGCCACAATGTAGTTTTTTAAGCTTCTGGTAAAAATACTTTTGAAGCTACAATAGAATTATTAAGGCAAAAGATCAAATGAACCAATAAAAAACTCATTTAAAAAAACCCCCACAGTACTCAGGCAAGAAAGGAGAGGAAGAGATTGATAATACGAGCAGGACAGCTGTCAAAAACAAAATAAGACTGTATATTTCAACCCAAGCCTATCAAAACTCATACAAAATATAAATGGAATAAATGCTCCAGATGAAAAAGGAATGTTGGACTAGACAAAAAAGCAAAAACAACAATATGCTGCTTACAAGAAGCAGAGCTAAACACACAAATTTAAAAACTCTGCAATGAAAGAATGCAGAAAAATAAGTCCTACGAACACTACCAAAGAGGAAGCTGGTATCGCTATATTAATATTAGACAAATAGAGCTTCTGGGTCACTTCATGATGATATATTGTTCAATTCACTATATAACTTCATTACATAAACAGCAAACGTTGATAGATTAAATTGTGAAAAGACAAATCCACAATGATGTGAAACCTTTCTTCATTTCCCATAACTGATAGATCAGATACTAAAATCAAATCACTAACGCTATAGAGAAGTTGGTAACAAATTACAAACTTTACCTAACCTAAGAGACATATATAAACAGTACCCGCAAGAAGTCCAAAAATGCATTCTTTTCTCATATATGGAACCATTATCAAAACTGAAAAGACCCAGGGCTATAAAACTCATCTCACCAAATCTTAAGAATTAAAATTATGCAGAATACGTTATCTGCACTGAAGTTAAAAGTCAACATAAAGGCACCTACTAAACACGTATGTTAATTTTTTTAAAGCATGTACTACAAATTAACATGAATGAAACTTGTAATGGAAATTGAAAAGTACTGTAACTGACTATAAACAAATATATGAACACGGACTCTACGTATACATCACACCACAGTCACTTTCCTCCAGTAGGGAATGTTCTCGGCTAAGTGCAGGGAGAGATGGGGAAGCCGGTCCCCCCACCATCCTACCTGTTAATGAGAGACCATGGAGAACTGTCTCCCAACAATACCCGCTTCTCGTTTCTCTACCATCTTAGTTTTTGGCAAATTTCCCCACAAGCACCCTAGGCTACTGATCACTGTAATGTGCCCATAGGGCTTGGGACCAACTCTGTTCCCTTTGTTTCATACAACATTTAATTCAGGCAACAGCCAACAGGGCCGCAAGCTGCAGGATGAGGACACATTGCAGTCCTGGCCTTAGCTGTGTTCTTAAGTCCCAGGAGACAATGCAGAGACACCCAGGTGGATGCGGCGCACACAGTGGGTCTGCGTCACAGTTGAGAAAGCCCAGACACAGGGACCCTCAGTCTTCAGTGGGCTGGAGGCACACCTACACAAGCTCTGCTTCTTAATGGAAGAAGTTATTAGTTTTATCATCCTGGACAGCAAAAGTCTCCCCAATGCCCAAGCAGAAGGCACTGGCTCCATCTTGCAAGTCTGCTCACCATCCAGACATCCTTAAGAAGATATTTCAGAACAAAAGCAATCAATGCCTGTACCAAGAAGATGTGCAGACACCCTAAGGAGACGTATCTCCCAGCATTAGCAAGGTGGCTAGGTCTAGAGTCATACACGAAAATCAGCTGCATCTCCACACCAGATACCAACTGCTCAAATGTATTTCCATAAAAATAATGACCGGTGTGCACCTACAAACAAATATACGCAGAAAAAAAGATATTTTAAAGTCATTACTGGAGAGATACCCTGTATTTCTGGATAGAAAGATTAAATATAAACATTTTTTAAACTTTATCTACAGATTTAATGAAACTCAGTGACAGGTTTCAATGAAACCTAAAAATATGATTTCAAAAATTTTACAGATTAGAAAAGGTCCAGTAATAATCAAGATACTTCTATTAAACAGAGAAAATAAGAGGAAATAGTCCTAACAGATATTAAACTTTACTATAAACATATAATAATTAAGACGGTTTGGATTTCACAGGGATATACAAATACATCAGTGGTACAGAATATCAATCCTACAAATCAGCACACACAATAAAACATGAATATAAGATAGAAGTATCTTTACAAATAATAAAGAAAAACTATGCTAGATGGATTAGATACATAAAACTAACCTTCACACTGGATGTGATGAAAATTCAGCCCTCACACAAATAGGCCTGCACAGTGTAAACATAAAATTTATTAGGGAAACACTCATACACAGAGATGCAGCACAGAGCTCTCATTGCCCCAGCTTGTATTATCCACAGAGACATATGGTTAGGTGAGGAGCCCCTGATTGGGGTCCATAGAAAGAGGTCATTTCCTCACAAATGGGTAGGGCCCCCCAAAAGAAGCTAGGCCCACATAACACTGCACGGTTTTAGGGGCAAGGGAGGAGCTGGTCTAGGTGCCTCTGTGGTTGTAGGAGCTTTCTTTTGACAAAGGCTGTGCGAGAAATCAGAAGGCTGCAGAATGCAGTCTGCAGAAGGGAATAATAGAACTAAACTCAAGTTGTCATTGGAAAATATTGTGTGTAACAAGTATCACCCCAACCCTGAGCAGCCTAAAATCAAAACATTTATCACTCCGCAGTTTCTGTAGGTCAGGAACCAGGGTGTGCATTAGTTAAGGTCTCTGCTTCAGGGCAGTCACCTCGAGGTTCAGCTGGGGAAAGACCAGCTTCCGGGCTCACTGATTCATCTGGCCGCTGGCAGGACTCGGGTGCTCACGGGTTTCTGGAACTCAGTCCTCGCTAGGTCATGGCCAGAGACTTCCCTAAGGGTCTTGGTACCTGGGGACGTCCACAGTATGGCTCCCAACATGGCATCTTCCTCTCTAGGGTGAGGAAGGACGAGTCGGACCGTGAAGTAGTCAAGGGGAAAGGGAGTGGGGAGTGATGGTTTTGCCCAGATCCTGTTTCTCAGTGGTGAAGGTTCATCCACAGGGGACTAACTTGCTCCTTAGTCCAGGAGAATCAACTGGCCCATCAGGAACCTCTCAGGCACCAAGTTGAGTGTTCCACCCAAATCTGAAGGTTGGGGGCAACCCACACAAAAGGCATGCCAAACAAGGAGAGGGAAAGAGCAGAGGAAATTCTGAAGAAGCACATAAACTCTGGGCCCTAACATAAATGCTTTCATGTAGTATCTTACTGAATGTTGTATAATCCCCACCCTTATGTTTTCAGAGGTTAGTACTAAGTGGAGAAGAAATTACATACTTCTGTCCACAACTCAGAAGACAAAAAGTCAGAGAAGTATATCTTGATTTCATTTGGTTTACCTTGGCACTCCACGCTCTGACAAAGATAGAAGTTCATTGCCCACAAAATTACAAAGAAATATGGGATTGGTCTTAAGAACAGATCATAATGGCCTCTTAAATTACATCACGTTGATGTAAATAAACATTATGCACAACAGCTGCTTTATAAAATTAAATAAGTGAACTTCTCCGATGAGTAGAATAAGAAGAGCCCAGAAACAACAACAAAAGTCAGCACTGAGGACACGACGCTTCAGCCACACATTCCGTTTTTAAAATGTAAGCATCACTAATGGCATCAAACAATGTGTTAATATTCCCATCCTGTGTGACTGTGACCTAAACTCATACCGCTTCAAGTGAAGTGCAAAATACAGAAAGGAAAGTAAGAAATGGGCACTGAAAAATCAGATCAAACATGAAGGCCCTTGATTCTACTGGGGTAACGTAACCCTCTCTTGCTGCTGAACAAGAGAAGCATTAAGGCTTCATCTCTCAAGTGCACGTGGGCATCACTGTGACCAGATGTGAGAGTCCATGGCTGTTGGAAGAAAGAGGTAAAAATGGTGAAAGCCAGGAGGGTGCTGAATTCTCTCTCGTTTCCCATTTCAATGTCTCCATTCTCAACACACTGGTCGTCTCATCGTCACTCTGAAGAGTTTCTCAATGAACAACAGAGATTTGATGCTAAAGTAAATTAAAGCTTAGACTGGATGTGGATTTTGCAAAATTCCAATACACAGATTCACATTCCAAATAACCGTGTTTCTTCAGGTCGTGCATACAACTGTTGTATAGTTAATATTTGTTGTGGCATAATTTCAAAGAGGTATACAGATGGAGTCATTTAAACCTCAGTCAGAAGCATGTAAAGATTAGGAAAATTATCAAGATACCAGAGGGAACAAGAATTATAAAGCATATTTTAAATCAGGAGATTTTTCTTGCACCGTAAGTGCAATTCCAATAAGCACCATATGGTTTAACCGATAGGATCAGATGAATGAGAAGATTCATATCATTAGTCTTTCTAATGTTTAGGGTTATAACTAAAAGAAACTACCATCTGTTATTAAAAGGAAGGATTGCACTTGGATAATTACGGGCTCTTGATATCATAACGATTATTTCTATTTCAATTACTTCATTTCTCTATTTTCTATTTTTCTTTGCTCAAGTTAATCAGTGGAATTGTTTTTTCAAGTGAAAATAGGTTTCTATTGAGATATAACTGACATATAACATTGTCCGGGTTTAAGGGGTACAATGTGTTGATTTGATACATTTGTGTATTGCAAGGATTACCCCTGTAGCATTAGCTAACACCAATATCATGTCACATGATTATCATTACTCTGTTTTGTGGTGGGAAATTTTACAATCTAGTGTCTTAGTAACTTTGAAGTTTATAATACAGTATCATTGACTATAATCATTATGTTGTACATTAGATTGTCAAAACGTATTCATCTTCTAGTTGAGAGTCTGCTCTCTTTAGCAACATCTCCCTAATTCTCCCACCCCCCAGCCCCTGGTAACCACCATTCTACTCTGTTACTGAGTCTGGCTTTGTTAGATTCCACGTATAAGTGATATCATACAGTATTTGTCTTTCTCATTTTGACTTGTCTCATTTAGCGTAATGCTCTCAAGTTCCATCCATGTTGTTGCAAATGACAGGATTTCCTTCCTTCTCATGACTGAATAATAGTCCATTGTTTTTGTGTGTGTGTGTGTGTGTGTGTGTGTGTGTGTGTGTGTGTGTCACATCTTCTTTATCCATTCATCCATTGAGGCACACTTAGGTTGTTTCCATAGCTTGCTTAGTATGAAAAACGCTTCAATGAGCATGGGAGGGCAGACATCTTTTCAATATCCTGTCTTTATTTCCTTTGACTATATTCCCAGAAGTGAGATGACTGGATCATATGGTAATTCTATTTTAATTTTTTAAGGAAATTCCATACTGCTTTCTGTAGTTGCTGAACCTATTTACATTCCCACCAACGGTGCACAAGGGTGCCCTTTTCTCCACACCCTCACCAACACTTGCTCTCTCCTAGCAGAAAACATAGGGAACAAGCTCCCTGGCATAAGCCTTGGCAATGACTTTTGGATATAACACCAAAAGCACAAGCAACCAAAGCAAAAATAAACAAATGGGCCTACAACAAAGTAAAAAAAAACCTCCCCGGAGCAAAAGAAAAATCAACAAAAAGTCGACCTACAGAATGGGAGAAAATATTTGTAGACCACAAATCAGATAAGGATTTAATATCCAAAATATATAAAGAGCTCATACAACTCAATAACAAAACCCAAACAATCAAACTGAGAAAATGGGAAGAGGACCTGAATAGGCATTTTTCCAAAGAAGACGTCCAAATGGCCAAAAGGTACATGAAAAGATGCTCAACATCACTAATCATCAGGGAATTGCAAATCAAAACCACAATGAGATGTCACCTCACATTTGTTTGAATGGCTGTCAGCAAGGAAAATATTATTTTTAATGTGAACATATTTTTTAAAGGAATTGCTTAATCCAATATAGGAATTTTAAAATCTATTTTGGAAACTTTTCTGACCGTTATTAATATCTACAGGTTTCCTGGCTAAAGTACCTCTTTCGATTTAATATTAAGAGAATTTGTAGGAGAGTGTCTGCCACTGAATTTTCACCTATGTATCTGAAAATACAGATTTCATCAGAGTGGAGTTTGTCTAAACAATAATAGAACCATTTTACAAATTTGCATTAAATATGTTAACACACAAAACTGCCATTTTTGTTAAGTGCATAAATCTTTGTAACTATAAAATAAGGAACTGCATTTATAGTCTAAAATTCTGAATAGACTCCGAAATTCTATTTATAAAACTTCCAAAAGTATCAAATGGCCCCTAACCAAAACCAAACTGTTATAAGATAATGGGATTTTCAAATATAATGTGCATAAGATGGCAGGTGTTCTAAGAACCACGAGTACATTAAAGGGCTCAAGTTGAACAATCCCCATTCTAAGAATTAATACTCTCAGCTCAAATGAACTCATTCAATAAAATGGAAGAAAAGGGAACAAAACAAATCCCCTTGATTCAACCTCAATTCACTTTATGATATTGCTGTTATTTACTAATATTATTAGTAAAAATGATCGATGGCAGACTTTTATTTACACTTTCTATGTGGGCTCAGTTCTGTTAAGTACTTTAGGAGTTTATCTCAATTCATCCCTGCAACGTCTCTACGAGGCAGGTCACCTTATTTTCTCCACTTTATAAATAAGAAATCGGAGGCTTATTTTTTTCAACCTTATACAGCCAGCAAGTGGTGAAGGCTGGATTTAAATCAATGCAACCAGATGCTAGAGCCCCTCATTTAATCCCTACCCTACAATGACCCCAGGCAGCGCATGCTGTGCGTGTGTGTAAAACACAGAGAGGCACTGCTCTTTTCACTTTTTTTTTGCAGAGTTGCTAATGAAGCAATTAAGCAGACCTTGGTAAAGCATACTAATTATAAAACTACAAACCTCACTTCTAGGTCCCTCTCTGCTTCTGGATAAAGACAAATATTCTCAACACCTTTTTTCTCTTATTTGAACATAAAGTGTGTCATCAATGTTCTGAGAAGTAAAAAATATATATTCGAATTCGGATAATCTGAGGAGAATTTAACAAAAGGAGTCTTTACAAACTCTTGGCAGGGTGTAGGGAACCACAGGGAATAGGGCAGTATCCTAAGGTCATATAAGAGGGGAGCAGTCACCTCCCCCAGTCCTGAAGAGGGGAGTGCAGGGGACATTCACCTGAGCTTGGGTGGGGTTGCCTGATATAATCTGTGTCTTCATGTCAAGGGCTAAAATCACCCGGGACACCCTGCAGGGGAATCAATACCACAACCTCACTCTCACCCTTTCCTCTGATCTTCCAGGCAGTCATTGCCTTTAGATAAGGGATCCAGTTCCTGGGGTCCACAACGGCCCAACTTTCGTGGCACACAGCAGGGGGCAGCTGGGGGAGTAGGGATGGGAGGTAAGTCAGGTGGGGCAAAAAGAAGCTATCCAGCGCAGAGGGCGTGCAATAGCTGAGACGAAGGGCACTTTCTCTTCCACAACTTAAATTAGAAAATGTAAACCTATTTCAGTACCATAACAAACATATACAATATACAGGTACGTCCAGAATTACCTTATAATCGCAAACAAGTAGACTTGAATTTCTCATTAAGAGAGTATGAGCCCACATTCATAGGTTTTATCTTTCATTTTTACTGTGAACAAGATAACAGTAATTAAAATCTATTTAAGTGGAACCTTAAAGCTATTACAGCACCACGGTAAGAGTTTTGAAGAGGAAAAAGCCAACATTTTGTATTAAAGAAGAATAAATCCAGGCTCCCTTTATAATTCTAATCAAGTAGAATTAAATTTACTATTAACACAGTAAGAGCCTGTGCTTTTTTAAATTTTAAATATTATCATGTATATAAATATAGTAATTAAAAACACTGTGAGAGTCCACATTAATTTAATTAGTGTTTATTTAAAATATAATTAGAGCTTGTTAGTAGTAGTAGATAACTTCTACTGAGTGGATAGAACAGACACGGCTGTAAGTGCTTTATTCTCGTTCAGTCCTCACAGTAACCCCGTGAAACGTTATTTATAGTGACCAATGGTGCCTATGAACAAACACACACATACAGAAGAGAACTCCATTGGTGGTGAGGTGCACTTACAGGGGCCTTGAACCTGTCACCTGAGATCCAAATCCCCCAAAGCAGTGACTAAGGAGGGGGTACACCAATCAAGAAGACACACCGGCTACCCTCGTGCAGTGACTTCCTAGGGGAGGTACCAAGCACTTCAGATACAAATTAAAAGTAAATGTCAGGTATACTCAAAACCCTGACACCTGTCATAAGCATGAAATGCCTCACTGTCAAAGAGTAACAGAAACAAATACAAATGCCTTCTTACTTGTATGCTTTTTAAATCCTATTTCAAGTAAAATGTACTTAGCTTTTAAAACTCAGCTGGAGGTTAGACAGGCTGGGACCTGGGACCCTTTGCTGCAGGGCTTGCACCTGGACACACCTCTCCTCGAGCAATAAGATACAAGGAAACTGTAAGGAACTAAAAATAACTGTGTGCATGCACAGTCAGGGCAAATTGTGGACAAAAGACACAAAAGACCAAAAAAACTCAACTGCCACTTCTGAAGAGCTGGGAGAAAAAAAGGGGGGTCGGGAGCAAAAGCAGGGTACTGTACATGCCCCCTGCACACACTACCACCTACAGGGTGGGCAAAACTCCTAAGCCACTTCTCCGGCCCAACCCCTGGACGCACCCCTACCCACACACCATATAAGGAACAAGCTCACCGCCGCCCCCCCACCCCCAGGGAGCGAGCCAGCAAGGGAAACTGTTGTTTGTTCTTGCTTCCCCCTGCTGCAGCAGGGACCCCAGTAAAGCCTTGCCTGAATTTCTTGTCTGGCTTCTGATCAATTTCTACTGCTTAAGGAGGCCAAGAATTTTGGTCACTATGGCTTCATGGTAGTCTTTCTAGGGTCCCTGTGCACGTGTCTGCATGCTGCCCCCATCAAATGTGTATTCTTGGTGAAGGACAGGTTGATATCCTTGATCTGAACTGAGGCCATCGATTCCCACACTGTGTGTACTGGGGCGGTGCCTGGCACTCTCCTTCTAGGACAGCAAGAATGCTACAAATAGCAATGACTAGCATTAAGCCAAGCACTTCCTAAATATTTGTGCCAGGGACCCAGTGACAGGGCAGATCATCTTCCTAGAGCTTGGGCTGGGAAACTATAAGGTCCTGGATCAAATCGGCCTACTGACTGTTTTCATAAATACAGTTGTATTGAGACACAGCCTCACACATTTATGTACTTATTTTCTTTGACTTTTTTCATCCTGCAACAAAGTTGAGTAGTTGCAACACAGACTGTAGGGCCCACGAAGCCAAACATATTTCCTTAATGATTTTTTACAGAAAAGTTTGCTGACCACTGTTTTAGAGTAAAACAAAGAGCGAAAGATTCCTTTATTTCACTCTCTTCTTACACTGGTGAACCTGTTATAGACTTTTGTGACCACAAAGCAGATTATACAAAACTGCAACCCATTTGCCTGGGCAGTCCTGGAACCAAACCCTTAGGCTTTGTGCCAACTCATCTATAATTATTTAGTTGATAATAATCTTCAAAAAATCAAAACTTAATTGTATTTCAATGTCATTACATGTAATTCACATTCAAAGAGGTTAAGTCACACAAGTTATTTATTTTTTCAGACATTATGACTGACGAATTGTATGCCAATATTTTATTTTTATTCTAAAATATCTGGTTCATGGGAATAATGAAAAGAAAATCATTATGCTTTGAGAAATCTTTTAAAATCAATACATATTTTGCATTTGACTCTCGAAATTTAATGACAGCAACAACAAATACTTGACTGGTTTTGATATTTAAAACATAGTACAGCAGAATTAACGAGCAAATTAAAGTCTTAACTAGTGGGAATACTGACTTAGTGTTGAAATAATTCTTATACACTGCTCATTTTTCATTACAGGTTCAGATGTATATTTACAATTTTTACAGACTCCATCCATATGCCTGTGATTGTAATAAACATAAAATTAAACACATAAACACCCGCTCACACATTTGCAAATAAATTTACAGTGACTGAAAATTAAATAAATGTAATAATATAGCAGTTAACCAACTACTAGACATTTTATAATTATACATAGTTATATATTATATCAGTATGCATTATAAACTTGACTGATATATATAATTTACTGATTGATTGATTGATATCAGTTAGTAGAAATGCAGAATTGGCTTAGAAAATTCCAATATTTTACTAAGTCAAGATATACTTCAAAGAAAAGAGTGCAGTAAAGAGCAGAGAAGCAATATGTGAACTGATAATTTTATTTCATGAATCATAGTCATCAGACTGAAACTGTACTCACGTAACAGAGCTTACTGCATCTTATGTAGTTTTGATACTACAGCAAATCTCTTGACAAAATGGTATTTTTAAAAATGTTAGTTGCAATGTGGAATCTAAAACCATATAAACAAACTTTCTATACTCTCTTCCATTAGAATCCATTGGTCATTTTTGCTTGTGAAAGGCTCTTTCACTATGTATGGTTTTCTAATATAATACATTGGTCATTTGGAAAATATTGGTTTGGTATGTTATTCATATCTTCCAAATATTGACAGATTTCATTACACAGTATCATAACATCACATTTCTAAATATCACCACTCCTATCAGAAAAGTGTTAGGCACAGGTAAGCTGTCAAACTCACAGTGGCAGATATAGTTTTTCTAAAATCTGATTTTCTTTGAAAGCTCAAATTCTATCATTGGCAACAAGGACTGTCAAGTGTTTACCTTGACACGATAGGCTCACTTCATTCATTTTCAAGAAAATGTCTGCCACCCACCCACATCAGAAAAATTATAGTTTGTTATACTCTCAGGTTAAATTGTGTTCTATGAAAACAGCAACTGGTTTAGCTCACAAAGCAGACAATCACACAAGAGCTTTTCTTGAGACAAGCATTATGTTTCATCAAGAAAAAGTCCTGTACACATACTTCCTTTCAGCATACAAAATGTTAAAAAGACATGTACCTGAGGTCAAGATTTAATAAAATGTAACTTGAATCGCCAAATCATGGACATTCTACAGCAAAACTGGCATTATTTTACCTTGAGTACGGGGTGGTCAAAAATGCAATGACTTATAAGTACAACAGATGCCCCTGCCTTGATTCCAGCTAAGGAGTTATCGCTTTTGCACTGTTGTACAAATATCGATGCAATGAACAAAGCAAATAACATCTTAGTGTTACCATGAAAATAATTTTGACCTCATGGATTTGTTTTGTGGCAGGATCTCCACTGTCCCACAGACCACACTTTGAGGACAACTGCCTAAGAGAATTTAAAGCTCTAAGTATATTCCATGCAGATCAGTAAATATTATGTGGCATGCATATATGTACTATTTGGCTGCTTTAAAAAATAAAATGCAGGCTTCCCTGGTGGCGCAGTGGTGAGAGTCCGCCTGCCGATGCAAGGGACGCGGGTTCGTGCCCCGGTCCGGGAAGATTCCACACGCCGCGGAGCGGCTGCGCTCGTGAGCCATGGCCGTTGAGCCTGCGCGCCCGGAGCCTGTGCTCCGCAGCGGGAGGGACCACAACAGTGAGAGGCCCGTGTACCGCAAAAAAAAATTAAAATAAAAAAATAAAATAAAATGCAGACACATTTGAAAGCATAACCTGATTACAAGGGAGGTATCTATATTATATTTTTAAAGTAACAAATATAGAAATTTAAAATACTGTCATGTGGTGAACATTGGCATTCATTTTAAATGTTACAAATTGTTCATCTTACTGAAAAAATCCAGAACTAAGGGAATCTGTTGCTTGCAACAATGCTTGAAACCTTGCTTCTCAAAATGGGTTCCACACACCAAAAGCATTGGCATCATTTAGGTAAGAAATTAGGAGTTTCAGGCTCTTACTTCAGGACTGCTGGTCAGACTAGGCATTTTACCCAGATGCCCAGGTGATTCACATGGACTTTTGAGTTTGAGAAGCCCTGTGGTAAGCCACTTTGTGACAGAGAGAAAGAAAGTTTTTTAAATGTCCTCCGATTCATTCATTCCTCCATCCATTTGCTAAACCATCTATTCTGTGACTATTCTATGACCCCATTGTGCAAAGTACACTCTGACTGACATTACATATATCACAATGAACAAAATTTAGCCTCTTTTTTTAAGTGGAGATGACAAGAAAACAGGTATTTTCAAAAAGCATCAATAGTATAGAAGAGTTTTGTTTTGTTTCCTTTTCTATACAGGAAAACAGAGAATCTCCCACAAAAAACCTTTGTATCAAAAGAGACACAACTTTGTTTATTGTTCATGCTGATAATAACCCCAGCCCCATTCTTTCCAGGGTAGGCCATTTAATAAACATATTCGTAACAGGCTTCTCTCCACATAGTACTCAGAAGACTTGGGCAGTGTATTACTGGAATCACAACTCAGTTTTACAGAATTTAAGACTTAAGGCTTTTATTCGCATGCTTTTGTGAAAATCACGATTCTTTTCTTTACAGCTTTGGCTCAGAAATATTCTCAAGTTGTAAAGGAAAACCAGGGACCGAGGAGGAAATGACAGAGTCAGACAATAAATACTAACTACACGAACACCTCTTATTGTGACAATAGCTGCCATTTGACAGAAGCAACCTATTTAATGGAGAAAACTGGCGATCTGCTGTGTAGTTGCTGAGATTTCCCAGGAGCGTGATGTGACAGCACACTGAGTCACTCTTCCAAACCACAGGGAATCTGGAAAACTTGCCATTTACGACCCAAAGTACTTAACACCGAAGGCTAAACAATATCATGAACTCACACCTGCTGGGGAACTAACCAACCACCTATGTCTCAACACTGTTTCAGAGGATTTATTTTTTATATAGAATGAATTGCCTAGGTGAGCGATTAGAACTAACAATGAAAAACAACTCCCTTTCCCTCTCTCTCTCTCCCCCTGGCCTTTCTCTGTCTACTTTCTTATGTAAACCCAACCACATAGCTTCTAAGTGCACAGCCCTTCCCCAAAGAAAGCAGTCAAAGGCACTTTCTTTTACTTTCTTGGCAGGGAGCTCTCTGGTGAGACACTTACTATCTCTGGCCACCTCGGGCTGCCCCTGAGCCCAGGAAACAGCCCCACACAGGACACAGGGGAGGTCTGAGCTCTGGAGTCTTCGGACAGACATACCTTCCCATTAATTGAGTTCTATAGTGACTAAAAACAAATTGATCTAGTCATACCTTATTTCAAGAAGATTCAGGTATGAACAGAAGGAACCCGTAAAATCCAGGGTAGCAACAGAAGCAGAGAGAGTAGCAGATAAAGCAAACCCAGAGAGCAAAACCGAAACAGAATTCTTAAATCGCTAGGGTAGGAAACAGGGGTCCCCTCTGCTTATCAGCTGCTCCCTAACAGAGTGGAGCTTTAAAGAAAACTGAACCCCTGCTTGTCAGCTGCTACTGGGTTAGTAGAGCTGCTGCTACCAATGAAATGTTGGATCTGGGAAAATGTGGAGCATGTTTCTAAGTTCAAGAGGTCTGACTCCGCAGCTGATGAAGAGTTTCCTATATTTCCTCTTCCGTGCGTTTGTTAACAAACTCCTACAATCTGCATTTCCGTGTTCCTTGCATCCTAAGAGCCCCAAGCTAAAATAAAATAATCAGGAAGAGCCAATTAAGTCTGCGCTGTGCGAAACTGGAGAGAAACCACATTTCCCAAATGCAGCTGTCCCAGCCCTCGTTGCTTCCCTTCATTCTGCAGTAAACACAGTAATACAAGAAGAGGAGGGGAAAGGCCTGACAGTTATTTCCTTTGATTACAAAAGCACAATCACTTGCAGGAGGGATTCTCCTTTAAGTTGAGCCTGTGCATACAGAATTCTACTAGGCAACAATTTAACACAACTCTGTCAAGCCTTTTCTGCAGGTGACCATCTGTCCTGGGCCCCGCAAACGGTAATTCCCAAATTTACTGAGCCCTTAGAGCCTCCTCGTACGCTTATGAATAAAGAGATGCAGACTCCCATCTTTTGAGTTTAGATACCCAAAGAGATTTTGGTTTTCTGGTCTGAGATGGGTCCAGGAATCTTCATTTTAATAAGTCTCCAAAAATATGATGTCATAACTGATCAAGGAGACATTGTATTAAAACATCATACGAAGTTATGTCAGGTTCATCTTTTTTTTTTTTTTACATCTTTATTAGAGTATGATTGCTTTACAGTGGTGTGTTAAGTTTCTGCTGTACAACAAAGTGAATCAGCTACACATATACATATGTTCCCATATCTCTTCCCTCTTGCATCTCCCTCCCTCCCACCCTCCCTATCCCACCCCTCTAGGTGGTCACAAAGTACCAAGCTGATCTCCTTGTGCTATGCGGCTGCTTCCCACTAGCTATCTATTTTACGTTTGGTAGTATATATATGTCCATGCCTCTCTCTCGCTTTGTCACAGCTTACCCTTCCCCCTCCCCATATCCTCAAGTCCATTCTCTAGTAGGTCTGTGTCTTTATTCCTGTCTTACCCCTAGGTTCTTCATGACATTTTTGTCCTTAAATTCCATATATATGTGTTAGCATACGGTATTTGTCTTTCTCTTTCTAAGTTACTTCACTCTGTATGACAGACTCTAGGTCTATCCACCTCATTACAAACAGCTCAATTTCGTTTCTTTTTAGGGCTGAGTAATTAGGGATTCATGTTAGTTAGGATTCTCACACACTAAGAGACCAGTTCAGTTAATCAGAGGAGTTAACTGACCCAATGTCGGGTATCATTGTTAAGAAGGAGGGGCTTTGCTCTGGGTCACTCAGGTTAAGGGTACTTTTTCTTTTTTTTGGTTACTGAAGTAGTGAAGAAGTCATGATGCCTAGTTACACATTGCCAGGTATGTTCCATTTCTGAGGGAATATCAAGAGTCTATGTAATGCAAGCCCAGATGTGGACCATATGACAGAGAAGTCTCCTCCCGCATCCCTGCCCACCTAGCCATTAGGGCAAACCTACCTTCTCTGTTTCCTTTTCCTGTGAATGTGAAGGCAACAGTTCTTCTTCACATTATTTATATGTAAGATATCGTTTAGGCTATTTGGTAGGACAGGACAATACAGATAGGGCTGCCAGAAGCTGTTATTGATTTTACTTTATTACAACTGATTTAGATTATACAATGGCATTCTCTACTGGATCAATTCTAACCCACTTGTGTTACTCACCAGGGTCTATGATTATACATCTAGATCATAACATCCTTAACTACCCTATTTCCCTTCTTCTTTTATAACTATAAAGCATAGATTTTGAAGGGATGAGTTACCAAGATATAGGATTCGTTTATTTTTTCCCCCTAACCTATATCCATTTAACAAGAAGTTAGTGGATTACTTAGAGAAATGGTCTTAAAATAATTTCCTGGAAAAACACCTCTACCTATTTTCCAAGATACAAGCAGCTAAAGAACACAGTTTTGGTTATGCAATACCTTTTGGCTCTCTGCTCACTTATATCGGGATGCTTTACTCAATGCAGTATAATAACATAGTAGTAACAAAAACAATACAATAACAGGAAGGCATCAACATGCCCTGACATCGAGGATATCAACCAAGAAGAAACAGAACTATATAAAAGGAATAGTAGGAATAGTAGACGGTATGTGTCTGTGTGTGTGTGTGTGTGTGTGTGTGTGTGTGCGTGCGCGTGTGAATGTTCATGTGGTTGTTTTGACCCAAATGCCTCTTTCCTTTTTAGCCCTGAAGTACAGCTTCCGTACAGCTTTGAAGTATAAAGGTAGTTTTTCAAAGTAACTACCGGGTTTATTTTTTAATATCAGGTTAAAGGAGAAGTAGGTCAGAGGAAAGCTAGTACACAGCATGGGACTTGTGTATTTAGTGTCTAGGGTACTATCAACAAAATGAGGTTTAATCAATCCCCACCCCCCAAAAAATAGATGGCTTAAAATTGGGAGATTAGGGCTTCCCTGGTGGCGCAGTGGTTGAGAGTCCGCCTGCCGATGCAGGGTACATGGATTCGTGCCCCGGTCCGGGAAGATCCCACATGCCGCGGAGCGGCTGGGCCTGTGAGCCATGGCCGCTGAGCCTGTATGTCCGGAGCCTGTGCTCCACAACGGAAGAGGCCAAAACAGTGAGAGGCTCGCATACCACAAAAAAAATAAACTAATTAATTAAAAATAGGGAGATTAAAAGACTGTTTTTTCTTTTTCCAATGCACAGTTGTGCCACCTACATCTAAAGATGTTGAAAGAGATGAAACTGACACCCAAGAGTTTTCTATCTCGTGGAAGGGAGGAATCTACTCCAAAGAAACTGGGCAAAACTATAAACAAAGAAAAGTACAATGAAAACTTTAAAAAAATTTTTTTCAAAGAAGGGCTAGAGACATCAATATTCAGACTAGATATTGATATGTTCTGACGTCTTAAGTTAGGTCTACTGCTTCCTTCAAGAAGTTAGAGTCTGTAGAGATGAGCTATGAATATTTATCGTTAGTTTAGTAGACATGTTATTACATGGTTGAAAAGTATTCTAATACTGTTTAGTTGATTTCTTTTTCCCCATAGAATTATTTCCATACATTTTAAGATGCAATTTAATAGGTTTTTTTCTTTTTCAGAGGAATATTTCAATTTCTAATAATGATGCTTCCGTATCTTTGTTTTTCCATACCACATGAAACTTACAAATTGACTTTTGCATAAGGCTTAAATTACACTTTCTACCGTTGGAGAAACCATCTGTGACAGAGAAGAATAAAATGTGTCTTTAACATGTACGTTAATTATAATCTCTCTATCAACTTAACTCTCTATTATTCTAGTGCATAAAAACATCCTATCCTGCTTTCAGCAGGGTAACTCTATCATTAACATTCAGTTCTAGATGATTACATGTAAAACCATAGGGCATGAAGCTTCCAGTCATTGAAGTATATCTCTCCTTGGCTTTCTTCATTATACAGGGTATAACTAATATTCAGTAGAGATTAAGATGACTAATTTATTTAACACTTGCAAATTAGTTTTGGAGACCGTGCAAAATAGAGTAAAACAAATGTTAAGGCTACAAAATACTTAAAGGGCTTTTAGCATTTGTAGGTTCTAAAATGATTCAATATGCAGATTCAGCATCACTTGCTAAATGTATGAGGAAGTATCAACAACCTATAAATTATGAATCCACGTGAAACAGAGGTTACTTTTGATTTGTTTCATAGACCGAGGGCATGTGGTTTCAATAACAGGAAACCTAATTTATGCCCCCACATTACGCACACTTCCATACGGGTATCAGGAATGCATAAAAGCTTAAACTGCTGTAACGTTAGTACTATCTGATGTGTAAGTTACTATAATAGGTAAACTCAAGGCAGGCATTTATGAATTTCAGTTTCCCGAGAAGTCACTACCGGAAGTAAAAAGGGACTCTGGACCTCCCTTTAGTACTTTTAATTTGGATGCATATCTACTGGGAGGCAAATGTACCCAGTAATATTTTCTTAGTACCCTCAAGACATCTTTTTATTACTCCTATCCCTTAGACTCTATGGTTTTTAATAAAGTGAAGTGATAACAGCCACCCAGTGTAACACAATACACCTTAGTTAGGGCTGGCCCTTTTGCGGCATACCAGGTCATTTCATATCATTAGCTTTCGAAGAAAACTACTTTTTAGTTGAGAAGTAGGCCAGAGGAAAGCTAATAAAAGCGGAGGAATAAGAAGAGATAAAAATATGAAAAGATCTGTGAATATACTAAAGACCACCGGATTGCACCCTGTGAGTGGGTGAATTGTATGGTGTGTGAACTGTATCTCAATAAAGCCATTAAATAAGACATAAAAGGGTTGGGTGAGTATGCAGCAGTCAGGAAGAAGCCGGGGAGCCACAACAATTTAAGTAAGTGGTTACTGTGAACATCTCAGGCTCAGTTTATGTTGCTTTCAACCAAGTTTTCAACTATCTGGATTACAATAAGTGTAATCATCTTTAAAATATATTTCATATGTCACTGCTCTAATTTCTCACTTCTCTAATACTTATTTAGTGTTCTGACATAGAGTAGAGAATAAAATGAGTAGATGTTAATTGTTACAAGTATATTTTCTAGGATCTGTAAGAAAAATGATAAAAATAAGAAAACCGGACAGACCTTTTCCCTCTTTTTCAATCACAGAGCTCCTTCATTTATGATTGTGATTTTTTCCTAAACATTTCCCATGTATTTTCAAAGATCTATGATTTTATTGATTTGTCCATTATTTTCAGGTGAGTAGAAATTAAATAAAGATATATAATTCAGTAAAAAGAAAGATATGAAACTAAAACTGTGGATTAAAATTATTCTAAATGTTTTAATTTAAGGAATGAAATGTAATGCCAAAAATCTGTCATTTTACTGTTAAGTTCTGTGTTTTTCCTTGCCCAGTATTTTCAACTTTTTTTTTGCTTTTCTGTATCAACCTTAACTGATAAATTTGTTAAACTGCAATTATTGTATTTGTTTAGAGATAAACTTCAGAAATTAATCTTTATAGTTAAGATCCTTGGTAATAGCAAATAGAAGTCTGAATCTGAATTAAAAGTTACTTCTTCTAATCACTAGTGACCTTAGAAACTACTAATATATCCACAGTTTAGAAAATCACTATAGAAAGTTGCACTGGTCCTGCATATTTTCCACAGTGGACTGGAGCAGGGAAGATCCTTGGGAACTCTGGAGTAACCCAGCAGAGCAACAGAAAGGACCTCAAAAGTTTTAAATAACACTTAACCTTGCTTTAGTGTGTATGATACTTTATGTGCTAGATTAGATGAAAATCCAGGCTTAAAATTCTTACTTGAATTTGTCAGCTGTTTGGGGAATGCTGAAACATTTTATTACTTACAAAGCCTGTCCAGAGTTCAGTAAATACTTTGACATTCATGTGTCTTTTTTTCTGAAATAACTGATCTGACAGAATTTTCTTTATTAATTCCTCAAATAGGTTCAGGAGAAATCTTGGCAACTACAAAATTAGTAATAAATTATTTCATGTTTAAATGAATTAAGAGATAAAATTTGCCTCATTAGACATTGAAATACATGCCACAGAGACTGGGAAATAGACCCTTTTTGTCCTATAATGACATTCAAGCCGTCTCAGGTTTTAACTCAAGACCAGGAAATTAGCCTGAATTATATAAAGGGACTATTGTGGGCACTGTCAGGTAGGGCAGGCGTTAATGGAGACAAGAGTTCTAACATGGGATTGCACTGGACGGCTCCTACTGTTAATCTGTATCTTTACTGTACAGCTTCTTTTGCCCTGTTCCATCCTCGAGCTCTGTATTAACAGAGAATTTACAGATGTAACTATCTGTTTACAAGGTGGTTTAGAGGAAGTAAGTAGACGTGTTTTAGTGCATATTCATTGAGAGTCGACAAAAATGATACAGGGTGAGTATTCCGTCATATTCGAGTGAGAGTTATCTTGATACATGTAGACGGTAATTTTAAAGTAAATTTATTGACAAGAACTCTATTTTGGAAGTGGTTTACAATCTTAAACATTCCTGTAATGATTGTGCATTTGATGTAAACATGGTAAAATTATTAACAATGCAGTAGGCAAAGAATGTGTTTAGTCACTGGCATTATTATACCACTTTAGATATAAACGAGGTGAATAGCTGGCAGTAAATACCAGGACAAGCTGCTCTAAAATACCATAAAATGTAAAAATTACTAGCTTTGCAACTTAATTCTTTTCATTATGGGAGTAAAAAACAAGTATGCAATCAAGAGTAGTTCTAAGGAAAAAACGTAGATTGTGATTTTCTTTCTAAAGCACTAGAAGTAAATTACAGACAGATTAAAATAGATAGAGAGTATTATCAACTTGGGATCAAGGGAAATGGGCTGAAAGTGACATCTGAACCTGGCTTTGCAGAATGTGTACTAATTTGACTGATGAATGATATTTCTGGTTGAGGGAACAAGACAACAGAAGCACCACTGTAGGGTATCAAAGAATATGATTAGGGGCTTCCCTGGTGGCACGGTGCTTGGGAGTCCGCCTGCCGATGCAGGGGACACAGGTTCGTGCCTCGGTCCGGGAAGATCCCACATGCCACAGAGCGGCTGGGCCCGTGAGCCATGGCCGTTGAGCCTGCGCGACCAGAGCCTGTGCTCCGCAATGGGAGAGGCCACAACAGTGAGAGGCCCGTGTACTGCAAAAAAAAGAAAAAAACAACCCAATCCAAAAATGGGCAGAAGACCTAAATACACATTTCTCCAAAGAAGACATACAGATGGCCAGGAAGCACATGAAAAGCTGCTCAACATCACTAATTATTAGGGAAATGCAAATCAAAACTACAATGAGGTATCACCTCACACCAGTTAGAATGTGCATCATCAGAAAATCTACAAACAATAAATGCTGGAGAGGGTGTGGAGAAAAGGGAACCCTCTTGCACTGTTGGTGGCAATGTAAATGGATACAGCCACTATGGAGAACAGTATGGAGGTTCCTTGAAAAACTAAAAATAGAATTACCATATGACCCAGCAATCCTACTACTGGACATATACCCAGAGAAAACCACAATTCAAAATGACACATGCACCCAAATGTTCATTGCAGCACTGTTTACAATAGCCAGGATGTGGAAGCAACCTAAATGCCCATCGACAGACGAATGGATAAAGAAGATGTGGTACATATATACAATGGAATATTACTCAGCCATAAAAAGGAACGAAATTGGGTCATCTGTGGAGACATGGATGGATCTAGAGACTGTCATACAGAGTGAAGTAAGTCAGAAAGCGAAAAACAAGTATCGTATATTAATGCATATATGTGGAACCTAGAAAAATGGTACAGATGAACTGGTTTGCAGGGCAGAAATTGAGACACAGATGTAGAGAACAAACGTATGGACACCAAGGGGGAAAATGGCAGGGGTGGTGGTGGTGTGATGAATTGAGAGATTGGGATTGACATATATACACTAATATGTATAAGATGGACAACTAATAAAAACCTGCTGTATAAAAAATAAAATTAAATTTTAAAAAAGTAGTAATAAAAAAATCAATCAATCAGCTAAACTTGACCAATAATTAGTTCAGAATAATTAGATAGGGCCAATAAAACAGTAATTATAACTGAATTCTATATGTTCTAGAAACTAGAGGAAAAACTGATCATGTTTAGTAGAGGCATAAGAGATACTTTTAAAAAGATCAAAATATAAATACTACAGAAAAGTATTACTATATCTAAGATGAAAAATATACTAGACAAGATTAATGGCAAATAAGACATCACAGGAGAAATGTTTAGTAAAGTTGAAAATACAGCAATAGAAACTATCCAAAGAGTAACAGGTAACAACAAAAAATTGAGATCTAGGGTAGTGGGACAATTGTGAAGCAAAGTCAACCAGCCCAATATAAATATTATCACAATCCCTGAAGAAGAGAGCTAGAAGGGATCAGGAAACCAACAACAACAAGAGAACCCATAGCCTAACATTTTACAACTTTGATGTAACTCACAAATCTACAAGTTTAAGAATTTCAATAAACCCCAAGAAAAATAAACCAAAAGAAAGCTACTCCATTGACCTAAACATGATTTTTCTGAAACCAGTGATAAAGAGATAATTTTAAAAGCAGCCAAAGTTTATATATTTTAAAAGACACATTATTAGAGAACAAAGGTAAGAATTACAGGAGATTATCCATAACAAACAATGCAATTTAGAAAACAATGGAACATCATCTTTCAAATATCAAAAGAAAAATCAACTTAAAAATTATTTACCCAAATTCAAAAAGAATCATGTGTCAAAATGTTCACTGCAGCTCTATTTACAATTGCCAGGACATGGAAGCAACCTAAGTGTCCATCAACAGATGAATGGGGCGTCCCTGGTGGTGCAGTGGTTGAGAGTCTACCTGCCAATGCAGGGGACATGGGTTCGTGCCCCGGTCCAGGAAGATCCCACATCCTGCGGAGCGGCTAGGCCCGTGAGCCATGGCCACTGAGCCTGCGTGTCCGGAGCCTGTGCTCCGCAACGGGAGAGGTCACAACAGTGAGAGACCTGCGTACCGTAAAAAAAAAAAAAAAACAAAAAACTGATGAATGGATAAAGAAGATGTGGCACATGTATACAATGGAATATTACTCAGCCATAATAAGAAACGAAATTGAGTTATTTGTAGTGAGGTGGATGGACCTAGAGTCTGTCATACAGAGTGAAGTAAGTCAGAAAGAGAAAAAGAAATACTTTATGCTAACACACATATACGGAATCTAAGGGAAAAAAAAAGGTCATGAAGAGCCTAGGGGCAAGACGGGAATAAAGACACAGACCTACTAGAGAATGGACTTGAGGATACGGAGAGGGGGAAGGGTAAGCTGTGACACAGTGAGAGAGTGGCATGGACATATATACACTACCAAACGTAAAATAGCTAGCTAGTGGGAAGTAGCTGCATAGCACAGGGAGATCAGCTCGGTGCTTTGTGACCACCTAGAGGGGTGGGATACGGAGGGTGGGAGGGAGGGAGACGCAAGAGGGAAGAGATATGGGAACATATGTATATGTATAACTGATTCACTTTGTTATAAAGCAGAAACTAACACACCATTGTGGAGCAATTATTCTCCAATAAAGATGTTAAAAAAAATTATTTACCCAGAAAAATAGATATTTCAATGAGGAAGCTGAAATAAAGACTTCTTCAAGACAAAGTAAACCTTAAAGATTTCATCACCAACAGACCTGCATAACAACAACAGTACATCTTAAAATAAGCCCATAAAGTAGGAGGGAATTTATTAATTTGGGAAGATGGATGTATACAAAGTAATTAACAGCACCAGAGATGGTAACTATACAGGTAAATACAGAAACTTAATTTCATATTATTTAAATATTTTAGAAAGATAAATGCCTCTGTAAAGCAAATGAAGACCACTCTCTATATGGAGAGTGGTCTTACAGCACTTGAAGGAAGTCTGTGAAAAGCTTATTAAATAAGCACACTATAAACCAAAAAGCACCCACAAAATAACAAAACAAAGAACTATAGCCAATAAGCCAACAAAGAAAATAAAATGGATACATAAAAAATACTCAAAAATCCAAAAAGGAAAAAAAAGAATAAAAAGGAACAAAGAATGGATTCAGAAAAAGGAAGCAAATAATATAGTAGATTTAAAAGCAAGAATAATCAACAAAAAATCAATTAAAATCACACTGAAAATCAAAGAAACTAAAATTTGTTCGTTAAGATCAGTAAAATTAACAAACCTTTAGCAACTTAATCAGAAACAAAAGGGGAAAAAATTTTACTATTATCAGGAATGAGAAAGGTGGCATCACTACAGATTCTATAGCTATTAAAGGGATTATAAGACATTATCATAAAAAATATAAAATGTATAAAATTTCTTTAACAAATTACCAAAACTCACTCAAAAAGAAAGAGGGCCCTATACTGATTTTCAAATCGGAAAATGCCAGGTTCAAATTGCTTCACTACTGAATAGGAAGGATATTCCTATTTAAGTAAAAATATAAATAAATTATTATTTAACTTGACTTACTGTGGTGATCATTTTGTCCTGTATGCAGGTAGTAAATAATTATGTTGTACACCTGATACTAATGTGATGTTACATGTCGACTGTATCTCAATAAACAAATAAAAATAATAACTGTTATTTTAGGGGTACTTGAGGAAAAATAATAATTCCACGCACTTTTTTTTTTTTTTTTTTTGCGGTACGCGGGCCTCTCACTGTTGTGGCCTCTCCCGCTGCAGAGCACAGGCTCCGGACGCGCAGGCTCAGCGGCCATGGCTCACGGGCCCAGCCGCTCCGCGGCATGTGGGATCTTCCCGGACTGGGGCACGAACCCGTGTCCCCTGCATCGGCAGGCGGACTCTCAACCACTGCACCACCAGGGAAGCCCCCAAGTTTTAATCATTTGTAAAAACGAGGATAGCAAATTCCAGTTTTGGCCTACCTCCTACGATTGCTGTAAGAAACTAATAAGAGAGAGAGTATAAAGGGTGTTGGAAATCCTGCAAAAGTACTAAGCAATTTGAATGTGTTCAAGGAATCTCTGTTTTCTATGTTATTCAAGACTATTTTGTCTGTGACACTCATTTTAGTGTAAAATGGTCTACTGTATATTGTGATGTTCACTTGTTTAACAAATCACCCTGTGTTAATTACTTCATTTAGGCATCTTTTGTCTTCACTCTATCCCATGCATGGGTTGGTTTAACTTTCATTTTTCACATGAAAAAAGTGAAGCTCAGTGAGGTTAAGAAAATTGCTGAAAGCTGACAAGTTAAAATCTGAGATTGAAGCTCTCTTTTATGTAGTTAACAAAGACTGAAGTCTTTGCATTATCATATCTTTGTGAGACGGTTTAGGTTTTAAGACACGTTCTCTGTTATTTTCCCTTTTCTCTCCTCTTTCCTCGGATCCTGACTATAAACTAAATAACCAATACTCTTTGGGTCAAAGAGAAACAAATTACTTTTTTTTTTTTTTGGTTTGACTACAGAATTTGGTTTATCTCAGCCCATTACTTTTTTATTTGCCTGATATAGTGACTGCATTCTCTGTCCCAGCTTCAATTCTCATGCTATTTATAGCCTTAGCCTCAACCATCTCTGCTAAAAATCTACTTAATATGACATTTTCCTTTGAAGGATTTTAAATTACCTCTCTCAAGCTTATTAATCCTCTCGATTTCGTGAACAAATACAGATGCAATATGTCTTTACCCTTTATGACATTTTTGATAGAGAGGTGTGCCTATTAAACTCTATGAAAATCAAATTTGATCTGTGTAGGCCTGAGTCTAACTTTTTTAGTTAATCTTTAAATGGCAGCACTTTCTCCTCACAAAGCATTGACTAGTTCACAGAACTTTCTGTGAACTTTCTTCCACTTAGTTCTTCCCCTTCACCCTCCCTCCTTTCCTCCTTCCCTCCCCTCCTTCAAATTCAGTGATGAAACAACACAGCATTCTTGATAAATGTGAGCTACAATTATTTCTAAGAAGGTATGTTCATCTGAACACTTATGTGTGTTTGTTTCAAGGACTCTTTTAATATTAAAATCTCATCAAATATTTTATTTCAAACTAAAAATGTTTTAGCAAATTATATTCCCACCTTTGTACATGGTACAGAGTTCTTCCAAGCCACTCCTGAGCCCTTTCAGTGTGGCCCTATTAAATTTTTACCTCCCTTTTTTTTTCTGTTACTCCAGTTATTTTCCAGGCTCACCAGGAACATTCCCTGACAGATGAGAGCCAGCCATTTCTCCAAGGAACTCTTCTAACTTAGAGTGGGATATGTTATTTAGAAATAAAAATTGTGGCCCCAAAATGATATTGAGGATGGGATATTATCACTGCTATGTTCTCTCATTAGGTAAAGTTAGAATTTTTAAAATCACATATATATATATATATATATATATATATATATATATATATATTTTTTTTTTTTTTCAATTTAGCTTAAGATTTAATGGTTTTAAATTGCATACAATGTCCAATTAAAAAAAACGTAAAAGCCACTAAAATACAAGTTTCAAATTCAAACACAGACATTGTTTACTAAAACACTGGAAATACTGGAAAGGAAAAAAAGTCAAAATAAGTTACACTAATATTCGTAACTGCAAGATACCTCTACCTCTGCCAGGTGCCCCACTTGGAGACATTTTGCTTCAGTGACACCCAGGAGCCTGCACTGCTGCTGTAGCAATTATGACACTGTTGTCATGTTTTGTCATAAAAATTTTTGATTTATGCAAATTTATCTACATTTTTCTTCATTTCTTCCAGATTTTGAGCAGAGAAAGGCTTTCTCCATTCTTCACCTCAGAGGAATTTTGTGGCTTTTTTTCCCCTTCAGATACATAAATGGCTTCAATTTTACATTTAGATTTCTAATCCACTGGGAATTTATCTAGTGTAAGGTAAAGAAAATTATATCATTAGACAATGGTTATACACTTGTCCCAACATCAATCAATTTAAAAAGCCATTGTTCTCCAGTGATTTGAGACATCATATTTCTGATCAACTAAATTCTCACATGTATTTATTTAGATGCAATTCTCTACCGTCTCTGAATTTCTGCAGATCTTAGGAGTGAGGCACTAATAGCCTTTTGTTCTGGACTTTCTTGTCAAGAACGTTTGCACAGCAAACAGCTTTGGACGACAGAAATGGCATCTCCTCTGGAGCAAAGACCAGGCATGCTCACTGCCTATAATGAAAGATTTGGGCTCTCTAACTCAGGGTTCCTCTCTTCTAGGGCACTCCCTCTGCAAGCAGACATCATCTATTTCACGTTGCCCTGTGATAACTGGGACTTGGGGAACAGGCACAGATAATGATAATGATCTCTGACCTAGGAATCTTCTGTCTTCTATCACTGTCTATGATAATGTAGCAGGATTCCATGTTAATTTGAAAATAAAGTAAAATCTCAGACATGCTTCTGAACTTTAACTGTTTTACTAGTTTTGTGTAAATGGACCAATACCACACTATTTGAATTATAGGGGGTTTATGATAGGTTTCAATATCTGGTAGGGCAGAACCTCTTCATGTCCCCTTTTTAGGAGTTTCCTAGCTATTACTCCATATCTGTTTTTCCATATCGGTAAAAGCAACTTATCTAGTGCAGGAAGAGGGAAAATCTTTGTTGGTATTTTTACTGGATTCTTGAATAAGGTAATAAAGTTTTTAATTCGTTGGGACAAACATGTTAATGATGTTGAGCTCTTCTGAACAAAAACCTGCTATAATTTCCAATTTTTTCAAGTGTAACAGATGCAACTTTCATCATGGTTTAAGAATTTTCTTGTACAGATTTGTCCATTTCTTGTTAAGGTATTTTCTACTATTTTATCTTTCATTTTATATTTTATATAGGCCTCATCTTCTAGTAAAACATCCTACTTGTTATCATTTGCATATATGAAGGATACTGATTATTATAGGATTTTTAATGTAACACTAACTTCTTGGTTTCCCTTATTGTTTATAGTATTTTTTAATTGTTTTTCTTGAATTTTTAAGGCATACCATCATATCCTCTTCAATAGAGATAGTTTTAAATATTCTTTTACCAGAAACTTATCTTTAATTTCCTTCTCTTCTATAACTATCTTGGGAAGTTCTCTCAAAACAGTATTAAACAGTAATGGTGATAGTGGGCATTCTTGCCATTTCCTCTGTTTAGGGAGAATGCCCTATTTTCCCCATTAAGAAAGATGCTTTTCTTTGGGGCCAACATATGTAATATACAAACACTCACAGACATATACATCAGATTAAGAAAGTATCTATTTAATCCCATTGAGTGTTTTTAGCATGGATACCTGTTGAATTTTTAATGTATTAATATGATAGATTTTTAATGTACTTGTATATATTGATTTAAATAGATTGAGATGATCTTAACTTTAAGGTTTTATGGAATTCCCCTTTAAAACTGTGTAGGACTGATCCTACATTGAGGAGACTGTCTTTTGACAATTTTATGTGTTGTTTTTTTTTTTGCGGTACGCGGGTCTCTCACTATTGTGGCCCCTCCCGTCGTGGCCTCTCCCGTTGCGGAGCACAGGCTCCGGACGCGCAGGCTCAGCGGCCATGGCTCACGGGCCCAGCCGCTCTGCAGCATGTGGGATCTTCCCGGACCGGGGCACGAACCCGTGTCCCCTACATCGGCAGGCGGACTCTCAACCACTGCGCCACCAGGGAAGCCCAATTTTATGTGTTTTATGGAAGGACTCAGGGGTAGAATATTACTGGGTTCATACATGGTTAATGTGTTTAGCAGCCTTGATAGACAGAAGCCCAGTGCACATTTTCTTTCCTGAAGCATTCCTGAGATGTGGCCCCGTTTCACTTCAGTGAACCTTGATGAAAAGCATGATATCAGTGTGATTTTGTTTTTGTAGTGGTTCTTTGGATGTTTGGTTTTTTGTTTGTTTGCCTGGTGGCCCAGAGGAGTTTTTCAAAATTATCTTTAAGCTGTTCAGGTGACATAATTTTCCTAATTTGTTTTGGGTTTGACTCTTGGGTGAATTTCCCCATTGTAGGTGGTGTTCCTACAGTACCTCCTTTATGTCAGCAGAGTTGTGCGCTCTGAGTGTTGCTATCGCCTGGCTTCATGCTCTGAAAAGATGTGTTGATAGGAGGCCTGCCTATTCAGCAAGTAAAATACCAGTGGAGTGTGCTTGTCAGCTGTCTATTTGAACTGCATAGGTAAGTGGACTCCGGGGATGTCTAACATTCAGTGTTCCGGGGCACAACAGACCTAACTGGGTCAAAGGAAAGGAGTCAAGTGCAGATGCAGTAGTCCCAGTAGAGCAGGCTCTGTGAAGGGACTCTGGCACTAGGGGCACCTGAGAACACCCATCCGAAACAGGACAGGCTTAAGGATAAACAGCAGCAGGAATTATAAGAAAAAGCTTTGGTCCACAAGGTACCTGATGTACTGGCATCCACCATGGCTTAGACTTGTAAACAAATGCTGGTTTGTTATGGTTTCATAGGCAGCTGACATGTCCCTACACAAGGACAGGGCAATGGGAAAACTTAGCCGGGACAAGATAATCCCCCCCACAGGGACAACAGATCTACTGGAAGACAGATGGGCCACCTAAGATACACTGGCTGTGCACAAGTAGGCCATTTTCCACATTATATAAGGCACATCTGCTTGTGTGTTTGCCAGTTCACACAAGTTCTCAGTGGCCAGTGGGGCACTTCTGAATTTTTCCAAATATTTGGGGTGCCTTAGGTCACATATCGGCTGCTCATATGATAGTACTTGTATCTACAACTTCTTTCCTTTGATTACAAAAATATTGAGCTAATGAGTTAACTTTAAACAATAATGCAACGTCAATTATCCTGTAATTATAAGGTTTTCTTTTCCCAAAATGCATTCTTTGTACTTTCAGACTCTGTTCCACATCTACATTTTGCCAATAGAGCCACCTTAGCACCCCTGGTCTGTAGTTCATCTTCATTCCTTCTCCATTAAGGTAAGTCTCCTGTGAAATGCTCCTTATGTATGTGTATTGGCCGCTGTTAAATATTTTCAAAATTAATTGCTATGTTGGTCCAGAAGGAGAAGACAGAGGAATTCAGTAACTGTACGTTTATCCTTCCTTTTTCCATCATGCAATATGCCACTACTTGAATATTCATGGATCATCCCTATATGCAAAACAAACAGAGAGAAAAAGTAACGACACCAGGACAAAGTAGTGATAATTGCCACGTTGCCTGAATGAAAAATGTAGAATCAGTAATGTTTAAATCAAAATGAAGGATAAGTTTTTGTGGTAGGCAGAATTATGGTCCCCAAAGATGTCCATGTCCTAAACCTTATAATCTGTGACTACATTACATTGTCAGCAAAATAGTATTAAGATAGAAAATGGAATTAAACTTGCTAATCAGTTGGCCTTAAAATAGGGAGATTATCCTATATTATCCAGGTAGGCAGACTGCAATCACAAGTGTCCTAAAGTGGATGAATGGGACAGAAGGGGAGTCAGAGTCAGGGAGAGATGTCATTATGAAAGGAAAGGCTTTGAAGATGGAGGGAGGGGCCACCAGCAAAAGAAGGTGGGCAGCCTCTAGAAGCTGAAAGAGGTCAGGACACAGATTCACACCTAGAACCCACAGAGAGCAACACACTGCTAAACCCCGATCTAGCTCAGTAAGGCTTCTAGCCCACAGAACTGTAAAATAATACATTTGTCTTGATTTAAGCGCTAAATTTGTGGTAATTTGTTGCAGCAGCAATAGAGAACCAATATAGTTGTGAATACTGAATCAATACTGAATAGAACCATGGAATTTAGTAAATGATGTTTTCCTCTAGATTTAAATTATTTTAACTGTATCCAGAGAAATTTTCTTTATGGAAAGTCATGTTTTGAATGTTTTATTGTTAGGTATCTTTAATCTCAACTACAATTCTTTGAAGGTATAAAACCAATGAAATTATTACAAATTTCTCTTTAGTTTTTGCTTACTCTAGTTAAAAGCCCTATTTCCAGCAAATTAAAGTTTTACTTTTTAACATCTACCTTTAGATTCAAGTTATCTATCAATTTATATTATATAACAAACAACTTTTATTTTTTCACCAAACTTGCAAAACAGACAAAAATATAGCATAAAACTATACATGTCAGAAAATGTAAAATGCACTTTAAAACCCAGAGCTAAGATTTCATTTACATTAGTCATTAACAATTAGGCAAGAGAGATTATGTAAGGAATTTAAATCATAGACCTTATACTGTATATTTAAATGTTGCTAAAAGCACTGAGATGAAATAACTTGCAAGTGTAAGTGCTTCTTCTCACTTATTAAGACCACCACCAACCCCGAAAAAGGTATGTTATCAATTACCTAATCTTCTCACAGAAACAAGATCTTTAATTAGTGCAGCGACAGTGTTAAATGAAAAGAATATTTCACTATGAATTAGGTAAAATTTAAGTAACTTGGGCATTTTACTTTTCATGAAGCTCTACTTTAAAAACACATCAAAAGGATAAAGGATAACAAGACAACTCAAGATGTTCTGTTTTAACTTCAACTCTTAAAATTTGGCATCAACAGTGCAGAATCAGGACCTGTTTATTTTGTTTTTTGAAATCATAGAGCACAGTGATTAGGATTACAAACCATGTCAATTGGCCTTGTTGTAATGCCTTTCTTCTCTACTTTGTAACTGATTGACATTTGTTGTAACCTCTCCAATCTGTAGCTTTCTTATATGAATACTTCTCCGTAACAGTGAGGATCACGTGGGCTGATGCCTGCTAAATACTCAGGAAGGTGCCAGGCCTATACTGAGTACACATAAATTAACAAGTATTTCATTCTTATATTTTAAAAGTATCATTGCTTTGTGCGGGCATGTATTATGTAAGTGTATGTCCATGTACAGATCTAGAAAAATACAAAGGTATGCCATTAATTATATAAATGGGAAATGACGAAGCTCTTTAGTAATAAAACCTGTGTGAGATTGCCTCGGAGACACCTCCAAACTGGAGGTGAAAATCACTGTATTTTGTAGGTGTATAGTTCTCCATCACCCTGCTTTTCTACTACCTGGAGCTTCTGGAAGAACCAAAGCTGCATGTCAACATAAGGTGTTTTTCTACTTCTTTTTGATCTCCTGGCCCTGATCATTCACTTTGGTTTTCCATGCTATCTGTTACTACAACATGAGACCTCTAATTTCATTTATCTAATCATTTAGTTTGTCTGTCTCATCAACCCAAATGCTTCAGGTGTGACCCACATGCCTCTGTTATTTTGTGTTAGTCAATCTCTCTTCATGAACGACCTTTAGTGAGAATGTAGTATTAGTTCAGATCATTCTCACTTTGCAGTGGAAGTATTTTATTTTGCTTCCATGTCAGTAATAATCTCTACTATATTTTCAGTCCATGGAAACCAGGACGCTACCTTATTCTACCCCAAATGTTAATGACTACAATTCCCTAATAATTAAATGGGAATAATACTCATTAGGCACATGGGATCGATCATCTGTAGAAAGGACGCTACCCCAAGATTGTTTTTAAATATGTGAAAACTTCGGAAACCACTGAAAATTCAGTCAAAATAAGGTGTGTTCAGACATGTGTTTTTTACCCAAGGAAAACAGCATATCCAATTGTTCCTTTACCCACCCAATTAAGTGAAAAAGTTGAGCATTTAAAAGTGCCGAAACTCGATGATTGTGAGTCAGTGGACAAAAGCTGGATCATCTCTGGGAGACTGACAAAAGCAAATGTCCAGACTTACAAACATAATGACTTAAACCTGTAACGCGAGACCCACCCTAGTATATACCCATCCAAGTCCCAGGGCCTTGTGAGGCCCTGAGACAGCCAGCTGACATCCGCCAGGGTACTATTTGCTAACACAATATAGGCTATGACTACACTACACCAAGAATTTCATTTTCTATTCCCAGTAGGTATCCCTGACTGTGACACCAATAATACTATTTTGAAATATACTACATTTTAAAATATACTACACTTTAAATGTACTTGTATTTACAAAAAATAAATCTACACATGAAATTCAGTTTTTCCTCTCTTTTAAATTATCAAATACAGGAAAGGTAACTGATTTTTCAAAATTTAAAATCAAATATGAGTAAAATATGTATTGGCATTACTTGTATTAAATTTATAATAACTAAAGAGCTTGTCTATTTCCAACAACAGAATCAAAAAGATTAGGGAAAGCATTAAGCATGTGAAATTTAAAGTTTCTAAGAAAAGGATAAGTAAAATTCTGGAAAGTCAAAACAGAAACCCAAAATAAATGTATATCTTTGAAATCATTTCCTGATTGAAAGCAATACAAATATGAAAGGTTCATATTATGTGCATTAAAGATTCATGAAAAGCCAAGTGTTCTGAAAATGTAACTCGATTAAACTGAATATTCTTTTAGATTAGAATAATAGCTACATAATAAGTTAATTCATTTATTTTAGAAATATTTGTTGAATACTTAGTAAGTGCCAGGCATTGTGACAGAGTTCGACGGTACAATGCCCCTGTTCTTTTAGAGCTTACAGTTTAGTAGGCAATACAGATTAGAAAAGTGGCCAGAAGAAGACACTCTGATTAACATTCTGATATTTAGTTGTTCTGTAGATGGAAAAGCATGTAGGAGTGGCAAATAACACACAAAGGGCAATAGGACATCTTTTTACTGCATATATTGCATGCTATTAGTTATTAGTTGTTCTCCCTTGACTATTAGCAGTTTCCTACTCACATTATTTAATGACCTTGATACAGAAAAATATTACTTAATGTTTTTAAAATTTATTTGATTTTATTTGGTTACTTTTGGCTGTATTGGGTCTTTGTTGATGCGCGTGGGCTTTCTCTAGTTGCAGCGAGTGGGGGCTACTCTTCGTTGCAGTGCGCAGGCTTCTCATTGCAGTGGCTTCTCTTGTTGCCGAGCACGAGCTCTAGGCGCGCGGGCTTCAGTAGTTGTGGCTCGCGGGCTCTAGAGCGCAGGCTCAGTAGTTGTGGCTCATGGGCTTAGTTGCTCCGTGGCATGTGGGATCTTCCTGGACCACGGCTCAAGCCCGTGTCCCCGGCATTGGGAGGCGGATTCTTAACCACTGCGCCACCAGGGAAGCCCTAGAAAACATACTTTTAAAGAACCAAGAAATATCCTCAAGCATGAGTACAACGTCACAACTTCTTCCTCTGTCAATTCTAACCTCAGTGGCCAAATCCTTGGACATTCCCGTATACTTGATACTCTCTTGGTAAAAATTCTAGTAGGTTAAATTCAAAGCTAATGTTTTCAGAATGCTTGTGGACAAAGTCGACAAGGCTGATTCGTTTACTGAAAACATAACTGGCAGTCAGGAAGTCCTAATTCCATTTTCAGTTCACGATTGATTCACTTTCTGCCTTTGGTGAGATACATCATGAACCTATCCCGTGTGAAAATGCATGATCTGTCTGTTAATGAGTGTCTATTTGCACACTCATGTGTAGATGTTTTATTTTCTAGTATTATGAAATTTGGTCTTATAAGGGCATAGCCAACAGGGCTTAGGGAGGCATGGCTATGACTTTATATTTATGGTACAAATGATAGAATGATTTATAACTATGGAGGTCATGATAACGAGGGCTGCTTAAGATGTAACATGTTGGGGATTGTACCTACTCTGTTGCAAAGACCCTCAGCTCCAAAATAAGGTACTTATCATCTCTTTAATAAAAATGCTAAAATTTGGGCTTCCCGGGTAGCGCAGTGGTTGGGAGTCCGCCTGCCGATGCAGGGGACACGGGTTCATGCCCCGTTACGGGAGGATCCCGCATGCCGCGGAAGGGTTGGGCCCGTGAGCCATGGCCGCTGAGCCTGCACGTCCGGAGCCTCTGCTCCGCAACAGGAGAGGCCACAGCAGTGAGAGGCCCGCGTACTGCAAAAAAACAAAACAAAACAAAAAGCTAAAATTTAAAACCTTCCACTGGAAGATGAATCCCATTAAAGTACAGTTTTATTTAGTTACTTGTTTTTTTTATATGCATTTGCCTCCTCAGTTATCTTACTCCATAATATTGAAACCATTAAACTTTGATTTCTCAGGCAGTGCTTAGCTTCAAATTATTCTCTTCACTGAGAATAATGACAAATAACATCTCAGAGAAACTGTTGTAGATTCCCATTACCAAGGTTAAGAGTCCCTCGGATTTGTCTTCTTGTCCCCTAACTTAATCTTCAGCATCTAATTTTCCCGAAATTTGCCATGGGATTTGGGGTATTTGTTTAGATTTGTAAAGGGAGGTCTAGATTGGATAGTAATGGTGATTGAAGTGCGCATATATGTGTGTGTTTTCAATACAAATTGGGATTCCTGTTCACTTAGCAGTGAACATCAATTTTGATTATAAGAACCCGAAGTTTGTGTGGCCTGTATAAAGAGGAGTGAATGGGGTTTAGGCAACCCATTCTTTTTTCCTGGGGATGCCGTTCCTCTGTCTCACCTGAGGGCCACTGGGGCTGTTGCACTAGCCTGTCTCTCATGTCCCAACCCCAGCTGTGCAAGTCTCCTATGAGATCATGTCCGTTTCATAGAACTGCATTCCTGTCTTTAATCTTAAAGAAAAAGGCCAGGGGCCCCTGTAAGGCAGAAGCTCTGAGGTCTATGGATGGGGGTGGTGGAACAGCCAGGGCACGTGGAGGAGGTGTGGGGATAGCAGAACCCGCCACCCGCCCTACAGCTGCCTCTGAAGGGCACAGAGTGTCAGAAGCTATGATCAGGATATCTTAACTTTAAAATAACAAAAGACCTTAAATCTTTAGCACCACCAAAGAAAAGTAGGACAGGAAAAGAAAGCTATGAAGTTCTTCTGTTTGGTAGTTTATTAGACAATGCATTCAATATAAAAGATAATTTATATTTCTGCCTTAGTTTAAGCTCCTAAGTGGGCATGGAGGTGAGGTGCCGTCAGCCCAATTTAAATGCTGTTAAATTTGGTCTGATATTGCTATTTAGATTGGTTACAGGTTTGAAGTACAATAAAAATATGCATTAATTCTCCCTTAATATTGGTGGAGTTATATTAAAATATCGCTTGGTTAAATTATATTAAACCATTATTAGTAACATTTTTTCATGTTCAATCCAGGTGTATGCTCCTGAAATTAAATGGGGACTAATTCAGCTAATTGTAAGTCTTTATTAAAAAAAAATTGATTTTCTGTATAGATAATCCAAGACTCTATTAAAGAAACACATTCTGTAGCCAAGGAATTTGTATCAATAACCAAGGGAGCTACAGTCCTTAGTGTGTGCTTATTAGAACAATTAGAACAAGACTTAACCAGGATGTTATATTTCCATAGCAAATTGTTCCCTGATGTGGGCGGCTTAGGAGTGCAGTAGGGTAAAAATCCTCTTGCAGATCCAAGAAAAACTGGAATGACTAAAGTCTCATAACACTTTGCAAATTTTCTGAAAAGTTAGGGAAATGAAGCCCAAAACAGCACCCACTTCTAGATGACACATGGATCTGTAGTTGCCCAGTCCTGGCAAGTGTTCACATGGTAAGTAAGGGGGGTAGCGGGTTGTAAGGTGACAATTTAAACACTGGAAACTCTGCAAACTAGAAGCCAAGTCCTCAGAGCACCCACTCCACATGGTTATAGATGAAAATGCGTTAGAATGTTTATAATGTTACCTTGAAATTAGAGTATTTTACATGTGCAGAGTGCAACCCTATCGAAACCACACAACACCTCTGTGACACAGCTAAGGATTATTGTCTCTCTGCAGAGGAAAAAGATGGTCACAGATGTTAAGTGACCTGCCAGCAGCCTAAGTACATCACGGCTGGAAGCTAGGATTGGTCCACGGAAGCCTTTGGTTCTCAGAATGTGCTTAGAATGTACTGGCAGTAGAGTCAGGAAAGCAGTTATGTAACTCTTATATCCTCCTTTTTGTGTTCACATTTTAAAGATGAGTTTTTTCAGAAGATTCCTATTAGGCAATAACACTGAGAAGTAAAGGAAGATAGAAAGAGTCGAACACTCCTCAAAGAAATACTTTCCCTGCAACATACAAAGTATCCCAGGCACAGGGAGGGCACAGCTTGATAGTCAATGTTATACAAGAACTCCTTTCTAATTATCTAATGCTACACAACAAATCGGGCCAAAACTTACTGGCTTAAATTAAGACAATTGATGTTTACATTTTCTGTGTGCTAGCAATTCAAGACGGGCTGGAGTTGAACTGTTTGGTTAGGGTCTTACATGCAGTGGCATTCATATGGTGGCTGGGGTAGGTGAGAGCTGGCAGGCATCTCTCTCTTTGTATGGTGGGTCATAGGGCCTCTCCATGGGGGTCTTTCCACACAGACGCTGGCATGCTGGCCCCAGTGTGGTCAGAATTATGACACGGTAGCCCATGGCTGCAAGGAAAGTGCTCCAGCAAGCAAGCAGAAGTTGCAATGCCTTTTCTAACCGACTCTCAGAGGTCATGCAGCATCATTTCAGCTGCTTTCTGTTGGTTACAAGTGAGTCAAAACCCGCCCTCCTTCCCCACCTCCGTTCACGTGGAGGCACACACAGGAGGGCTGATGACAGCAATGTCAAGGTCCTATTGTAAAAGAGTTTGCAGAACAGACAGAGATGTTGCGAGAGAGATGTTGCAACCATATTTGTAACATACAGTCCCCTACAATATCTTACAGAAGAGCCAGTCTTTTGTAAATGACGACAGAAAGGACTGACGAAGAGGTTTCATGGGTACGTCACACTCACGCCCCACTGACAAGGGCAGACATATAATTGGAGGGTCTTGCTCTTACTCTCAAGAAACTCTACAAGGATAGGAGATATATGCAGCCGTCCCAAGAAGAATGGGATATAGAATCCTCTGTGGTAGATGATGGCTCGAAGGGAACTGTAGTGGGAAGGAGGGGTCAGGAGTTGAAAGTTATAGGAAATGGCATGTTAGTTTAGGCTTGGCATTGAGGATACTTACCTGGCATTAAAAGATACGTTTAAAATTCACAGAGGAGGGAAGGAAGGACAAATCAGATGCCCCCTCCTTTACTGAAGTGGTATTTGTGGGATATTCCACTGGGTGTGAATTTCTGAGTGTAATCTGCCATACGCTCGGTTTTCCTTGGATTCTACAAATTTTCCCCTGAATGGGAAAACTCAACTAACTAGACCTCCTATTCCTAAAAATTGCTAGTTATTTAAACGTTACAGATGTAGAAAACAAATGTATGGATACCAAGGGGGGAAGGGGGGGTGGTAGGAATTGGGAGATTGGGATTGACATACATACACTATTGATACTATGTATAAAATAGATAACTAATGAGAACCTACTGTATAGCACAGGGAACTCAGTGCACTACGGTGACCTAAACCGGAAGGAAATCCAAAAAAGAGTGGATATATGTATATCTATATTTATAGCTGACTCATTCTGCTGTACAGTAGAAACTAACACAACATTGTAAAGCAACTATACTCCAATAAAAATTAATTAATAAAATAAAGGTTGTGCAAAATTCTTACAATAGAACCTAGCAATTAGTAAACACAAAGATAATGTTAGCTAGTATTTTCCTATCCTCATCGCAATCATCCTCACTCCGTGTAGACTTCAATTGCGACACAGGTCTTCCCATTATGGGCACCACGTGTCCTCCAAATGTCAGCACTGACAATTGTTTGCTTTTTTTATTTTGCTCCACTATAATCCTTACAAAAATAAGGCCAATAACTGCCTCGTTCTTAATTTTATTCCTAATGGATATACGGCACTTTTCAAACATCTTAGTGCAAACATGTATCTTTTTCTATTCCTCAAGGCATGAATAATTATGCTTTCAAATAAAATTAAGAATTATAGTAATGTATTTATCCTTATTAATAAGACAAATCAGTATATACATGCAGTTTCTGTACAATTTATGTGTATTATAAATATAAGTATATATATGTTTGAATTCAGCTTGTACACAAATTGCAAATTCCGACTCTGGGGAAATGATGTGTGACAGACAAGATTTATGAAGTATCCTCTGGGGAAATGATGTGTGATAAACAAGATTTATGAAGTATCTCACCTGATGCTGGCAAAATATGAATGTCCAACATTTTAGTTACCTGTGCTTTACAGATGATTTTATAAGGCTACCGAAATGGCTTAAATAACCGTTTGGTTTTTCAAGTCATAAAAACACATCCTGTTTATACAAATATAAATTATACAAATTTACTGAGATTCTGTGGAACAACAATCTTTTCAGGTCTCTCTACTCATAATTACGACTAATTAAAATGTGCCAAAGAAAGGACAGAAATTTATCACTGCTCATTAAACCTGTAAAGACTGTGTTAATTGGATGTCAGCCTCAGTAACTTATGTAAATGTTTGCTGCCAGTCTAATGTTAGAGGAAAAGGACAGTGAACTGCAGAGTATTCCAGTTGGGAGTCTAAAGTTTGAAAAGATCTGCAGCTTTAGAGAGACACCATGTATGCAGGTTTTCAATGGGTAACATCATCATCAGACATTGGCCTAAACAAACGGAAAAATTAGTGTGCTGTTTGTTGACTTTTAACTCATTTATGGTTCCTCTAACCCACGGGCAGGGCGATGAACCACCGTGGCTCATTTGCAAAGCTGAAGAATTTTAAGACTCTATGTATATGAAACATCTTGTCCTTCCTTAAATGAAGCAAAATATTTTTAGGGTCATGGTATTTAGAAGAGAAAGTGTTTTAACTGAAGAAAAAATGTTTTTCATGCAACACATAGGGTATATGTTGTATATAATCCAATGCCAAATTGTTTTATAAAGAGCACGCTTTGTGTGAATATGAAAGAATTACATGAGAAAAGTGGAGCAAACTTGCTGGAAAACCAGGACTTGGCTATGGATAATGAGGCTAAATTAGATGATGTGCAAAGCATAAAAATGGCTCCTTTGTGTTTCCTAAAAACTGAGGTGTAAGGAGTGTTAAGAGCAAATCATGCAAGAGCCCTAGAACTGTGGACATTTCAGGACTGAGACAGAAAGGGCTGTGGATCTTTGGATTACTGATTAAGAATTACAACGTCTATGACTTCTTAGGTCCAGACACCTCACATATTTTATCATAATTCCCTGGCCTTTTCTCTCATGTCTTGTCATCTTATGTCTTAATTTCGAAACCCTTTTGCTGTTACTTCAATGCAAATCTTAATGACAAGCTGTTTATATGATCATTTTATTGAATTCCTGTGTTTCAAAAGGGCCTCTGTGTACAGTGTTGCTGGCAGGAGTCAAGGGCGTCATACCACTTCCACCAGTAATTAGTCCAAATTCCCTCTACAATTATTCATCATCAAGAAGACTGGATTCAGGAATGCAGGATCACTGTACCCTTAAACTTGATACAAGTAAATACCAGACTTCCCACATTAAAGACAAGTGTAAGACCTGTGTGCATACTTTTGTACTGAAAGGTAGCAGAGTATCCTCCAAAATACGCTGGTTTGGCCTATTGACTATTTTGAGCTAAAGGCACTTGAAAATGGCGGATAGAAAAGGAACACTCAGATCTCCCCTTTTCTTCTGAAAACAGGAGATGAAACTCTCATGTGGAAGATGCCCTCCCTATACCAGGAGGAAACAGCCTTATTATCAGAGGCAGGGAGTCGAGTCGGAGAAAAACCTCTACAGACAGAACTTGTTAACATGATCTCATCCTACTTTGGTCTCCCGGTGCCTTTTAGTTACTTTTCCACAATCCCTGCTCTTTGTTCAACCCTGTATATAAGCACTCAGACCCATCCAGGTGTCGGGTCTTCATACTGCTGGGTGGGCTATTTATACAGACGTTTCTCCCGCTAACCTGTTTTATGTCAGCTTGAAGACCGTCAGCCCAGCCCAAGACCCTGAGAAGGGCAAGGTAAAGTTCTGCCTCCCCTAGGGTGTCTGGCATGGAGGATGGGCTGTCGTGGGCTGGGACATCCCACTCCCCCTGGAGACCGTCGCTGAGGTCTGAGACCACTGACAGAAAGCCAGCAAGAGGCAAAATTCCTACCACCTCAGCCTCTGGACGTATGTCTGTGCTGTCCGGGCCACAAAGGAAGGTAAGAAATCTCCTCCGTTCCTTTCCAAATTCAATTAGCAGGAGAAAAACATTTGTAAGAATTAGTTCTTTGGATTGAGCCCGTGAATTTGCTTTTTGGGTCCCCACTGGTAATGGATCCTAAGCTTCCAGGGAACAGTCACTGTTTTTCTTTGCTCTGTATCTCACGTGCTGTTTACCATGAGGAGGAAAAGGGGGAGTGTCTCTCAGAGTGTCTCTTTTATATCTGCTGTTTTTCAAGTGCCTTTAGCTCAAAATAGTCAATATGCCAAGTGGGCGTATGTTGGGGAGGCATATTCTGCTACCCTTGAAGACCATCCAGTCACGTTCCCAGAAGCAGAGGAAGCATCACCAGGCATGAGGTCACCGTACACGAAGTATGAACTGACCTACCTGTAGAACTTCACTTAACTGGGAACACAGCCTGAAGGATCTTTATCTTACGCAGTACAGCTCTCACAGCTGGACTTCATCACCTAACTTATGTTTGGCATATTTTCTCAATTTGGATGATGTAGGTTATAGCTGTAGACATTATAATATGAAAAGAGGGCTGTCACCCACTCATCTGCTGACATTTTATCCAATTTTTTTCTTATCTAATTAAAAAATGCCCATAGTCATTTATAAGATAATTTTAATATTTCAATAAAATGTAAATTATTCAAGGAAAAAATCTTCACAAGCTAGCTTATTTAGTAACTCACAAATATGTTAGTTACATGTTCTGGACATATGTTGGACAGTTAGACAAAAATATCTAAAATAAGTTTAAGATAAAGCTTTTTAAAAATCCTTTTATAATGAGATTTTATTTCGGTATCTGTCATGCTTTTCTAAATGAGTACAAGATCCTTCTCACATGCAAGTATACTTGAAGGGAGTACAGTCTTTTGCTAAATTGTACAGATTTATATAATGTTTTATTCTATTTACCTTGCTTCCTAAAAACTAAACAAACAAAAAAATTAAAATGCCTAACTTTCAACATGATGGCTTTAGTTCATTTTTTTCTCACATAATAATTAGCCTTTCAAAAAATGTCTCAAGGGCATATTATAATCTAAGAACCAATTAATTCTCCTCTCTTTTAAAACCTGTTATCCTTTGAAATGATATTTTCTTAAAGAAAGACAAAAGCGGTGTTAAATGGACACCGATGGGACTCTCTAAGGTAGTAACTTGCAGCAGCAGTAAATAACATTACCCTTTAAATTTTCCTTTACTCCAGAAACATAGCCATGTTTAGTTTTCTGATCTGATTTTGGTTTTCAGCCCTCACCTTTCAACTGACCTTGCAGAGGTCACATTGACCGTCCGATGGCATATCCAATGGGCCCTTAAATAATCAGGACCTGTAGGTTCCTTTACCTGTCAGCATTACTTAGTGCTGGCAATACTCCTCTATCATAAGTAAAATACTCTGGCAGCTGAGGTGAATAGTATCTCCTTCTCCATGTGCTCTTTCTTGAGCATTTCCTCCCAGTCTCAACTGCAGATCTTTTATACACTCCTCCAGTTTTTAGATGCCTTAGGCCTGGGTGCAGCAGGGCATTTCTCTCTAAAGCCTCTCCCTAGGTAATCTCATTATGTCCCATGGTTCTGACGTTGTACCTCCTGGTGGACTCCAAATGTAGACCTCCAGCCCAGATTAACGTGAATATCTCAAAGCAACACACTCCAAGTGAAACCCATGTTCCCACACACCCTCACTGCTCACTGTCGCTACCTCTGTAAGTGGGACAATTCACCCAATTGCTTGAGCCCAAAATTTCAGAGTCATCTTAGATTGTTTTCTTTCCTTCATTATCCATGTCTGGAACCCACCCCCAGATCATATACTAAATATTCTATACACGTCTCTCCATATAGACTTCTGTCTCCATAACCTGAAGCATCATTATTTCTCTAGATTACTATAATACCTTCCTACTTTCAGTCACTTATTCATAAAGTAAAAAAAAAAAATTTTAATATAAAAACATTAGTATTCTGGAAAAGTCAAAACTATGGAGGCAGTAAAAAAAAAACATCAGGTGTTGCCATGGGTTACTGGGGAGGGAACCATGAATAGGCAGAGCACAGAGGAAATTTAGGGTGCTGAAACGCTTCTGTATGATACAAAAATTGTGGATGTATGTCATCATACATCTGTAAAACTCCATAGAATGCACATCAACAGTGAACCCTGGTGTAAACTATGGACTTTGGGTGATGATTTATCAATGTAAGCTCGTCAGTAATAACAAATATAGCACTCTACTAGGGGGCGCTGATAGTTGGGGAGGCTGCCTATGTGTGGGAAACTCTCTACTTTCTGCTTAATTGTCTGTGAATCCAAAACTGCTCTAAAAAATATAAAGTCTATTAAAAAATCATACGTAAAATCCCACTAATCCCTGCCCCACCCCCACATACATTCCTAGGTAAAATCGTTTAATGATTTTTAGGTCCACTTTTTAAAAATCCGAAGCTCCTGAGAATGGCGCAGAAGACTACACGTGATGTGGCCCTTGTTAATCTCTTCAATTTCATATTGCACAGTTTTCATCATTGCTCACCTGTGCACGTGTTTCTTTCTTTTTCTTTTTGGAATGCTATTTCCCAGAGTGTTTGCAAGGGGTTTGATGAGTTGTTTAAGAAAACATGTGCACCTGCATAGCATGCATTCCTAACAAGAAATAAGGCATTTCTATCACAACAGAAAGTTCTCTCCCTACACAGTCAGTATATTTGTATTATTTTCACCAAATGTATGTTTTTGACTGTCCTTGGCCTTCATATAAATGAAAACATAAAAGTATGCACTTGCTGGCAATGTTGTATCTGTGCGATTTTTCTGTTGTTATGTGTATCAGTAGTTTGTTCCTTTACATTGCTGAGTAATAAGAATACATTCATTGTATGAATATACTATGTTTTGTTTATTCATTTGCCCAATGGATTGTATCCAGTTTGGGGTTATTATATGTAAAGTTGCTATAAACTGTTTCGCACAATTTTTTCGTGCACATAATTTTCCTTCTTCTTGAATAAACATTTAGGAGTGACACTGCTGGGTCATTAGGTTAAAAAATATATATCTATATCTATATATATCCCTATAAGAAATAGCCAAAATCTTTTCCAAAGTGATTGTTTCATCCATTCATGCTCAACATTTTTCTTTCACTATTGGTCTTTTTACTATCACAAATTCTAATGGCCATGTGGTAGAATCTCATTGTGATTTAAATGTGCATTTTCCCAATGACTAACAATGATGAACACCTTTTCAAGTGCTTATAGGCCATTTGTATTTACCTTTGAAAAATGTCTATTCAGGTCTTTTGTCAATTTTATAACTTTTAAAAATTAATTAATTAATTTTTGGCTGTGTTTGGCCTTCGTTGCTGTGCGTGGGCTTTCTCTAGTTGCGGCGAGCGGGGGCTACTCTTCGTTGTGGTGAGCAGGCTCTAGGCACACGTGGGCTTCAGTAGTTGTGGCACGCAGGCTCAGTAGTTGTGGCACGCAGGCTCAGTAGTTGTGGCTCACGGGCTCTAGAACTCAGGTTCAGTAGTTGTGGCGCACGGGCTCAGTTGCTCCGCGGCATGTGGGATCTTCCCAGACCAGGGCTAGAACATGTGTCCCCTGCACTGGCAGGCAGATTCTCAACCACTGTGCCACCAAGGAAGCCCTTTATAACTTTTTAAAGTATTGAATTGTGAGTGTAGATTGAAAAAACATACTTTCCAAAGTGATTATTCCATTTTATTCTCTCACGAGCAATGATGAGAGTACAGATTGCTCCATATCCTGACCAACATTTTTTAAAAATCGTCATAGTTTTTGTATGTCAAATATAGGTATGGTGAATATTTTCTCCCAGTCTGTAGATTGTCTTTCTTAATGGTGTCCTCTGATAAATATGAGCTTCTAATTTGATAAAATCTAATTCACCATTTTTGTCTTTAAAGTTTCTTGCTGTCAGTAACCTGTCTCCGGTTGCAAAAATATCTACCGCTGTTTTCTTCTAGACATTTTATGTGGTAGTTTTATCATCTATGTTTAATTCTATGATTCCTCTCAAAATAATATTTGTATGTGGAGTGAAGTGGGGTCAAGGTTCTTGGTTAAATCTATATGCATATCCATTTTATCATTAATTGTGACATTGGCTATGTTTTCATAGGTGCCCTTGATAAAAATGAAACAGTTCTGTTGTTTGCCTAATCTGCTGAGAATTGTTTTCCAATCAGAAATGCATATTGATTTTTTTTCACAAATGGCTTGTCCATACTAATAGAAATGATCAATCATTTAATATGGTGGTATACCTTAATTTCTTTCTGAAACTAACTCTATATTACTAGAACAAACTTCCAAGGTCACTCTATACATATATTTAATATGTGTATGTCTGTGTGCACCTGTGTACACACACACACACACACACATATCCTTTTACATGTTCTTGGTTAAAATTGCTAATATTTCTAATTTGTTGAATATATATGTCTATATTCATGAATATTAATGGTCTGTCTGTTTTCAGTAGTAGGGTTACATTGGACTCATAAAATAAGTTGAAAGTGTTTCCTCCTCTTCTTAAAGATTTTGTGCAATAATGGCATTATTTCTTCATTAACTGTTTGACAGAATTCATCATGAAGCCATTTGTGCCTGAAGTTGCCTTTGTAAGAAATTTTAACATTAATTCAATTAAGTTAGACATAAATCTATCCAATTTCCTACATGCTTTTGTGTATTTTAAAACAGTTTTAAATTTTATGTAATTTATTTATCCATTTCATCTAAACTGCAAAGCTTATTTGTATAATGTGCATAATATTCCTTCATTGTGCTGTTACTGTCTATAGGATCTGTAGTTGTATCTCATATATTCCTGACATTGGTAATTTGCATCCTCACTCTTCTTTCCTCTTGATCAGACCTGTTAGAAGTTCATAATTTTTTTCCAAATAACATCTTTGCATTTATCTATAAATAGTTACATAATCTTCATTTATTTGATGAAAATATCAAATACAGAATTATACAAAGGCAGGGTGTTTTCACCCTTTTAAAATGTTATTCTACTATCTTTCTGTGTTTATTATTTCTAAGAATGCATCATCCATGTCTTTGTTCTCTTGTCTGTAATGTTTCATTTCTTCTGTGTTTTTCAAAGATTTACCTTTGATTTTCACCATTCTGATTATGATGTTCTACTCAAGTGTGGTTTTCTTTGTATTTACTTTTCTTGATATTTTATCTTTCATAACTATATATATGTGTATGTGTATGTGTATTTGTATATTTAGCACATTTTAAGCCATTATTTCTTCAAATATTTATTTTTCTGCCCAATTGTCTCTCTCTCTCTTCCTTCCAGAAATTAAATTATACAGCTGTTAGGATGCTTGATACTTTCCCACAGGTCCACAAAGCTCTGTTAATTTTTTTCAGTCTGTTTTCTCTCCCATTGTTAAGGTGGATAATTTTTATTAATAGTTATTTATGTTTACTGTTCTTTTCTTCTGACACCTCCAATCCCTTCTTAAGCTTATCTACATTTTTTAAATTAAAATATTGTTCTGTTCAGTTTTAGAATTTGGATTTGGCTCTTTTTCAGACCCGCCATTTCTCTGCTGAATTGGGGTTTTTTTTTAGTCTCTGAAAATATTTACAAAAGCATCTTTAAAATATTTAAATGCTAATTCCAAATTCTGCACTATATTTGGGTTAGTTTATACTGAGTTCCTCTTTAGTATGGAACCCATCTTACTGTTTCTATGAACAATTAGTAATTTTATATACTGAATATTTTGGATGATACATCTTTTCAGACATTGAGTTGTTATTTTCCTCTGAAATTCCATTCCCCCTGTGGTGGGGAGCAGCATATATATATATTTTTTACAGTTTTCTAGTTATTGCTTTTCACATGATCCAGAATGTTTCTTCTGCACATGTGTACTTAAGATAACAACCAAAGATTTAGGGTGGGGTATACAAGCAGATTTGGGGATTTGCCCCTTTGCAGCTCCTTCCATTTCAATATTGCCCCTTTGCAGCTCCTTCCATTTCAATATTTTCTCCCTTACTTTCCAGCCTCCAGGACACATCTAAACTCCATCATCTGACTCACTAAGCTAGTAGGATTGCCATTTCATGTTTCAGTTCCCACCACCTTGCTCTGTGCAAAATGCAACATCTCAGAAGAAAAGTATCATAACCATCAAGTCCACTTCCTCTCATCAAGGACCAGCTCCTTTCATTAATTTTTAGCCCTCCTTCAAGAATAATTTTTTAATATTTTTCCAGAATTTTAACTATTATCTGAGAGTCTGAAAAAAGCTGTTCTGCCATTCTACAATTACTTTTTAAGTTTGTTATATTGATCTGTCTCATACAATAAAAATGTAACCTCCATTAGGACACAAGCTCTATTTTCCTTCTCTACATTGAACCCCCAGCACTAATCACATTGTTTGGTGATTGCTAATCACTATACATGTATAATTCTTAGCATTATCATACTTTATCCTTTTAAAAATCTCAGGAGCTGTCTATTATATGTATGACCATTTTAACATGATAAAAATGAAGCATGAGTAATTAAATAACATCACAGATCTCAATCCTGGTAGTAACAGATGGAGAATAATCACAGGTCCATCACTCTGTTTTTGATCACTACAATATGATGCATGACGTGGTTTTGCTCATTGTGGAGAATATTTAATAAAGATTTTACTGATCTCAACTGTTCCTTACCATTATTTCTTAATTGGAAAACTTATTAGTAATGCAATAATAAAGAAATGAAGTAGCTTACTATATGAAATATGTTGGAGAAAATTCTATGAGCCCCTGGACCAGTTTTATAAACAACTTTAGAGAAACACTTGAAATGGATCTCACCATACACTAGAAAAAAATGTAACTAATGTATTTTTTTTTTTTGGTACGCGGGCCTCTCACTGCTGTGGCCTCTCCCGTTGAGGAGCACAGGCTCCGGACGCGCAGGTTCAGCGGCCATGGCTCACGGGCCCAGCCGCTCCGCGGCATGTGGGATCTTCCCGGACCGGGGCACGAACCCGTGTCCCCTGCATCGGCAGGCGGACTCTCAACCACTGTGCCACCAGGGAAGCCAACTAATGTATTTTTATTCTTATTTTTTCCTCTCTGAATGATGCTTCTCATGAGAGAACTTAATAGTGAGATATTTCGTGGGTTTAAATTACATACTTAGTTCCTTGGTAAGCTGCCTGTAGAGCACAAAAACATATATTTACTTAGTCCATACTTATTATCTACTATAGCCCATTAACTGTTACTTGGTGCATGGGTCACACAAAAGTATGTGGTAAATTGAGAGAAATGAAAGACATAAACAGAACAGAATAAATATAAGCTGATGTACTCATAAAGAAGAAAGAAAAGAGGAATGAAATAGATACTTCCAGACTGAGTCTTTTATTTTTTTGCCACATTGCCACATGAATCTTAGATTCTTCTGGGCAAGTGTATCAACGCTTCGGTATGTGCGTGATATGTGTGGCCTGTGTGTTAGGGGATAGTGTTTCCGTGGGGTGGGGGGGTGGGGGGTGCATTTCTTTTCAAACACTAACTGTATCAGTTATCTACTGCCGTCCAACAAATTACTCCAAAGCTCAGTGGCTTAAAGCATCTTTGGTTTATTATTCCTCACAATACTATGACCTGTGTGCCCGTTTCTTTGCTGATTTCAACTAAACTCAGTTATGTCACGTAAATTAGCTGGAAATTCAGCTAGACTGGGAAGCCAAGAAGGCCTAACTTGCAAGGCTGGCTGTAGGTGTTGGCTACTGGCTGAAGTGACACGATTACTCTCCACGTAGCTTCTCATCCTCAACAAGAGTTGACTGCATTTTTTACATGGTTGTGTTAGGGCAGCAAACATGGTTGCTGCAAGACCCTTTGATGCTCAGACCTCAGAAGTTGTAAAATGTCACTTCTGCCACATGTAGTTAGTGAATATATGTCAGAAGGCTACCCCAGATTCAACACAGGGTGGAATTAAAGATGGAAGGAACCAAAAAAAATTTATGGCTGTGCTTAATCTACCACAGACCATCCTCCAGCCATAATTGCTTCCATTGCTCCCTGTAGAAAATATATTCACCACCCCACAGATCCCAGTTAATCTCATTTATGGCATCAAGGTCAAACTCCAGTGCCTTGTGACCTGCCTATGGTCCATATAGGGAAGAGGCCCTGGGTACAGCTATGCTGATCCAAAGAGCTGTGAACATCAAAGAAACTTCCCCCAACACATAGAGACAGGGATACAGAGCACATCTGTGAGACTGGGACAGGATGACAGCAAAATTTAGAGGATCAATTAATTCAAAATGGGAAGGAGGAGGGACTTCCCTGGTGGTCCAGTGGTAAAGAATCTGCCTTAGGGCTTCCCTGGTGGCGCAGTGGTTGAGAGTCTGCCTGCTGATGCAGGGGAAATGGGTTCGTGCGCCGGTCCGGGAAGATCCCACGTGTTGCGGAGCAGCTGGGCCCGTGAGCCATGGCCGCTGAGCCTGCGCGTCCGGAGCCTGTGCTCCTTAATGGGAGAGGCCACAACAGTGAGAGGCCCATGTACCGTAAAAAAAAAAAAAAAGGAATCTCCCTTACAATGCAGGGGACACGGGTTTGATACCTGATCAGGGAACTAAGATCCCACATGCCACGGGGCAACTAAGTCCACGCGCCGCGACTGAGCTTGCGCGCCTCAACTAGCGCCCACGTGCTGCAAACTACAGAGCCCACGCGCTCTGGAGCCTGTGTGCCACAATTGGAGAAGAGAAAACCCGCACACCACAACTAGAGCGAAGCCCGGGTGCCACAAGGAAACATCCCGCATGCCGCAACTAAGACCCGACACAGCCAAAAATAAATTAAATAAATAAATAATAAACAAATCTTTAAAAACAATGGAAAGAAGGAAAAGCACACAGCAGTCCTTGGTCCATAATCATCCTAACGGTTATCCAGCTCCATGCTGCCAGTTCTGCTCCTCCAGGGCAGGGACTGCTTCTGGAACAGGACTCATTTCTGCGCCTGCCTAGGGCTTCCTCACCCACCTTTCCCCTCAGCACTTGGCTCCACCTCCTGAGCTCTTGGCTCTGCCCTTTGAAGTCACTTTCCTTTTCAGGAAGTATAACTGATCAGGTGTAAATGGCCAAAGTTCAAATGTGTAACGTTTTTTCATCTTGTTTTCTTCTTGTAAAAACCTGGGAGTCCCTTTAATTTTGAGCTGTCTTTTCTTTTTTAATGTAATCTGGTGGTATTTTTATTGGCAAAACTCCCTTAAAAATGTTGCCTCTTTCCTTTGAATCTGATTGTGATCTCTCACCCCAAAACAAGATCCCTAATTTTTTTGAGACACCAAGTGAAGCTTTGGAATGTATGTGAGCCCCCGGGGGGTGTCAATTTCCTAACAATTCTTTGAGCCCCCTTTTCTCTTGATGGAAAACAAGATCTTAAGAAAGGGTGTTAAAGTCACATGCTTGATTTAATCTTTAGCCCCAGGTCTGGTTTCACATTGTGAATATTTTCCCAATCAGAGGCTAGAGATGAGTAACATTTTTATTTTTATTTTTTTTCTTTGCGGTACGCGGGCCTCTCACTGTTGTGGCCTCTCCCGTTGCGGAGCACAGGCTCCGGACGCGCAGGCTCAGCGGCCATGGCTCACAGGCCCAGCCGCTCCGCGGCATGTGGGATCTTCCCGGACCGGGGCACGAACCCGTGTCCCCTGCATCGGCAGGCGGACTCTCAACCACTGCGCCACCAGGGAAGCCCCATTTTTATTTTTGATCCTCGAAATCATCTAAATTTTCCTCTAAATTTTGCTTGCAACTGAACAGATTCATGTCCCTTCCTGTGTTTTAGCACATGTAGCTATAAAGTTGTAATGTAACGTTTTATTATACTGCATGAAAATCTCCTAAGCCAGATCTACAAGTGAGTTAAGTGCACTTTCTATTTTTCTAGTTATTCTTGGTAAAGGTTTTGCCAATTGTTCTTCAATTACATAAAGTTGAGTCACCTTTGCTCCAACTTCCAAGAGCAATTCCTCTTTGCTCTTCTAGGCTTTCTTTGTATGCCCCTGGGCGCCGTTCCAGCTCTGCCTGTCACACTGCCTCAGAGCCAAAGACGCAGGCTCAGGTTTTTGTTGTGAAACATGTTATTTCTTCTATCAGTTACTTATCGCTAAACTATTCCAAAGTTCACTGCTTTTAAATAACGGAAATGATTTTTTCTTCAAGGTTAAAATTATTATTAATTCTCGGGGTGAGCTAGCCATTTTCTGGGCTCACTTATGGAGTTACATTTGACTGGAGAATCAGCTGCACTGGATTCTCCAAGTTGATTCCAGAATCTTAGAATTGTATTCCTATTAAAAAGTCAGAAGTAAAATCACAACCATAAAATTTTATGGACAAAAGGTACCATAAATTTAAACTTCAAATATTTATCCCCAAAATGAGAAAAAAGAGGCATAGAGAGATTTTACATATATTTTGTTAGATGAGATATTCTTAAAAGCACAAAGGCTCTTCAGTGAGAAAACATGACTGAGGACAAAAGATTAGTGGTGTGAAGTGTGCATTAAAAAAACATAATAAAATAAATTTAATAAAACTATATATAATTAAAATATTCAGAGGTAGCTTGTTAATAACCTAATATGTACTAAAAATTTACCTAACAATTGAGAAGAAAGAGCCTCAGAGAATAGATGTAGAAAGGAAAGTTATAACAATCATTGATATTGCAAGTCAAGTCTAATAAATCTGCCAGATTGAGCGGCTGGTAATAATGTGTGGTCCCTGAGACACATGTGATATCATTCCATTTAAATACCACATTTGGCTTCATAGCTTTCCAGCTACAGGAAGAACTTGACTCTTGATGACATTTATACTAGTCCTTGTAGGATTAAAGACCTGATGCTTTCTTTGCCCAAAATGGTGATGCTACTTGGAGTAACATTTGCCATTTAATGCATTTCTGCTAAGGAATTAGAGTTTATGTATTCAGTCACTAAACGGGGCATTTTAAACACATGTTCTCATTTCTGCTAATTTTTATCATATTCTGAAAAAGCTAATGGCCAAATAGAGATTCACTTGCAAATATCATACACTGCTAATGGAAGTTCTTTGCAAGTATGTGCTTCTTACCATTTTCTCATCCTCCAAATCTATCAAAGAGAAAAAGAAAAGTAGCATAATGGGCATTTCCTGAGTGACCATATCAGGCACTGCAAGGGGCTGGGGGTGTGAGGACGGTCATTCATTCAAAAGCAGTACATTATTTATTTCTTTTGTGTGTCTTTAAAGGAAAATTTCCAAGGGAAGAAACCTGATGCAGACTTAAAGACAAACCAAAGGTGATGATCTACGGGCACATACCACGGGGTCTTTTTCCTGTTAGCAGGTAACACCACAACTGGTTGGCAATTACAAAGGCACACCAGACTCTGATTTCTTACCCCCTAAATGTATATAGTAGTTTGACTCCCATTGGCTGTGAAAACTTAGGCAGATTCTGAGCCTAAGACTTTATTTAAATCTATGCAATAAAAGTCAAGGCTATTATAATAGGTGAGAGAGACTGAACTCAAATCCACTGAAACAAAGTAGGGAAACTTTTACTCCTTGGGTTGAGCTGCTGGAAAGTACTGGTGGACACAGGGGGTCGAGGGCATTGGTCAATGTGATGAAGCCATCTGCATTTGCTAACTGGTGTTTTCTGAAATTGGGCTCCTATTTTCCACAGAGACTACAAGATAGGGTCCCTGTCTTTCTTGATGATTACATTTCACAGGGGTGGATCCTGGGTTCCTGAGAAAGGCTTTTTGGGTTGTAAAACGGACAAGAAGCTGGGAGAAGATTTATATCTCAAAGAGGCAGATCTAAGAGAATTTACCATTGTAAGTTTTCTAAAGTAAATGCATTAAGAAAAGAGAGGTCAAGGGCTTATAGGTGGAAAGAAACCCATTTAAACTTTAGTCAAGCTGAGGGAATTGTGAAGACCATCTTTGTCAGTAAGCGTATTAGATATTTCTTTGCATCTGCTTTTCTGCAGAAAAAGATATATTTAGTTTTTTCACCAGATTGCTGAGAATTTCAAATGATGTGCATATTTTCATCTCTAACCTAAATTCCTTTTATGAACAAAAAGTCTCCTTAGAAATGTTTTACCCATATTCCAAATTTGTGATTTCTTTCCTAGATTTTTTTAGCTAGCAAATAGCTAAGCATTTTTTGGTCAATACTATTTTATTAATTTTTTGAAGTCAAAGGCTCAAGGTCAGTTTTGGCTTCTTTTCTCACACTAACCTGAATCTCAGCTTCTTTCCATTTAACTATTTTCCAATTCCTATAATTGTAAAGATCAGAGTACCTCAAACATAAATCTCTTTCTTTACATTTTGATGCAACTACCTTAATTCAGATTCACTTTCTCCCCACAGGCTCTAGAAAACAGGCCTCCTTCATCCTTGGTCTCTAAATCTACTCTTCCAACGTTATCAATTAAACTTGCTAAAGGTTGAATCTGATATTATCACTTCCTTATTCAAAGCCTTTGATGGTTCCTTTTGCCTAATATTTGACTCATTAATGTATACCCTGTTCCTTTCCAAAAAGAAGTTTTTTTAAAAATGTATTTTCTATTCTCTTCTCCCTCCCTCCTTCCCTCCCTCCATTCCTTTCTTCCTTCCTTCCTTCCATAATTGTTCATTACTTCCTTTTCTGTCTGTCTCAAACAGTATATTCTGGGAAACAAATCAGATAAGAAAGACATGGTCTGCTCCTCTCATCTTATGATATACTAGAGAAGGCAGACAATTAAACTAGAGCTTAAAACAATCTGTGGTAAGTGCTGAGACTGTGAAATCATAGATGTCAAAGTAGTATTTTGCCTAATTAAATATGGAGTTCAAGGCAGACCTCCCTGAGAAACTGATTTAGAATTCGAGCTGAAGAATGATTAACGTTAGCCACATAATGAGCAAAAGGAATGAGGAAGAGGATCCTGGCACAAAGTCTGTGGATAATATGTGACAGGTCATAAGGAAAAGAGATAATAAAATGCCTTATTAATCCAGAAATAACTGTGTGACAACAGTTGGCTGGGTGAGGGAATCGTATGGGATGAGGGTTAGGCGGTATGCAGGGGCCAGATAACAGAAGACTTATTAAGACTTATATAGCTTTTTGGGTTTTACTTTTCAATGCAATGGGGAATAAATAAAATATGTTAAATGAACGAGTCACATGAGCACATCTGCATCTTTGACAGAGTGCCATGGAGAATGGATTTTGTAGGGATCACTCAGAAGAGAGAAAATCCATCAGGCTGTTCATTAGGCCCCATAAAAATATGCTGGTGACCTAGATTTGGGTGGAAACCATAAATATCCAGTGAGGCAGACATATGTGAAAATTTTTTTAAAGGTAGAATGAATAGGAATGGCTTATAGTTTGGTTCCCTGGAAAGAGAGAGAGGAAAGAGTAATAGATTTGCTGTTACAGCAGCTAGGAGTCTCTGTGGGGATCCTTTTGTATGGAAACACAAAATACCCCAAATAGCCAAACAATCTTAAGAAAGAAGAGCAAAGCTGGAGGCATCACTCCCTGATTCCACACTATACTGCAAAGCTACAGTAACAAAAACAGTATGGTGCTGGCATAAAAGAAAACACATGGTTCAGTGGAACAGGATAGAGAGCCCAGAAATAAACTCACACACGTATGGTCAAGTAATCTGTAACAAAAGAGGCAAGAATATACAAAGGGAAAAGGACAGTCTCTTCAATAAATGGTGTTGGGAAAACTGAACAGCCACATACAAAAGAATGAAACTGGGCCACTAGCTTATACCACACACACACAAAAAGTAACTCAAAGTGGAGTAAAGACTTTAATGTAAGACCTAAAACCATAAAACCACTAGAAGATAACACAGTCAGTATGCTCCTTGCTATCAGTCCTGGCCATGGTCTTTTGGATGTGACACCAAAAGCAAAGGTGACAAAAGCAAAAAGAAGGATGTGAAACAACATCAAACTAAAAAGCTTCCGCACAGCAAAGGAAACCATCAACAGAATAAAAAGGCAACCTACTGAATGGGAGAAAATATCATAAATCATATGCCTGATAAGAGGTTAATAGCCAAAATAGATAAAGAACTCAGACAACTTCATAGAAAAAAAAGTCCAATTAAAAAATGGGCAGAGGATCTGAATAGATATTTTCCCAAAAAAGACATATAGATGGCCAACAAGTCCATGAAAAGATGTTCAGCATCAGAGGAATGCAAGTCAAAACCACAATGAGGCACCATTTTAAACCTGTCAAAATGGCTACTATCAAAAAGACAAGAAATAGCAAATGCTGGTGAGAATTTATAGAAAAGGGAACCCTTGTGCACTGTTGGTGAGAATGAAATTGGTGCAGCCACTACGGAAAACAGTAGAGGGTCCTCAAAAATTAAAAATAGGACTATCATATTAACCAGCAATTCCACCCCTGGGTATTTATGCAAAGAAAATAAAAACACTAATTTGAAAATATAGATGCACCCACATGTTCATTGCAGTATTATTCACAATAGCCAAGATATGGAAACAACCTAAGAGTCCATCAAAGGGTGAATGGATTTAAAAAACAGCACACACACACACACACACACACACACACACAGTGGAATATTATTTATTCAGCCATACAAAAGAAGAAAATCTTGCCATTTGTGACAACATGGGTGGACTTTGAAGGCATCTACTAAGTAAAAGAAGTTTGAGAAAAAGAAATACTATCTGATCTCACTTATATGTGGAATCTTTAAAAAAATATAAAAGCACTCATAAATACAAAGAATAAATAGGTGGTTGCCAGAGGTGGAGGAGTGATGACTGGGCCATATGAATGGAGGAGATCAAAAGGTACAAACTTCCAGTTATAAAATAAGTGAGTCCTCGGGCTATAATGTACAGCATGGTGACTATAGCTAATAATATGATATTGCATATTTGAAAGTTACTGAGAGTAAATCTTAAAAATTCTTACCACAATAAAAAATTCTGTAACTATGAATGGTGATGAATGTTCCCTAGACTTACTGTGACGACCATTTCACAATATAGACAAATATAAAATCGTTAACTTTTATAGCTGAAACTAATAATGATGTTGGATGTCAACTATACCTCAATAAAAATTTTAAATTAAAAAATATTAGAAAATCCTATTAAGTAGCTGGGGTTATAAAAGCTGGTATCTTTTTCACATGAATAAAAATGCCTTCCCCAAATCATTAAATGGGCTTTAACTGTGGCTTTTATTCTAAGATCTTTGTGCAAAAATGGCAACTGATTTGTTTCTAGCCAATTCAAATTAACACTTTCCTGAATTCACACTAAAGTTACATTATATGACTAAACAAACACCAGAAAGGGATTTTCCATTATAAGGAAAAAATTGCAGATGTGAGAGTGGAGTGTTTCAAAGACTATCTTCTGAAAGTGTGTCCCAGAAGACACCGAATAATGGTAAATGTGAATTTAAGTTCATACTCACGCACATAAATAATTGTGCATATTTATTGTTCATTTATAATTTGGGTTGATACCTATTCACATTAAACTCAGCCATTCCTGAGATTTCCTCTCTCTAATGGTTGTGCAGACTGTCCTGGGATTCACCTAGCATCAAAATGATGATTGAATCACCACTTACTTCATGAATCAGTCAGTAAAGTTTACTGAAACAGTGCCTTCAGATGTAGGAGCTTTTCTGAAATCCCCAGTTTGTGCACGTTACAGCCCTTATTCTTTGGATTCAGCCTCTCTATGTGGTTTCCCCCCTGAAGTCTTGCAATCTCTAGGATTATTCCTGTATATTAGGGCTTGGGTCCCTTCAGGTAGCAGAATTCCACGTCTTGTTCCTTATAAGTTTCCAACTTTAGCCTTTAAGACAATTATGAAAACCACATCAATGGGCCTATGCTTTAAAAACATTCAGGAAAAGGTATCACCCATAATTTAGTAAGACGCATTGCCCAAATTACCTAACATTGCAATTTGAGATTCTATCATAAAGTGTATGTTATTAAATACTAATTTTTCTAAAATGAGGATTCAAATTTTTGAATGTTTTCTTTGCATTGTGTGGGTTGAAATCATACTCTGTACTCCTTGTTTCTTTTGTAAGTAAAATAATGACTTTATGGAAATGATTCTCCAGGAGCTGATAGCAACCCCTGGCCGAAAGCCAGCAAGAACATGGACATGTTGGTACTTTCTCTGCAGGAAGTGAACTCTGCCCATAACCTTAATGAACTGGGAAGAAGACCCTGAACCTCGAGTTAGATAACAACCCTAACTGACACGTGGGTTTCAGCATGGACAGACTCTGAGAAGAGGGTCTAGTGAGCCCACACCTGGAATCCTGGCCCATGGGAACTCTGAGATAACACATTTTTGTTGTGTTAAGACCCTAAGTCTGGGGTAATCTGTTACATAGCAACAGAAAACTAACACAGATACTAAGAAAAGGTGTTCCCAATCAAGTGATAGTGGTGAATGTCAAAGTGCAATGTACTGTGTAATTTCTTTGGAGAATCTAAATGGAGTAATCAAAAAAAAATGATAGCATTGTCAAATAAATGAAAATATATCAGTACCAATTAGGCTTAACCTTGTTTAAAAAACACTTTTTGGTGGAACAAATCCTGCTGACTGGCTTCCTTGTATGATGTCCAATAGTCAGCATGGTCCATTTTATTGAGAGATCAGTAACAATGGTAATGAAATTGCAGCATCAGTGCCTTCTAATAAGGCATGGTTATAGCACAGGTGGGCAAGCTATCCACTCTAAATCTAATTTGTGGTCTCAATAAGAAAATGGAAGATTTTTCATTACTTTTAGCATTATTCTGAAGATTCAGGGCTCATCATGCCAAACAAATGACTAAGCAGCCTCACTTATCTTAATTAGAGCACATCTTAATCAAGACAGTGTCTGTCAGAATATTTCTTGTAAGACAGTTCTTAGTCTCATCATAACATCAGTCACAAGGGAATCACCCCACAAGGGGTACCTCTTTGAATATACATCTGAAAACAGTTAAAATGAGTAGTCAGTTCTAAAATCTTATGTAATGAACTCTTCCTTCTTAAATAAAACATGATGGTCATTTAATCCAAATATTTGTAGCTTGGTGTCTTAGCTCATTTTTCAGAATCTACACAAGTGATTACACATGAAAATGTAAATTCACTTAATATACCTGGAAATGTTTGCATAGTTATGGGAAAAGTTTCCTACTTGTCAAACAAAAGAAACACGGTTTTGAAAAAATAGCATATAAATAATGTGTTCATGACCCTGTAAAACCCAATTTACATCTTGAGTTGTAAACAGCATCATTACCCAACTCTTTGCTCATTCCCCAGTAACAGCAGTTAAACATCGTATACATTATCATTTAACTTTTCAGTACCCTCCCACTTGGACTTGTCACTTACTTTGAAAAATGGTATATTCATATCCCTGATGTAAGCAGAGGCTGAGAAAAGGCTTGTACCTGTGGCCTTGACCTCATATGCCTCTGCAGTGATGATGAGAAGTTCATGCTCGGCCAACTCATTGGTCCCCAAAGGAGATGAGAGACACTTGGAGCAGAGCTCAGCCTGGGTCTGTTAATCCCCATTTCACTCAGAGTCAAGACCAGTAGAGACATTCCTGCAGACTCACCCTACAGTAGCCAAGTGCCAGCCAACTTGCAGATTTGTAAGCCTGCAAATTAGTACTTATGTTTGTATGTCACTGAGATGTTACCGTTGTCTATTACATAGCAATTTTATCATAATAGCTAAATTATACACTTTCCAAATTCTATTTAATATATAAATCACAAGAAGAAGAAGAAAAAATTAAGATCCATTACTGAGTCTAAGTAACTGAAAGTTTTAAGGGTCTTTTAAAGATATTAATAATAATGGTTCTAGCAGGGCTTTAGTATCAACCATCAAAACTTGGTGGGTATCTGTGTAATGTGATTCAAAATAACACAAATTCAACTGCACAAGCCTTTAAATGAATGGAAGTATAGATTGGTGGTAGTATAAATTGGTAAATTCACCTTTGAATTTACTATCTAATCATATAGTTTAGATATGATAGGTCTCACTGAAATCGATCTCTCGGTACACATCCAAAGAAACCTGTACATATTTGCAAACAAAATACAAATTAAATTATGTTCATAACACGTTAATCTTAAACAAAAATCATAAATAACCCATTGTACTTCAACAGGAGAGAACATAATATTAGTCAGCAGTTACAAAAATCAAACTACAGCTATGTAAAATAAAACGAGTAGAACACACAGTCATAGGGTTGAGGAAAAAAGAGATACAAAGGAATACATGCTCTATGATTCCATTCACATTAAGTTTGTTATAGGGATAGAAATCAGGAAAACGCTTATATTTTCAACATAATGAGTAAGACAGGTCTTAAGGGCTGGATTGCTATTAATGTGCATACCAGATAATTCAAATTATACATCATTCTAGAAAAGGCAAAACTACAGAAATAATAAAAATATCAAAGGTTGCCAAGGGTTTGGGGAAAGGGTAGTAGGGTCAAAAAGGTGAAGCACAAGGAATTTTTATTTATTTTTAATTTGTACTGTAGTATAGTTGATTTACAATGTGTGCTAGTTTCAGGTGTACAGCGCACAAGGAATTTTCAGAGCAGTACAACCATTCTGCATGATACTGTAACTGTGAATACATGACACTGTGCAGGTGTTAAAACCAATTGAACTTTAATACCACAAAGAGTAAACCTGAATAACTTAAGTTTTAAGAGTAACTTAAAACAATCACTTGTGAGGTTGAGGTATTCCAGGAAGGAATGGAGACTATGATGAAAGACTCTAAGTATATCACAAATGTGTGACAGGTTCTCACTGAAGGGGTGAGACGAGATGGGGGTTCTCACTGGGGGTAAATGATGGGGACCTTTGGAAATCTAGGTAACTTTGGAAATGACCCTATAACACTAAACATAAAGAATACACAGATAAGCATATTTTCTAGTTGATCTAGTTGACAGAGTTGCATCCTGTGTGTATACGAAATAAGAAGTTTGGGGCTGCTATGCATGCATGCTGGAACTGAAAATGTATGGAAATGGATGTTGAAGGTGGGAACTGTTTCTTCCTATTGGAGTAGGAAGATACAGAAGAAAAGGTAGTGGTTACTCATATGATAATCGATTTAAGTTAGAGACATCAGAATGAACCTACAGTTAGCTTCATATAGATACAGATGAATGGGTAGAGAAATAAAGAGTGATCTGGGCACATACGGTGCCTAGACTGTGGTTTCCAACACCGTTCTCCAGTAAAATTAGCCAGGGCTCCTTGAAGAAATGTTTGATTCTAGGACTGAGCCAGGACATATATGAGCCCAGAACATATCATAGTTCCAGAAAGTAAGAGATTTAAAAAAAAAAAAAAGAAAAAGATGGGGATATGTCAAAGGGACACAGGAGCTCACTGAAATGGCCAAAGCTGGAACAATCTGACCAAACAAAATTAATAAAATTGTATTGGATTATACACCAAAGTACAAAGTAAGTATCCAAGTGTCCTTACTGATGTAATGATTGAATAAATAAATGGGGGAGTAGCAACAAGTCTCTCATACAGAAGAATGCCAAATAATTGACATAGACACACTACCCTCAAAGAAGTGGACCATAAATCCCACTCCCTAAAGGTGTGCTGAACATCGTAACTTCTTCCCAAAAGGCCAGCATCAAAGGTGGGGAGGGGTACCTATACAGTCTAGAACCCTGGCAAACACTGCCTCAGCCAACTGATCAAGACCTACATCAGTAGTCATGAATCATGTTGACAGTAGGTACCCTTGATATGAAACGATGGAAATGACGTTTTACCTGTGTTATACTCCTGACAAAAACGCATAGCAGTGGTCTAATTATGAGAAGAACGGCAGAAACATTCCAATAGAGGAGCATGCTACAAAATATCAGATCAGTATTCCTTAAAATTGTCAATGGTATCAGAACAAGGAAAGTCTAAGAAAGTGTCACAGCCAAGAGGAGCCTAAGGAGACCAGACAATTAAATATAATGTGGTATTCACAATGAGATACTGAATCATAAAAGAATAAACTATAGAAATGTTGACATTGCCAGGTATTTCTCCAGCAAAGATGGGTTTATTTGGGATCAGCAGAGACTTGCACTTTGGGGTCTGCAACCATGGAGAGCCACTTGCAAGTCCCCACACAGCAAGAGAAGGAGAACGCTTTTATAAGGAGGAAAAGGGATTTGGAAGGGCCATAGTACACAAAGAGTCCACCCGTGGCTTTACATGGTTGAGCCCTTGTTAGGAAGGACATGTTGGGCTCCGCTATGTCACAGGGCGTGAGAGCTCCCCCTGCTGGTCTCTCGACTCTTTAATTGAGGTTTCTGTTTATTAATTTTTATAGAAATATTAACAAATGTGGTACTTTAGTTAATAATAAATGTAAATATCGGTTCATTAATTAGAACAAATATACAATACTAATGTAAGATGTTGACAATAGTGGAAATTGGGTGTAGAGTACATAGAAACTATAATATCTTCTCTCTTTTTTTGTAAATACAACACTGTTCTAAAAATAAGTTTAATTTTTAAAAAACTTCTGAAGGAAAGGATAGGAATATGGGGGTATAATTTACATTAGGAATAGTAGGATATAGGAAATACTCTTAGAAATAGTTAATTTCATGATATAAGGAAAATAAGTTCATGTAAACACAAATGTGTTCCTCTGTGTATATTATACTATATTCCCCTACATTTCAGGTTTATAATATAACAAGGTAAATTATCAAGATTGAAAGTATACATCAAATACCATAGCAACACCTTAAATTTTCTTGAGCTGCCATAAATGAAGCTATAATAAATACCTAAGCACTTTGTGTCACTACACAAATTCCAGCTTTTACTACCCATTCCACTCCCTAATTTTAAAATGGTTGGTACTATTTAAAATTGGCATATTCAATAAAAATATTGAAAAAAATATTCAAAAAAAATAAAAATATTTTATCTGCTTAGTAAAAATATTTTATCTGCTTAGTAAAAATTCAAAATGATCTACTGTGCTCAATGATCAGGACACACTGTTGAATAAAATTGATATAATCTCTCTTTGAAAACCTTATAGTTTTGGTTCAAATAGTGTAAATTATTTTTTCAGGTTACATGTTCCAATAGAATAAAAACAAGTTTTGATATTTAAGAATTACAGGTTAACGTATTACATAACATTTGGGTCATACAACGCTAACAGCTTAAATTTCTTCTCTAAATTATATATTTCAGAGACAAAAATAAAGCATTATAGTAGAACCATGAAAATATTTCTTTGAAGAAATCAAGATCCTTCAGCATTTGTGACCAGACTCATTTATAAAAGTTAGCTTAACCTTTCTAACTCATTACAATATTATTTCTTCAATGTCTTGCTAAGTAATAAACCAGTTGTTTCGTTGGTATTTCAATTATGTATTCACTCATTAACTGATATTGTCTGCCAGGGGCCTAGGATCCAGCGCTGTTAGCAGGGGAAAGGACCTGACAACACAGGTTGTTTGGGTCCGTCCTGAGGTTTCAGTGGGATACCTGTTGAGCAAGCAGGTGTCAGGGTGGTCACTTAGGACAAGGAGCCAAAATAAAAGTAACAATCAAGTCTTATCCACTTAGTGAAAGAGTGGGAGCAAGGTAAAAAAGGTGCCAACCCCACGGACTGGCACCAGGAGAGGATCGGGCAGATGCTGCCCAAACAGGGGGGATATCTCACTGTTAGAGCCCAAACAAAAGGCTCCCATCTCCTTACAGACCTGTGGTCCTGGAAAAGGGAGTGAGGGAAAAGCTAAGAGGGGAATATTCGGAGTTAAAGTGGAGAAAAATGCCTCAGTCAAAGCGTAAAATCGCTCATAAGATCTTCTTATCATCATTGAGTCATCTGTAGGATTTCAGGGATCCCTCTCTATCATTCCTGATATTCATAACTTGTTTCTTCAGTTTTTTTTCTTTTTCACTTATCAGTTTGGTTGAAGTTATCAACTCATCAAATTTACTGATACATCTAAAGACCTAACTTTAAGTTTCATTGATTTTCTCTATTACTTTTTTAAAAATTTTATTTCACTGTTTTCTGATATTTATTATTTTCTTCCTTTGGTTTGCTTTGGGTTTAATTTGATCTTCTTTTTCTATTTTCTTGAGAGAGAAGATGAAGTCTTTGGAGGTTCTTTATTTTTTACTAATATAGGTTGTTAGTGTTATAAAATACAATGTAAGCACTGTTTCAGTTGCATCCTATAAAATTTTAAATGTCATGTTTTCATTTTCATGCAACGCTCATTCCTAAGATTTTTAAAAATCTTTTGAACTATTTGTCAAAATAGAAATCTTTTGATTTTCAAATATTTAAGCATTCTCTACATATCTTTGTTTTATTGAATTTTAATTTAATTACATAGGACTCAAGGGACAATGTTTGTGTGACAAATATTTTAAACATATTAAGACTTACTTTACTGCCTAGATTATAGCTTATGCTGGTAAATTTTCTTATACACTTGAAAAGGACATATATTCCGCTTTTGTTGGGGGGAGTATTATATAAATGTCCATTAGATCAAGTTTGCTAGCAGGATTATTCAATTTTCTATATCAGGGAATGGCAAAATACAGCCTGCAAGCCAAATTCAAGCCACTGTGTGTTTTGGTAAATAAAGTTTAATAGTAACACAACTGTCTCCATTGAAATATGTATTTTTTGGTCATTTCTGTACAACAAGGGCAGAGTTGAATAGTTGCTACAGTGACCATATAGCTCACAAAACCTAAAATATTTACTAGATGCCTCTTCAATGAAAAAAACAAAATTGCTGGCCACTATTCTCTATCCTTATTCATTTTTCCCTCTATTCATTCTATTAGTCACTGAGTGAGTTGTACTGAAATCTCTAATTGTAGATTCATTTATTTCTGCAGTTTTTGTATGGGTATTTTGATGTTCTCTTGTTATGTACATAAATGTTTCTTCTTGACAAATTGACCCGTTTTATTCTAATGCAAAGTCCCTCTTATCTCTGGTAATGCTTGCTCATAAATATATTTTGCCTGGTGTTAATACAACCTCATTATTTTTCCCTTTACCATTGCTAGCATAGTATACACTTTGTAATCTCATCACTTTTAACCTAATTATATCAATATATTTAAGGTGGGTTTCTTGTTCAACATATAGTTATGTTTTGAGTTTATATAATTCAGCAATAGTTACCTTTTAAATGGAGTGTCTATGTCATTTATACTTAAGGTGATTATGGATCTGGATGAGTTTATATTATCAGCTAGCCATTTGTTTTTTATTAGTCCTGCCTATTCTTCGATCTTTTTCTTCTTTTTCTTTGGATTATCCTTTTCATAACTACAATTTATGAGTGCATTTTATCCCCTATGTTTATTAGCTATGAAGCTCTTTTGTATATTTTATAATTACACTTGACCTTTGAACAACCCAGGTTTGAACTGCATGTGTGCACTTACATGTGGATTTTTTTCAATAGTAAATACTACAGTACTACACAATCTATGGTTGGTTGAATCCAAGGAGGTGGAACTGAGGATTTGGAGGGCTGTCAGTTTATACATGGATTCTCAAATGCACAGAAGGTCAGTTCCCCTAACCTGCATGTTATGCAAGAATCAACTGTACTTTGTGATTTACAGTATGTGTATGTCTAGCTTCAAATAATATTATCCCAATTCATTTGTAGTATAACATCCTTACTACAGTATAATTTAATTTGTCTCCTGGCCTTTGTGCTACTGCTGCCATGTATTTTATTCCTACATATGTATTTAACACTACAATACACAGTTATTTGTTTTAAAAAGTCAATTTTCTTTTTTAAAAAATGCTATTTTATAGTTAACCATATATATATGGCATTCTTCATTTCTTGGTGCAGTAAGAGATTTCTATCTGGTATCAGTTTTCTTCTATCTGAAGAACTTCTTTTACCATTCCTTGTAGTGCAAATCTTCTAATGATGAATTGTCTTAAACTTTGCGTATATCAAAAGTCATTATTTTTCTTTTAAAAAGAGATATTTTTAATGGATATAAGAACGTGGGATAACACTTTTTTCTTTCAGATCATAGATGCTGATCCACTCTTTTCTGGATTGTACTTTTAGAACAGTGTTATTTTCTCCCTCTGTACATAATGGGTCTTTTTGCCTCTGGCTCCTTGGGAGATTTTTATTCATCGTAGGTTTTAGGCATTTTGATTATGATGTGCCTTATTGTAGTTTTCTTTATATTTTTTTTTGGAATTCTTTCAGCTTCTTAGATCTATGGGTTCATTGTTTCCATCACTTCTTTTAAGTTGGCCCTTATTTACTCTTTTTTCCATCCTCTTTCTTGCCTCTCCTTCTGAGACTTTGTTCGGTTTTTTTCTCCTTTTTCCTTTTATGTTCTTTATCTTGGATTGTTTATATTGCTATGTCTTCGACTTCATTAATCTTTTCTTCTGCAGTGTCTACTCCATCATCTCCAGCATTGCATATTTTATTCGTGTAAGTGCTATTCAGTTATTTTGCATATCTTCTATGTTTTTAATATGCTCATGCATTCCTCTACCATCTTGAGCATATTATTTATAGTTATAACCACTTTAATATTCTTGTTTTCTGATTCTATCACCTGTGTAATTTCTGGCGCTTTACCTATAATAGGGCTTTCTCCTCATCAAAGATATTCTAGCAAATCTGCACCAAGGGCAGTCTTTAGTCTATGACTATTATAACCCAATACTGAAGCATATCCTTTTGAGTTCTCTACCTCTACCTGATGTATGACAAAGTTTTTGTGTTTTTTGTTGGTTTGTTTCCATTCTGGTGTGTGGGAAACTAATATTCCCATTTTTGTGTGGGAATCAGAGCTTGTTCTGTTTTCTCCTTTCCAGTGGCTCTTTCCACACTTTGGGAATTTTCCTCCCATACTTGTGATGATTACTGTTCAGCTGAAGAATAATGGGGAAATTTCTGATGTTCTCTCTCTGTTCACTTCTCTCTTGTTCATGCTGTTCTCTTCTTCAGTTCCCTGGCTTGTGCATTGTAGCTGCTTTGTCCACCCCAAATTCTCAACTGTCTCCTCTGAGGAGCCTTCAGGGTTCTGTTTGGGTTCATGCATTCTGCGCTGTGTCCTATAAACTCTCTCTAGGTTGTAACCTGGGACAACTGTAAGACTCGCTTCATTTACTTCTCTTAAGAAATCACCATAGTGTGCTGTTTATTGTCCAATGTCTAAAAGCCTCTGTTTCAAATATTTTATCTTGTGTTTGAATTATGTAAAGCAAAAGGATACATCAGGACACAGTGACTCCATCACAGCTATAAGCAGAAGTCTTATCTCCCCAACACAGTGAGTTGTTTATGCATTATTAGAGCAATTTTTCTAAAAAGACTCCAGATAGCATCATATTTCAATGAATCTAAGATGTCACTGTTTTCTAATGTGATATTATTTTTTGTATCATTAAGAATAACACTTCGAATTTTATTTTCACAATCCATTGCTATACTCAGATTTCAGAAATACTGAATGTGAAAAAATGAGCACCACTGAGCTAGTAAAACACTATCATATTGACGATATATGGTAAATAAACACATTATAATAATGTTAAAATTTATACATGATCATTCTTAACTAGTTTCACCTTTTCTAGATTACATAAATTTGACATAAATAGGTATTTAATATCTATTTATTATTTTTCTAATAATCACATGATTTTCCATGAGTGAAACATGAACTTTCAAAAATTGGAAATTATTATACATAACAAGAGCTCTGCCATTCACTGGCCTTTTAAAGGATTTAAATTTATCTTTCTGCAACAATGATAAATTGACTAAGAAGGTCTATAAACTTCTCACACAATTAGAGTCTTCAAGTGTCACTGTGGTGTTTCCCTAACCAAACTGTATTGAAAGAAGATACGAACGGGAATACAGATTATCATGAAACATCACTTTAAAAATATTTAAAATAAATGGTCATCTCATCACGATTCTGAAACTGAATGTTCACATTATTATATTTTCATATAAGTAAGTTACATGTAAGTGACATCATCCCAAACTTCGATTTGAATTTGAAATCTAGCAATGAGTCCACAGAAATTTTAATAGATTAACTAGGACCTGAGTTACCACTTCACGCTTCCACTAGGTCTGTTAATTCATAAAGAACAGGTAACACATTGTCCTTCTTCTGGCTTTAGCTTGTGTTATGATTTTGGGACATTATAGATACTCAAATATTTATGGAATTAAATTTTAAATGTGCTAGGGTAAAGTAAGCCTCTGATAGTTCATAGCTACAGTCAAATTCAATGTTCACTAACAGCTGGAGATAGAAGGATCCTAAGTCAACTTATCTGGGATCCTAGACCTTGATAAAATGTTGACATGAACAAATAAGCCATCATTACAGAGACGATTTTTGAAATGACAAGACATTTTGTATCACTTTGATGCTTCATTACTAAGTGTTCTTGTTAATGAGGCAGCTTAGAGCAGTTTTAACTATAGTTTGGAGAAAGGTCAGCCATCACTCATTTGTATGTGTAGTAAAATAAGGATTACAAAATAATTAATTTTATGGCCCATAAATATGTAATTAAAGATGCGAAGTCATCAAATTATCTGAAACTTCAAAGCCTGCCTCCCTGCTGACCATTTAAATTAGCTACATTAGTGTGTATTTCTTCTGTATGGCTGAGTGACAGTTTGGGTTTGCACTTAACGTACATTTCCAAATCTTATACAGCTTCCTGTCCTTACTGTGCACATCAAGGACTTTTTTTTTGAAGGGTGGAAACTGAATAGGTTCAGAAAGCAGATTAGCCAGTATCAGTAATGGGGACCGGCAAGACAACAGTACAGAATCTATTAATTTGTATCACATGGGCCAAATTACTTGGTCAATGAAACAGGGAAAACACATATTCTTATTACGTCTGAAATTAGCTAAAATGCTTGAAAATCACTTACCCATTCATATAGCAACATTCAACAAGTATCTATTAAGAATTCAACACTATGTTGTCATTAGTTGTACAAGACGTTACCAAGTATAGTCCTTTGCTTTCAGGATCAAACAGGCTATGTCTTCACTCTCATCTGTTAAAAAGGGAAATCAAATTCCATCCTATTTGATATTTTAATAGGTTTCAATGATAGTGAAGATGTTATGGAGTCAAATACCAACAATAATATGTATTTGTTAAGAAAGAAATTATACCAGAAGAAAAAAATAATGAGAACCTAGGGGCAAGATGGGAATAAAGATGCAGACCTACTAGAGAATGGACTTGAGGATATGGGGAGGGGGAAGGGTAAGCTGGGACGAAGTGAGAGAGTGGCATGGACATATATACACTACCAAATGTAAAATAGGTAGCTAGTGGGAAGCAGCCGCATAGCACAGGGAGATCAGCTCGGTGCTTTGTGATGACACAGAGTGGTGGGATAGGGAGGGTGGGAGGGAGACATGAGAGGAAGGGTATATAGGGATATATGTATAGGTATGGCTGATTCACTTTGTTATACAGCAGCAACTAACACACCATTGTAAAGCAATTATACTCCAATAAAGATGTTAAAAAAAAATCAATGAGAATTCTCTAGTAAATCATCTGCAAAGTTACTGAAAAGTGATAGAATAAAGTAATCTCTGCCAGAAACAGTCCTTTGAGAGTTGTGGCCATAATGATGGGCACAATGATAATGGCCAGTGACTATGAATCATCTCAGAAAAGTGAAAGTATAGCAGATTGTAATTCATTAATGGTTATTTTATCCCAGGGATCTACACGTTTAGTAATAGTTACTGAATTCCTAGGGCAATCAGTTAATTATCGCATTATTTTTAAACTTCTTGGAAAAGGAAAAGGGGCAGCGACCTTCTGTTACTACTGAAATGCCAGTTGCTGCCTTGACCAAAGCTAACTCAGCTCTCTGCCTGTTTCTTAAAAAGCCCAAGTCTGAGCTACTACAGATTCTTCCCAGGAAAGGAATTTTTAAAACTTCTTGAAATATCTACTGAATGACTTATTTGGGGAGTTCTAAAAATAAGCAATTCCAGATGCTCTGACTTTAACAAATTAACTAACGCCTTTGAATGCTGATGACACGTTGAAATGTAATAAACCAACTTGGAGGTATATTTGTCAGTAAGTGTGTTCAATTTTTTTTTAGTTCAAACTCATGGAGAGACCGTAAATACAATGAAAACCATAAGCTGAGGCTTAATCTATTTACTCTTCACCCATTCCAAAAGGGTGATACAACCATTCCACTCAAGTCTTGCTGCTAATGTAAACAAAGTCTAGTCTCCGTGCAATGGCCTCTTTAACACACTCGTTACAGTTTACTTCTTTGGATCCCAGTAACACTTCACATTCTTGAGTCTCTGTGTGCTTGACCTTTTTATATACTTGTTCTTACTCAGCATTATTTCTATTGCCTTTCCTTTTTACTCGTTTTCTCACCCCTCTTCCTTAGTAACACCATGATTTTTTCCCCTGAGTTTTCTGCTGTCTTTCAGCTCTATAAATTTTCTTTTTGTATTGCCAACCCACTCCATGCTTTCAACTACAGGCCAGTAACTCATAGAAGTTTACTTATAACACCAGCCTCTGGCATGAATTCCAAACTCATGACTCTATTTAAATACCTCAGAAAAATTATAATTGCTCTTTATACAAGTACAACAATAATAAAAATATAAATAACATCAAATATTAAAAATTGTGAAGGCCTTATACCCATCACAAGCATTAACTCAACATAAATCACAGAACTGATTGTAAAACAAAAAAGTAAAAAAATACCTAGAGGATAACATAGGAGGAAATCTAAATGACCTTGGGTTTGGCTATGACATTTTAGATACAACATCAAAGGCATGATCAATGAAAGGAAGAACTGATAAGCTGGACTTGGATTTCCAGACCTGAGAAAGACATTATCAAAAGACTGAGAAGACAAGGTATAGACTGGAAGAAAGTATTTGCAAAAGATGTATCTGACAAAGAACTGTATCCAAAATATACAAAGAACTCCTAAAATCCAGCAATTAGAAAAAAAAACAAAAAAACTATTTTGAAAATGGGTAGAAGTCCTGAACCTCACCAAAGAAGATATACAGATGGCAGATAAGCATATGAAAAGATGCACAACATGTCACCAAGGAAATGAAAATTAAAACAATGAGATACCACTATACACTCAATATAGAAAGGTCAAAATTTGCAGCACTGACAACACCTGGCAAGGATGGGAAGCAAAAGGAACTCTCATTCGTTGCTGGTGGGAATGCAGAAAGGTACAGCACAGAGGATTTTTAGGGCAGTGAAAATACTATAATGTGTATGATACTATAATGGTGGATACATGTCATTATACATGTGTCCAAACCCACAGAATATACAACACCGAGAGTGAACCGTTAAGGCAAACTATGGATTTTGTGTGATAACAATGTTGTCACTGTAGGTTCATCAGTTGTTAACAAATGGACCACTCTTTGGGAGGCTCTGCGTGTGTGTGGGCAGGGAGTAGGTGGGAAATTTCTGCAACATCTCTTCTATTTTTATGTGAACCTAAAACTGCTCTAAAAACTAAGTCTTTTTTTTTTTTTTTTTTCCGTCAAAACCACCTCTCCCTATATTCCCTGTTTTGGCTATTTATTCAGTGAACTAAATTACCAAACTCAATACCTTGCAGTCACCCCCCCCCCAACTCTCAAAATAGAAAAATCACATTTTTAGACTATTTTACCTTTGAGTTCTCTCTAATAACTCACTTCTAAATTCTCATTAGCACTGACTGAATTAAAGCATAAAATTAGATTACTGGAAAATGATATCCTTTTACCTTTCGATCATAAGTGTTCCTTTACTGGATCTGTTAATTACACTGATGCCAGAAACATGTTTTAAAATACAAAGTAGTTTATGCTATTCCTATGCTTAAAATTGGGTTTTATAGGCTTAAAAATAAAGATCAAATTCCTTGAAATGGAATAGAATGTCTGTCATATTCTGGCAGGTAGCCCCCCTGTCATTCTCATCCCCTGCCGCTTCCTGGGATGCAGTATACATGCCCCCTCCCGTCCTGCAGCTTCTGTCTATAATGCTGGTCCTCCTTGTTAACTTAAATCACCTATATACCTTTTAATGTATGAGGCAAACGTAGCTTTCTGCAGTCTCCCTGAAGTCCGTGAAGTTGACTGGACTTCCCCACCCTGTGTGCTCACAGCATATTATGAAATACTGTAATATACGTGTCATTATATTAAGATGTATTGTTGTCATATTTGTTTGCCCTACTAAATTGTGAATTCTTTGAAGACAGGAACTATGTATTACTTGGTCTTTACCCTGGTCGTTGAGAAAATGAAGTGGCAGAAAAATTGTTCACACTGTCATCTGATGGCACTCACTTTGCAAACCAGACCAACACATTCTGATGGAAACTTGTAACATGATGAGGAACCTCCAGATGGTCAAGACAAAAGGAAAAAGAAGTCGAGATAAGTGAATACAAGTTTGAGTGTACTGATGCACAATACGTATATTCTTGAGGAGATATGCTGGTCTCTTAAATTAAGGGTTTTAGATTAATGCAAGATATTGACAGGTTACCGAAAACTAACAGCAATGATGTAGAGAAGACAAATGGCATAGTTTGGAAAGGCAGCTGTCTGAGGAATAGTCTCAGACAGCTTAGGAAGATTAGGAAGACGGATTAGGAAGCAAACAGGCAACTTGTCTTTTCAGTTTGCAGGAGCCACACAGACATGTGTTTAACTCAGGCCTGGGGACCACAGACAGTGATGTGTCTTAGTGACCTGAAGTATATGTTCTCTAATATATAGTTCAGGGCTCACCTTTCTTACCACACCAAAAGTAGATTCCTCATCTCTCCCTGTCTTTTTTAGATTCCTGTAGCACCTGTCACAACTTTACCATCAAGGGGTATCATTGTGCAAGGTCATTACCTGGTTACCTACCTGTATGCCTTCATATGGGAGCCACAACTTTTGGAGGTCTACCTTCTTTTTGTCTTATATCACATCACATGGCTCTCAATAGTTGTTCAATACCTGCTGAATACTGATGAATGGGGAAGGTGTGAGGCGTCATTGATAATGATTGCAACGAACTCAAGTTGCCCTCTGTAATAAACTATGTAGCCTGAGAAATGCCTTTCAGTAATCAGCTTGATAAAGGAGAAGTAGGAAGTTAGGAAGATTATAGGAAATTGAATCTAGATTTGGGGTGCCGGTGGGGAGATTCTGAACAACTGATGAGTATATGTATTGAAATATACTGAATGGACTTTTGGGTCAGGTTTATTGAAGTATAACTTAGAGCGAAATTCACTCTTTAATGTGTAGTTCTATACATACAGTCATATGCACACAGTACTGTAACTACCACCCTACTGAAGATATAAAACTTTCCAACACCCCCCCAAATTTCTGCATGCCCTTCTGTAGACAACTCTTCCCACATAATTGGAAGCTTTAACTGATTGACAATGACTTTTAAAAAAGACATTCTTTATAAGCTGAAAATCTCTGAAGCCCATGGTAGTAGACACAAGTTTTTCAAAAATTCTAATTTTCATTTATAACCCTGAATTTCATAACTGCACCAGTTACTGCCAGTTATGTTTCCTGACGTAATAAAGCATCCTTCATTTATTTCTGAGAAAATGTCTGGCAAAGCAAATATAGATGACCCTCTTTGTTTGTCAGTAACTTTTTAAGGCAATAATAATGTTCCATAAAATAAGTGACTAGTTTAGCTCATAACTCAAATCGTCACAAAAACTTTCTCTTTGAGACACAACCATTAAGCTGCTGTGCGTGGCAGAAGTGCTGTATGTACACTTCCATTCTTTTCACACACAATGTTAAACCAATGTGTACTCAGTGGTCAAGATTTAATAAAATGAGTAACTTTTACTGCTTCATCAATGGTGGTTTCAGGTCCGCAGAGACAAGGACATCAAGATGAGACTGGACTTGCAAGAAATTAATAGGGGAAAACGGCTGTGAAAGAAAATGTGAAGTGAGTCACATGGGTCAGACCACAAGGCAGGTCTGGCCCTGAGACACAGAGACAGGAAGGAAAAGAAAGTTGGCGGAAACTGATGAAACGGCAGTTCTCTTCTACAGAAAGTCCGAAGTACTGGCTTGGGGAGCATCAGTGAGCCCTCCAGCCACGGTTTCTCGCCAGAGGAGATCTGCTCGCCCAGGAACTTTAATGCCCCTGCTGGCTTCAGCCATTGGTCATTCGGGGTCGCACAAGTCCAGAAGGAGTTCAGAGTTCAGCCTCTGGGCCCTGAAATTGGAGCACTGCGAGGCTCAGGGATGCTACAATCGAGGACATTTACAAGGAAAATTGGCTCTTTTTCTTTTAATGTGAGTGTTCAGTTGTCAGGAATACAATGTCTACCACTACAGTGCGTTTCTATCACCTTGAATTGTGTCAAGGTGCCACTGCTTTTGCAACATCAGTACAAGTGTCAACATACTGAAAATGGCACATAATGTCTTAATATCATGATAGAAAAGAGATTGGCCTTGTGGACTTGCTGAAAAGTCTTGGAATCCCCCCAAGACACATTGAGAACCACTGCCCTGTATCAAGTTAGGAAATACAACACTGCTTTAATCTCCACTCAATTCCTTTCTCTTTCTGAGTTGTATTCCATTTTATGGATATACCAAAGTACGTTTATGCTTTCCTGCTGAATAATACATGTTTGTTTGTTTTTTTCCGGTTTGGGACAAATATTTTTACTACCGCTATAATCATTTTGTGTGAACATTAGTTTTTATTTTTCCAGAGTAAATACTTAGGAGCAGAATTGTTGGAGATCTAAGTGCATGTTCATCTTTATAAAGAATGCCCAAACTGTTCTACATTCTGAATTACCACTAGCAGGGAGTGAAGAATATAGTGAAAGAACAGATCAGCTAGTGTCAGAGGTGGGGGAGGGGTAACCAGAACAGTAGCAGGTGAAAGTCTGGGGGGAAATGACTTGCTCTACACTCTGCCTGTGGTGAGAGTTACAACAAATCTATAGATGTGTTAAAATTCATTGAATGCTACACCAATAAGAGCTTTACTGTTTGTGTATGTGTATATATTTATGCATACATATATGTGTGTGTGTGTATATATATAGTGCAATTGAATAAGATTAAAGCAAAATAAATAAATACATAAATGAAAAGATTTGAAAAACAGTAAAAATCAAAACCGAATCTCTCTGTCAGTAAAAAAAATGTTGCTGGCCATATCAATAAACAAAGGATGTTGCAGCCATCAAGCCATCACATTACAGCTGCCTGGAAGGTGAGCCCTGAGGACACTCAGGATGGAGACAGGATGCCGGCCATCAAGCCCTCAGCCACTGTAGCCACTCCCCACCCACCCTGATGGTGCACCTGAGGAGACTCAGGGTGAGAAAGCACAGGATACTGGCCCCAGAGAGCTGAGGTGCACATCAAAGGAATGATTCCAGTGAGCCAAAGTGCTAAACCCCTTAACTTGAGGTGTCTGGTTTTCTTTAAATAACGGTAACCTTTTGACATTCCGATTACCTGGCCTTTGTTGCAACAACTCCTATAGAACCTGGCTCCCCCCTTGCCTCCTGGGGGCAGCCCCTCAGAGCTGTCTGAGATGTTGTGTCCTGGGCCAAAGTCCTCAGTTTCATTCGTCAAATAAAACATAATCCTCAACTTTTAGGTTGTGCTTTTTTGTTTTTCAGTCGACATCCCTTTGACAACTTTTAGTATATTAACAATGTCACTGCATGGTGCAGGGGCCTTACAGAAATAGAAATATCATTAATTTTATGACTGTACAGTATCTGTTGTGGATGCCAGTGTTTCAGAGTACTGCCTACATAAGAATAGGAAGGCAATCAATGAAAATGTCACACTCCTCTCACAGGCGTCTTTGAACTTAAGCACAAACAGCTGGAAACAGGCACAGTGCCATCTCAACAGATGGGCTTGAGTCTCCACCAGGCAGGCAGATATGTGTACGTGGATATCAAACAGACAAGCATCCTGCTCTTGACATCAGAATATGTCACTTTAAACTTGTCCACCTATTTTCAGTGCATGGGTTGCCGATGTAGTTATGAAAAATAAAGAAAATAATATTGTGGAGCCAAACTAATGGCTACCATCTCTGGCAAAAAATAACCATCTTTCCTTTTTCTGCTCTCCTGAGTTTGGCTGCTATATCAACACTTTCTGTTTTAAAACAGTCTACAGCAAATCTGCATCATATTTTGTGACTTACAAGTATCCTTTATCAATATGTTCTTAACAGAGTCTTCTGGGAATAAAAAAAAAACTATAATTCTGTGATAAAATGCACTATACTATAAAGAGCTGTATGAATCACAGCACTGAAATTAATTCATGTAATACTACAAGTATAAAGAGAAAAACACTTTATATAATAAAAAGAAATACATGAAATGGGAGCAGTAGAATGGGTTTGCTTCTAGTAATGATGTCTTTACTGACTGTATAAAGCTTTCCCAATATTTCTCAGTTATGCCTAATAACAACTATGACAACAAGAAGGGAAGGTGTTATTTTCCCAATTCTGGAAGGTTATGTGGTAGATGGGAAAACGCCCCCGCCCCCAACAAAGAGGCCCAAGTCCTGATTCCTAGAACTTGTGACTGTTTCTTTGCAAAGCAAAAGGGACTTTCACAGCTATGATTAAGTGATGGATACTGGTTGAGCCCAATATAATCCCAATGTCCTTAAGAGAGGGGGCGGGAGGGTCAGAGCCATAGAAGGAGATGTCATGATGGGAACAGAGGCTGGAGTGACACAGAGAAGGGATACAAGCTGGGGACACAGGCAGCTCTGGAAGCTGAGAAAGGCAACGAAATGGATTCACCCCCAAACTGCCAGAAGGAACGCAATCTGCTTGACACCTTGATTTCTGGCCTCCTGAACCACAAAATAATAAAAGTCACTATGTTTGTGATAATCTGGTAGAGAGGCAATAGAAAGCTAATACAAATGAGAAAACTCACATTCAGACATTATAAATAATTTTACTCCAAATTTCAAAGCCCCAAATTATTAAGCCTACATCTGACCCTGGATACTTGACGTTTTTAGGGGCTGTAAAAAAATTAACGAACAGAAACCTCAACTAACTAGAGTCAGGAGATCAGAGGGGCAGCTTTCACACCCTGTGACACAGTGGAGGCCAACAGGAAGAAGAAAGACTCCTTTCCCATTAAGGACTCAGCCATGAAAAGCCACAGACTATGTTCACTGTGGCCCTTCCAAGTCTCTTTTCCTCTCTATAAAAGTTCTCCTTCCCTTGCTGTGCGGGGGATTTACATACACGCAGCTCACCATGGCTGCACACCACCAATTGCAATTCTCTGCTGAAACCCATCTTTGCTGAAGAGATATCTGGGCATCTATTTGTTTCAGGTCAACAGAGTAAGCCCATCATCCACAAAGACCTCTTATAATACTACCTAATGTGAAGAAAGCCTCATGCAACATAAACAGACCTATGGCAAAATCTTGAGTTAGGAGAAGTCAAAATCACATAAATAAGAGGCAGTAAAATGGAATTAGAAGGGGCCCTCCTGACTCAATTAGGATATGGTTATTGACATGGACACTGAGAGTTAGAGGCACAGAAGAGAGTTTAAGAAAACTGAGTCAAAATGATCACCAATGAGATAAAGCTAAAGTAAATACGATGTTCTGTATTTTTTTTTTTTTAATGTGATGGTCAGTGAGGTGAGGTCATAAGAGGAGACACAGGAAAGGCTCGGAAAATCAAAGTTTATTACACTCAGGGGTCTAGACACAGGATGCAAGTCACACCACATAGCAAGCACCAGTTTGTGATCGGAAGGCAGAAGACAGGAGTTCAGGGCAAGCACTAGACCAGAGCCTTTACTGGGATTTCCACGTGGAAGGCAAGGCAGGGCAGTTTAAAGAGTTTAGGATTGGTTCTCTGCAAAATTCTGCAAAGAATGTGACCAACAAGGGGTTAATTTCCAAAATATACAAAGAGCTCATACAGCTCAATATCAAAAATGAAACCAAACAACCCTATCAAAAACAGGCAGAAGGCCTAAATAGACATTTCTCCAAAGAAGATGTACAGATGGCCAACAGGCACATGAAAAGTTGCTCAACATCACTAATTACTATAGAAATGTAAATCAAAACCACAAATGAGATATCACCTCACAGTGGTCAGAATGGCCATCATCAAAAACTCTGCAAACAGTAAATGCTGGAGAGGGTGTGGAGAAAAGGGAACCCCCTTGCACTGTTGGTGGGAATGTAAACTGGTACAGCCAGTTTACATTCCATACATACATGGAGAACAGTATGGAGGTTCCTTAAAAAACTGAAAATAGAACTACTACATGAGCCAGCAATCCCACTCCTGGGCATATACCTGGACAAAACTCTAATTCGAAAAGAGCCATGCACCCAAATGTTCACTGCAGCACTCTTTACAACAGCCAAGACGTGGAAGCAACCCAAGTACCCATCAACAGACGACTGGCTCAGGAAGATTTTACTTTTACCATTAAGAATCACTTTTATATTATAACAGATAGTTGAGAACTGGGAATTGATTGACAAATCACAACTCACATTCCATCCAGAACAAATGCTGGAGGGGTTGCCTGTGAGGGCGACTGGCCTGCAAGTTCACAGTCAGTCTCTTGCTCTCATTGTCTCTGCATATAGAATTGAATTAAGTTAGACTGCCTGTATCCTTGAAGGGACTCCTCTCCACTGACAACTGGAGCTGAGTTTATCAGTTCACGTTTATTTTGTTCACATCTAAATGCAGGCCTGTGTCTTTCCAGGCTGTGTGGAATGAAGAGCATCTTAATCAGTGCCTTAGGGCTCTGATCAGAACTGAAATATGGATACAATCGCTTCTGTGCACACATCTAAAAATGTCACTTTTGCTCATCATCACTTCACTAGAAGGTTAGAAGATGACATCCTGGTACAAACTACATCTCCTTTCATGAGCCATATTTTAATTATCTAATTTCTTATGTTTGGCATAAATATTGGAGTTCCAGATTTTTTAAAGTGGGAGGCTGACATGAGAATTCTTTGAGCTCATTCAGTGTTGACCAATCTAATCTCACATTCATTACACGTACCCAGTTATACACTGATGAAGGCCTTTTTCCTGTTTCACTGCCCCCCATCTGCACACCAGGACCCTCCAGGCTCAACGTTCCTGCCAAAGGATCAATTTAAATGGTAAGGGGATTTCTTACACTTTTCTGCATAAAACTTTTAAATGTTTACCTAAGGTGTCCAAACTGTGCACCTCAGCCCTCTAAGTCTTATAAAATCTATCCCCTTCCCTCCTCCACTTCATATACTATATACTTGCACTGTCTATATTGTGGACATCAGCCTTTGTTGTTAAAACTAGCTGACCTTCCCCCTGCTTCTGCTTGGTGAAACCCTGTCCATCCTTCAAACTTCAGCTCAAGATTCTTTAACCATTTTTGTTACAAATGCTGAGATCAGTCCTAGAGCTTCTTGCTTTGTGCCATCAGCGTAGTTTGTACCAATTATACCAATAACCACCTATTGTACCAAGAATCACCAATAACTGTCTTTATTTACATATCTTTCTCTATGAGATTTTGAGTATTTTATGATCAGGGACAAGTTCTTGATTAAATTTCCACTCTTCTGTCTGATGAGCAAAAGGACTGACTGTCACAGAACAGGTACTCCAGGATATTTCTTTGAGGGATTAATTAATTAATTGGGGGATTTTTCCCTAAACTAAATAAACCCAATCTTACCTGACACTCAGAAAAGTTATATCAACTATAAATTGGTCAAAGTTACTCAGCCTGTTAATTAATTAATAAAACTATTTCAAAGTTCAGATGCTCAGTCTAATTTCAGTATTACCCTACATCCTTTCCAGGGTGCATGTATTCTGGAAGCAAACCGCCTTGCTCATTAACTCATTTGGTTTTTTTCTGGAAGAAACTGGATTGTTTGCCCAGCAACATCTATTCTCACTTTGGTTGAAATCGGCAAGACTGTCACAGGGAAGAATTCACATTTTCCATCAATTTCTGGAAAGTGCACCAGTACCAAATGTCATCACACTTGAGTTATACAGTACTGGGAATTAGTCTGAAAGGCTCATGTACATGCTTTCAAAGTTTAATGTCAATCTTCGTGGCATAACAAGTAAGGCAATCTACCGTCTCACGCAGGAGACTGGCCCTATGGTCACTGACTACTGCACCTGGTTCAATTAGTCAAATACTTCTGGACACTTTCAGTGGTGCTAAAGTTGGGTAAGATTCTGTGGGGCTCAAACAAAGGTGGAAGATACAGTCTACTCAGAAAATCTTTCTGTCTAGATGAGGGGGCAAAAAATCAACACATAAAAAGTACTGAGTAGCAAGGCAGAAGGATAATTCTATAGCATCGCTAGGGAAAATATGCTTGTCAGTTCAAAGGCACATATCATGAAGAGTAAAATCCTAAATTGAGTAACACATGTTTAAGGAGAGATGGATTTTGCAAATTGCTGGCTGAGTGGCTCAGACAGGAAGAGCAGAGACTCTGGGCACACGTGGGGTCCCAGGAGTTGGGATGATGTGGGAGGATTTAGCTCAGAGAAAGGATGGTTGTCATATGAAGAGGCTGAGATGAGGGATGGGAAAGGGTGATGACGCAAAGCAAGGGACAAAGCCGAATTCAGCAGGAGGGAGAAGACAACAGGAAGTCAGAAGGAGAGGAGGGCCAAACTGTCTTGTTCTGTTAACATCACCGGGTGGCAGGTGAGTCAGGAGATGTCCCTGTGCCACCATTTCTGCAGGTGTGGGAGAGGTAGGAACAGATCACCAGCAGACAGACAGCCAAGGTGATGAATTGTGCTCCTAGAATTCTGGCTTGGTTACTTCCCTCTATCTGACACCTGATCTTTCTGTCCCCATTTTTTAAAGCTGGAGAATGACAAAAATACTTGCCAGAAGTCACTATGTTCCAGGGCCTCACAGGAGAATAAAATGAAAGAATACGGGTACAAGTCCCCAGCACAGGTCCCGACACATTAGCTTCCTTTCCTCCGTGCAAGGAAAACAAACACACACAGCCAGAAAGGGAAGGCCACCACTGACTGACTATTTCTACAAGAGCAGAAATACATTTCCTAATTTCTTTCATGAGCATGGAAGACAAAAAGGATCTGTACAAAAAGGACAGCGTGAAAATATTTAAGGACCCATATGCAAAACAGGGGCTTCAGTTCACACTCAAATTAATCCAAAATATTATACAAATTTCTTGCCTAGAGCAGGTATTTCAATCTCTTAAATGCACTGACACTTACCAAAAATGAGGCACTCGTAGAAAATTCCCATTTTTGTAGTTTTGAAAGGATATCAGATGTATGTAATCAGTCACAAGTGTCTTTCCCAGAAAGAACTATTTTCCAGCAAAAATCTGACTTACACACATCAGGGCGAGCACCTCACGGTAAGAGCCCTCCTTCCCTGTAATTGGGGCACTACACAGGAATCCCAGCACCTGATCTACTTTGGCAGCAGCATGACAACAGGTTACCACTCCATATTCTCCAGACAAAAGAAAGGAGGATGAAGCCCAGCTGTTCATAAAGGCAGCCCAAACGGAGACTGAAGAGGCTGAAGCTACAGCCCAACAATGCCCAATTCGGCGAACACCTGTGAAACTGTGTTAAGCACAAGGGTTAGCAGGAACTCACAAAAAGCAGAAGAAACTCACAGAAAACATTTTGGAAGGTTTTGATTTAAAAGGCTGCATGACAGCTCAATATCAAGAAAACAAACAACCCAATCCAAAAATGGGCAGAAGACCTAAATAAACATTTCTCCAAAGAAGGTATACAGATTGCCAACAAACACATGAAAGGATGCTCAACATCACTCATCATTAGAGAAATGCAAATCAAAACTACAATGAGGTATCACCTCACACAGGTCAGAATGGCCATCATTAAAACATTTACAAACAATAAATGCTGGAGAGAGTGTGGTGAAAAGGGAACCCTCTTGCACTCTTGGTGGGAATGTAAATTGATACAGCCACTATGGAGAACAGTATGGAGGTTCCTTAAAAAACTACAAATAGAACCACCATACGACCCAGCAATCCCACTACTGGGCATATACCCTGAGAAAACCATAATTCCAAAAGAGTCATGTACCACAATGTTCACTGCACCTCTATTTACAATCGCCAGGACATGGAAGCAATCTAAGTGTCCATCGACAGATGAATGGATAAAGAAGATGTGTGACATATATACAATGGAATATTACTCAGCCATAAAAACAAAATTGAGTTATTTGTAGTGAGGTGGATGGACCTAGAGTCTGTCATACAGAGTGAAGAAAGTCAGAAAGAGAAAAACAAATAAATACCGTATGCTAATGCATATATATGGAATCTAAAAGAAAACTGGTTCTGATGAACCTAGGGGCAGGATAGGAATAAAGACACAGATGTAGAGAGTGGACTTGAGGACATGGGGAGGAGAAAAGGGAAGCTGGGACGAAATGAGAGAGTAGCATGGACATATACACACTACCAAATATAAAACAGATAGCTAGTGGAAAGCAGCCACATAGCACAGGGAGATCAGCTCGGTGCTTTGTGATGACATAGAGTGGTGGGATAGGGAGGGTGGGAGGGAGACACGAGAGGAAGGGTATATAGGGATATATGTATAGGTATGGCTGATTCACTTTGTTATACAGCAGCAAGTAACACACCACTGTAAAGCAATTAAACTCCAATAAAGATGTTAAATAAATAAATAAATAAATAAAAGACTGCATGAGAAAGGTTTTAGGTGGCTTAGAACTTGCTTCTCCTTTAGAAACACATTTGGTTTGCTTTTACAAAGGAACCACAGAGCATGAGTTTTGTAAAGCTCCCTAATACACTGGCACAGTGAAACTTTATGTCAGGCTATGCAAATGCGTGCTATACATACACACACACACACACACACACACACACACACACACGCACACACACACACACATATATAGAGTTTAACAGCATCAAGAATTGCATTTTAAGTATTTTTATAGTATTACATAGTCATGAGATCATGTCAGATTTACCAATGATCACAAATGATCTGCATCTTAATTTCTAGCACCGGTGAATGGGTACCAACTGCCTGGAGTACTGTGCTCAAGACACTGAACCTACAGCAAGTTCAGTGAGACAGGTGTGATTAACTATGCTTGTGCAGAGAACAGGTGAGAGAGTGGCTGCACACATACTATACATTCAGCAGTTCTCAATTTAACTACAATTTATGAAAATCACCCCACTCCAAGAAGAATTTAAAAATAGGTAGATTTCATTTATTTATTAAAATTTTGATGCATCCTGTGCTATAAATGATCCCAAGAATAACCAAGCAGCATGTGCAACACCTTATTTTAGAACAAAACAATCACAAAAATAAAATAACTCATCAAAAAAACATATTATGTCTCAGGAGTCTCACTACACTTGTTTATGACTGTGTGTTAGAACTTACCATACCAGATCTTCTTCTCACAGGAGACTGTGAGTTCTTTGAGGCTAGGATGACATCATACTCATTTTACACCTAAGCTATCATACTGTCTAGAACACAATTGGTCCTCATTTAAACTTTATTGAAGGAACCATCAAAGGAAGGAAGGATGGAAAATTCAGTGGACAACAGAATAAGAGGTGTTAGAGACTGGAAGAAATGTTGAGGCTTTTTTCTGGGATTTTGAAACTGGAGTCAAAATCCAGTTAACTGAAGCGTATTTAAGATAGGTAAAGAGACAACTAAAGTATAGTGTCTCTTCTGTTTGCGTGTCTGTTTTGCTGTTACACTTGATCTTTTGGAAAGTACGATCCTTCATCTTCCCCTTTAATTACAACTAGTTTATTCCAATCTAAGTTTGAAATTAGTATAGGTCTTGGAAGAACAATTAAAGTCCAAAGTCTTACTATTATAGACCCATTATACGACCTTTGCTATGACTTCCATTAAAATACTTCAGGATAAACTATGTCATATATATTTGCACATGTTCAGCTTAATCTAGGACCTTAGAATGGTTAGTTACATGTGAGGGAACAGAATCAGGCATCAGTGCTGCAGAAAGTGGCATCTGTGCTCCTATCAGGAATCAGTGCAATCAGAGGCAGTAATCTGTCATTTCCACTTTGTCAACAACATTAATATTGAAGTTTGTTCATTAGCTGAAAGAATGTTAGAAATAATTTTTTTATGGTAAAATGAATGTTCAAGATTTTAACAGGCAGGAAATAATCATAGAGGTATCTCAGTTGTGTACCAAAAATATACAGCATCTGGACTAACCAGTGCCCCCAGAGCACTGTGCTGTCAGGGGTCCTGTTGGCCCCACATCCCTCCTTTTCACAAAGCATCGGCCACTTCACTCAGTCACAAGGCCGACTGGTCCTTCTCTCTACATCCATTCATTGACCTCTAAGTCAAACCTGATGCAAAGTGCTAATTACAGTGTATTCATTAATAAATGTAAATTCCCAGAGGCACAGAATAGGTATATGGTAATTTCCTTGATTCCTAAAAACGTTTGTATGATTGGAGAAACTTGACCTTAGACTTACTTTCATTATGGCATTCCACCTGATATGGATTAGTTGGCCCCCCAAAACATCTATCCATTATCAGCTAACAATATTCACCAAAGGCACATGATACTTTCTGAACCACTGAATTGTCCTGGGTCAGTTTGCAACAATAACGCGCTCATTGTCAACATACTACAATTGCTGCTATCAATGTATTTCTCTTGTCCAATAGCCTAAACACCCTTTGGGGGGCAGGATTTGTACCTTATTCAGATCCTAATATATAATAGTTTTCTAATAAAGAATTTTAGATCAACAAACGATTAAGCATCCTGAATCACTCAGAAAGCAGCATAAATATTCACGTAAAAGTCAACCTGCTTGGTAAGCAGACTGTGACATTCCTAACAGAACATAAAACAACATTTACATTGGGATATTGACAACACTGTATAAACAATGATTCTCCAACCGTCACACCATGGCTGTAGAACAAATAACAACCCCTGCTTTTGGGTTACTGACACATTTTTTTACCACTGACATCTCAACCCGACTTCTTTCCTTTCACCTCCTGAACAACTATTATGATATAGCCGATCATGAAATGTCCTGGCTACTTGACAGCCCCCAATCCAGAGCTGATTCTTACTTTCCTCCTCCTTCCTTAGAATCACAAGTCCAAATTCTATTAAAAGCTTCTTTCCACTCTTGTTACTAAAACATTTCTAAGTTCCCCTCTGGAATGTATTTTCTCTCATTTCAGGAATTCAAATAAACATAATTTATTTGAATATGGCTAGGTTTTCAGTGGCCTTTGGCTGGTGGGCTTAGAATAATAATTAAATAAAAGAATAAAGGGTTTGAATCTCTTTGAATTTGTAAATTACATACAGCGTATAAAACTATACTGAATATTAAGTTATTCTTGCTATAGTTATAGTTTTTAAAATCCAAATTTTATCTGATTATTTTAATGTTTTCTTAGTTCACAACCTTTAGATTCCTCAACATTTTGTGACTTTTCGGCCTTAATCATCCATTGTTTGGCTGTACTATCATCACTAAGCCCCACTGTGATAATTATGAACTTCATAATAGTCTTTAACAGTTTATGCAATATATTTATCTCCTTTAAGCAAATTAAATGGAGGTTAACAGAGAAGAACACTGACCTCCTTCTCATCTTGGAAATTGCATTGTAAAGGGGGAGGATACAGATATCTATGAGTCGTCTCTAATTAGAAAGAGCAGGCTAGTGAGGGAATTCTATGAGAATCAGCCCAGGGCCACAGCATAGAAAATTGTAACTTCAAAGCTTTGCTAATGTTTGTGATTTGTTCACATCTGTTGTATCCTAATCAGGAGTATACGCTCCAGGGATGGTCACCTGGCATGTAAAAGACCCTAATAAGAGAAACTGACAGTAATGCAATAATAGTAGGAGACTTCAATACCCCACATCAAATAATGGAGAAAACACCCATACAATCAATAAGGAAACAGCTGATTTAAACAGCACTATTGACCAAACAGACCTAATAGACATGTACAGAACCCTCCACCAACAGCAGAAAAACCCTTTTCTCAAGTGCACTCAAAACAAGCTCCAGGACAGATCATATGTTAAGTCACAAAACAAGTTTCAATAAATTTAAGATCAACATCATTCTAAGTATCTTTTCTGGCCACAGTGGAATGAAACTAGACACAACTAACAGTAAGAAAACCAGAAAATTCTAAAATACATGGAAACTTAACAACATGCTCATAAACAATCATTAAGTCAAAGAGGAAATCAAAACAGAATTTTAAATATATCTTGAGATAAAAATAAAAGCAGAAAATACCAAAATTTATGGAATGCAGCCAAAGCATTACTAACACAAAAGTTCACAGTGATAAACATTTTCATTTCATAATATATACAGTTATCAATTCATTATGTTGTACACCTAATACAATGTTATATGTTGATTATATCTCAATGAATAAAAAGAAAGACCTCAAATAAACAACCTAATTTTTAACCTCAAGGCAATAGAAAAGGAAAACAAAGCTAACAGAAAGAAGAAAATAATAAAAATTAGAGCAGAAAAAAAGGAAAACAGAAAAACAAAAATCAACAAAACAAAGAGTTGTTTTTCAAAAAGATAAAATTGACAGCCATATTAACTTGGAAAACAAAGACTGAAATAAATAAAATAAAAAATGAAAGAGAACACATTATAATGAATGCCTCAGAAATAAAAAGGATCAAAAGAGATTTTTATGCTCAATTATACACCAAAAAATTAAATAAACTAGAAAAAATGGATAATTTCCTAAACATACAGCCTACTAAAACTGAATTAAGAAAGAAAAATAATGAACAGACCAATAACAAATAAGGAAACTGAGTCAGTAATCAAAAACATCCCAACAAAGGGACACCCAGGACAAGATGCCTTCACTGGTGAATTCTACTTAACCTTCAAAGAAATATTAATACTAATCCTTCTTAAAATCTTCAAAAATATGGAAAAGGGAATACTGTGAAACTCATTTTATGAGGTCAGCATCACCCAGATACCAAAGCCAGGTAAACACACCACAAGAAACACAAATAAACAAAACAAAAGAAAAACTACAGGCCAATAAACTTGATTAACTTCAATGAAAAATATTATCAATAAAATACTAGCAAAACCAATTCAATAGCACATCAAAAGGAATATACACAATGACTAAATGGGCTTTATCCCCAAAATGCAAGGAAGATTTAAATCAGTCACTGTGATACACCACTTTAACAGAATGTAAGACAATATCAACATGATCATATCAACAGACTCAGAAAAAAAATTTAACAGAATTCAACATCTGTTCATTATAAAAGCTCTCAACAAATTAGTTATAGAATGAAATTGCCTCAACACAATAAAGGCTGTATGTGAATGTGACATGCAAATGTCATAATCAACCAGGAGAAACAAAAAGCTTTTCCTCCACAATCTGGTACAAGGCAAGGATGCCCACTCTTGCTATTTCTATTCAAAACAACACTGGAAGTCCTAGCCAGAGCAATTAGATAAGAAAAATAAATAAAATCCATCCAAATAGAAAAGTAAGTAACAGTACCTCTGCTTGCAGATGACATCATCAATATGCAGAAAAACCTAAAGACAAAAATAAAAAAAAAAAACTGTTAGAACTCATTAAAAATTTCAGTAAATTTATAATACACAAAGTCAACAAACAAAAAGCAGTGGCTTTTCTATAAACAAACAATAAACTATCCAATAAGGAAATTAAGAATACAATCCCACTGACAACAGCAACAAAAATAATACTAAAAAAAAACTTAGCCAGAGATAAAAGACTTGTACACTAAATATGACAAAACATTGAGGAAGGCAGTTAAAGAAAACAAATAAATAGAAAGACATTCCTTGTGCATGGATTAGAAAACTTAATATTGTTAAAATGTCCATACTACATGAAGCGATCTACAAAATCAATGCATTTGTAACCAAAATCCTAATTACATTTTTTATAGACATAGAAAAACAAACCTAAAATTCATATGGAACCACAAAGATCTTGTGTAGCCAAACAACTTTGAGGAAGAAAAACAAAGCTGGAGCCAGACATCACACTCTTTATTTCAAAATATATTACAAAGGTACAGTAATCAAAAGAGTATGACACTGGCAATGATTTTTTTTGGAAATGACATCCAAATTATAGGCAAAAACAGCAAAAACAGATGAGTGGGACTGCACCAAATTAAAAGGTTTCTGTACAGTAAAGGAAACAGTCAATAGAGTGAAAAGGTAACAAATGAAAACAGAGAAAACATCTGCAAACTGTATATCTGAGGCAGGGGTGGGGGGTGGGGCTTACTATCTAAACTGTATAAAGGACTCAAACAACTCAATGGCAAGAAAACAAATAATCCAACCAATAAAATGGGCAAAGGACCTGAGACATATCTCAAAAGAACACATTATAGATGGCCAATGGGTGTATAAAATTTTCTAAAAGTTCAACATCACTAATTACCAGGAAAATGCAAATCAAAACCAAACGAAGGTATCATCTCACACCTGTTAGAATGGCTGGCATCAAAAAGACAAGAGATAACAAATCATGGTAAGGATGTGGAGAAAAGGGAAAACTTGTACACTGTTGCTGGGAATATAAGCTGGTGAAGCCCTTATAGAAAACAGTATAAATGTTTCTCAAAAATAAAACTACCATATGATCCAGCAATATCGCTTTTGGGGATAGGCCCAAAAGAAATGAAATCAGTATATCTAAAAGGTATCATCACTCCCATGTTCATTGTACCATTACTCACAGTAACTAAAATATGGAAATAAAGTAATGTCCACTGACAGATATACAATGGACTACTACTCAGCTTGAAAAAAGAAAGAAAATCATGCCACTTGTGACAATATTGATGACCTCAGTGAACATTAAGTAACATCAACCAGGCACAGAAAGACAAATATGGCATGAACTCACTTATATGTGGAATCTAAAAAAGTTTAACTGATAGAAACTGAGAGTAGAATCATAGTTGCCAGAAGCTGTGGGTTAGAAGATGGGGAGATGTTAGTCAAAGGCTACAAAGTTCCAGTTATATGGGATGAATAAGTCCTGGAGATCTAACCTGCAGAATGGTTATTATAGTTAAGAGTATTGTATTGCATACTTGAAATTTGCTAAGAAACTGGATCTTAAATACACTTACTACAAAATAAAACTATGTGAGGGGATGGAAGTGTTAATTAGCTTGACTGTGGTAATTATTTCACAATATATATACACAAAACCAAACAACATGTTGTAACTTTAGATACATACAATTTTTATTTGACCAAAAAAATTTAAAGACCCTTAAAGGAGTCTCCATTACAATGGCACTACTAATGTTACATTACCTCCATATGTATAAAAGAGGATCGATTAGCAAAAATATATTAGAAATTACTTTTCTGTTGGGGAAATAATGTTCATAGATGTGTCGATTGCTTAAAAACATACCCAGTTATTGTCTTATAGAATAAAATATTTGAACAGAAGGTACTTTAGAGATCATCTGGTGAAAAACCTTATATTACAGAAAATAATTTGAAGCAAGAAGAAAATAAATAGCTCATGTCAATGTCAAAACAATTAAAAGTAAAACCAGGAATACATGGGGTACTAACTGACAAGAAATGTTTTGGATTTAGTTAGACTTGGGTTAATATCGCATTTTGGCCACTCAAGGTTTGTGCCAAGTTACTTAAATTTATGGTGCTTCAGTTTTCTCAAGTGTAAAACATAAATAAGGATACTAACCTATTTGGGATGTTGTAAGGATAAAATATAATTTAAAAGCATTTAATGTTATGCTATTGTTTTTGAAATATCCTAACAAGCTAAGAAATTGAATTAATTAAATAAAAACTTAGTTTTATATTTTATTTCAATGAAACATCAAATACAATGAATCAATTTAGGTTCAGCAAATTTTGAGTAAGAAAGATCTGAAATAAAAAGGGCTTTATAATTTATGTCTATACATTTTTATTTTATGTTTTTAATAATTCATGTAAATTTATTATGAAGAAATTGAATTTCAGAGCTAATAAGTTGTTTGTCCCAGTCTTAAAGCTAATAAGTGGAGGGAAAGGAATAAAGACGCAGACATAGAGAATGGACTTGAGGACACGGGGAGGGGGAAGGGTAAGCTGGGACAAAGTGAGAGAGTGGCATGGACATATATACACTACCAAATATAAAATAGATAGCTAGTTGAAAGCAGCTGCATAGCACAGGGAGATCAGCTGGGTGCTTTGTGACCACCTAGAGGGGTGGGATAGGGAGGGTGGGAGGGAGACCCAAGAGGGAGGGGATATGGGGATATATGTATATGTATAGCTGATCCACTTTGTTATAAAGCAGAAACTAACACACCATTGTAAAGCAATTATACTTAGTAAAGATGCTAAAAAAAGAAAAAAAAAAAGCTAATAACTGGAGGAACAGGCAGTGATCCTAAGTCTTTTCAGACTCTCAAGTGCTACATAATATATTATACAGCCACTGCGTTAGAATAAAGACAGGCAAAAGGCACCATGGTGATCACAGATACACAGCTGTTATTTAAACAAAGACAGAGCACCAGAAAGCCATGATTTTAGAGCTAACACATTTCACATTCTGCTTTGGATATACTACAGACATCTATACCCTGTTCTCCAAAACAATAGTGACCAAAGATAAAAAGAAAATTCACTTCTTCCACACTACATAATACTTATTATACATTGCCTAAGGAGATTCACTTTTTTCCTATATAAATAATAAAACTGTCAAAGAATCTTAAAAAATCATAAAGGCCACTGGTTTTGAAGTATAAATACGGACTTTTGTACTAAACATGAAAGCAAATATGACTGAATCATAAATCTGAAAAACATTTCAAAAGAACATTTAATCTATCGCCTGCCTCAAGAAAGAACTTCACCGAAACTATTTCTGTGAGATGTTAAATACCTCCAGAGAAATACTAACTTCCCAAATATTTCAGAATTTTATTGAACCTATAAAAGACTACACAAAATATATTGTATCCTAGTCTACCAATGCAAGTGTATAGGAATGTGAACCTTTTTTTCTATAATTTAATCTTTATGTCCAGCCCAAACCTATTGCTATCAGTAAGTTTTCCCAGAATTGTGAACTGATTAGAGCAAAGGCATTTGGGTTTGTGGGTGGGCTCTGAACCCGGGCCACCAGTCTGAACAGGAATTGGCTAAGGTGCTAATGTTATCGGGTGGCAGGACATTTTTGTTTCCATGGTTCTCTGTGCTTTCACTCAGCTACTTCACTTGCTGATCCTCTCAGAACAGAAACAGCACAGTCATCTTCTATCTGGGGTCTTGTCTCTTCTCAGGCACCAGAGCAGAAAGCGAGTCTCTCTTCAGTAGGCATGACTGCATCAGACAATATTACCAAGATTGAATCTGTTTCCTTTAACATCTCAGATAAGCTTTTCTCTAATTTGGATTAATCCATAGGCAGGTGCTTTCTCGATTATCTTCACTGAACTTATCATGGTGGAGAGAAAAATTCTCTAGTTTTTCTTCTGCCAGCTTTACTGGGGTATAATTGTCAAATAAAAATTATACATATTTACATTGTACAACGTTTTGATATATGTATATATACACTGTGAAAGTATTACCACAGTGAAGCTAATTAACATATCCATCACCTCACACAATGATTTTTTGTGTGTGGTGGAACATTTAAGATCTACTTTCACAGCAAATTTAAGGTGTGCAGTATAGTATTATTAACTGTAGTCCCCATTCTGTACACTAAATCTCCAGAACTTATCCAACCTACATAACTGAAAAGATGAGAGTGAAATACATGAAATACAGACCAAAAAATAGAAAACATCAATGAAACTAAGAGCTGGTTCTTTGAAAAGATAAACAAAATTAAATTGATCAACCTTTAGCTAGACTCACTGAGAGAACCCAAATACAAATAAATAAAATCATAAATGAGTTAAAACAACAGAAATACAAAGAATCTTAAGAGATTACTAAAAATAATTATATGCCAAAAAATTAAAAAACCTAGAAGAAATGGATAAATTCCTAGAAACATATAATCTTCAATACTGAATCAGGAAGAAATAGAAAATCTGAAGAGACTGATTAGTAGTTATGAAATACACTTGGTAATCAAAAATCTTCCAATGAACAAAAGTCCAACACCAGAGAGCTTCAGAGGTGAATTCCACCAAATATTTAAAGAAGCGTTAATACCTAGTCTCTCAAACTGTTCCAAAAATTTGAAGAGAAAGTAACACTTATGAACTCATTTCACAAGGCCAGCATTACCTTGATAGCAAAACTAGATAAAGAAATAGAAAAAATAAAATTACAGGCAATATCCTCGATGAATGAAAAATTCTCAACAAAATGTTAGCAAACTGAATTTAACAACAAATTAAAAGGATCATACTTCATGATCACGTGGGATTTATTCCAGCAATGCAAGGATGATTCAATATCTGTAAATAAATCAACACGATACACCATGAAACACCATATGAACAAAACAAAGGATAAAATCCTATGATCATCTCGAGAGATGCAGGAAAAACATATGACAAAATTCAATATCCATTTATGATAAAAATTCTCAACAAAATGGGTATAGAGAAAACAAACCTCAACATAACAAAGGCCAAATATGGTAAATCCACAGCTAGCATCATATTCAATGGTGAAAATCTGAAAGCTTTTCCTCTAAGTTTGGGAACAAACAAGGATGCCCATTATTGCCAGACGTGAAACCATAAAATTTCAAGAAGAAAACACAGGCAGTACACTCTTTGACATAACTCTTCATAATATGTTTTCTGGATCTATCTCCTCAAACAAGGGCACCAAAAGCAAAAATAAACAAACAGGACTACATCAAAATAATCTAAAAAATTTTTTGCACAGAGAAGAAAACCATCAACAAAACAAAGAATAGATAACCTACAAATGGTAGAATATGTTAGCAAATGATATATTCAACAAGTTAATATGCAAAGTATATAAAGCACTTACACTACTCAATATCGAAACAAAAAATAATCTGATATAAAAACGGGTAGAGGACTCAAACATTTTTACAAGGAAGATACAGGTGGCCAACAGACATATAAGATGCTCAACATCACTAATCATTGGGGAAATGCAAACCACAAAAACAATGAGATAACACCTCACACCTGTCAGAATGGCCATCATCAAGAGGACAGGAAATAACTGTTGGCAAGGATCTGGAGAAAAGGTTCACTGTTTGTGAGAAGGTAAATCGGTAGAGCCACTGTGGAAATCAGTATGGAGGTTCTTCAAAAAATTAAAAATTTACCAACCATATGATTCAGCAATTCTACTTCTGGTTATTTGTCTGAAGAAAATGAAAACACTAACTTGAAAAGATATACACACCCCTATGTTCATTGCAGCATTTTTTTACAATAGCCAAGACAGGGAAGCAACCTAAGTGTCCACGTAGAGATAAAAAACCTGTGGTATACGTATATAATAAAATATCACTCAGCCTTAAAAAGAATAAAATCTTGCTATTTGCAACAACATGGATGGAAATGGAGGGTATTATGCTAAGTGAGATAAGTCAGAGAAGGACAACGTACGATTTCAATTATACGTGGAATCTAAGACAAACGAACAAACAAAACAATACAGAAGCAGACTCATAGATACAGAGACTAAATTGATGGTCACAGGACAGGAGGAAGAAGTAGGGGTTGTGTTAAATAGGTGAAGGGGATTAAATGGTACAAACTTCCAGTATAAAAAAAATAATAAATAAGTCACAAGGATGTAACATACAGGGAGGGAGGGAGACGCAAGAAGGAAGAGATATGGGAACATATGTATATGTATAACTGATTCACTTTGTTATAAAGCAGAAACTAACACACCATTGTAAAGCAATTATACCCCAATAAAGATATTAAAAAAAAAAAAAAGAAAAAAAAAAGGATGTAACATACAGCATAGGGAATGTAGTCAATACTACTGCAATAACTTTTATGGTACAGATGGTTACTAGATTTATCATGGTAATCAGTTTGTAAGGTATATAAATGTCAAATCACTATATTGTACACCTGAAACGAATATAATATTGTATGTCAACTGTACATCAATTAAAAAAAAACACTATCCAATGCCTCTTTTATAATAGAAATACTTTCACTTCATGAATGGTGTCATTGCCTTCTTTATGTGTCTGTCTCTGCCTTTCTTTCTCTCTTTCAATCAATCTGTCTCTCTATGTCTTTTCTCTCTCAATCTCTCTCTCCATAACACTGACATACACATTCACAGCCAAAGAGAATCATGCAATTATTTAAAATGAAATGATTGTCTTCTAATTGTGAATTATTTTTCAGTCTGAATAATGTCAAATTGTTCAACACTGCTCAACCTGTATATTTGTTTAGATATGAGCAAAAACAAAGGTGAGACAAAATTAAAATTCCTTATTTCACATTTGGTTGCAGACTTACAGGACAATGTTATGTTTTAGAAATAACTTCTTTATAATTGATGTCAGATGCAAGAATGGATTCACAAAAGGCAAAATAACATAAAGCAATTCTTTTCAATGTGATTTATTTTTGTTCCTGTTGCTGAAAAAAGAACAAATGTTACTTAGCCAATAGTTCAGCAAGTACCCTGGGGTATATACTTAATGAAGTAAATCTCACTTAAGCCTTGGGCCTAGAAAAATGGGGCAAACATTATGTCCTTTCAGAAAAACTCATCAATTGCTTTGTCAACCTCTTCTCTAAAGTATCCACATGCTAAATGACTGAAACTTAAAGGTGAAAATAAATCATTCCAGCAGAAAAATCCCTTATAAGAATGTGCAATTGTCTTCAAATAATCTCAAAAATTTGTTTACAAAGAAATAAAAAGAAACTTAAATATTTACGTACAAATGTGTTTCTAACTTTTGGAATTTTTTCTGAAACAAATATTTGAAATGAGTAGACTAAGAATAAACTATAAAGATATTTTTAGTAGCACTGTAAATTTTTTATACAAACAATATGTCTAGTTCTAGGTACCTGCCAAGATAAGTTAGATCTCATTCAAATAATGAAATATATTAATTCAATGAAAAATATGGTTTATAAATATTTATTTGACTAAAAGGAGTTTGTATTATCTTGTTATATGTACAATGTTTAAATGTACTAGCTATGAACTTGAAGCCAATTTTGTCATAAGAAATATTTGTCTGAGTGCATGTTTGTATGCATAGGAAAAAGCATTATGCATCAAATTATTAACAACACTTTTCCCTAGATGGATGTACTAAAGGCTATTTTTCTTTATTAAGTATTCTTTATTTCTTCCCTCATGTTTGAGGTATAATAAAAGTTAATGGAGTCACAGACTAAGTTTGGCCTTATAATAAAATACCATTAGCACCCCCTCAAAGTCTTATTTTGAAGGCACAAAGTGTTCTTTACATAAACTGGGTGTTGGTGCTTAAAATCATATCATTGACTTTTCATTCTTTTGAGCATTTAAAATCCCCCATTAACCCTCAGGAGTGTAAAGCTACTAACGTAGTAAAATGTAAAATGGGACTATAGGAATTAGGGTCTCAGGAAATAGACAAGATGTATAGAAATGCGATAGAGAAAAAGACAAACTTCATTTTTTCCCATTTTTTCCTTAGGCCTTGCAATGACAAAAATCACTGCTAAAATTTACCTAGGGTCTATTTGTCACAGAGCATCATAAAATAGGCATGATATCCATACAGATAACATTTCAACTCAATTTAAAAATGAATAATTTATATTTCTAAGCAAAGTTTAGAAGTGCTTTTCAATTGGAAGCTTCAATATAAAGCTATGATTCTCAAAGATTTAAAAGGTGAATAAGACACTTCACTAGGCAAATACCAAAACAATCAACTTTTTTTCTTTGTTGACACAGTGAGATTGAAAGAGAGATTTTCTTTTTCTCTCTCTCTTTTTTTTTTTACAATTTATTTAAACTAAAAACAAAAAAAATTAACCCATTTGTCCAATTCCCCACCCCTTGCCTCTGGCAACCACCAATCTGTTCCTGTTCTCTGTATCTATGAGTTTGTATCTATTTTATAAACATATTTAGAAAACGTATTTTTAGATTCCATATATAAAATAGATCATCCAGCATTTGTCTTTCTCTGACTCGTTTCACTTACCATAAAGCCAATGAATGGACTTTTACCAAATGCCCATCCATGTTGTCAAAAATGACATAATTTCATTCCAAATAAATAATGAAATGACTGAATAACATTCCACTGTGTGTGTATGTGTGTATAATTCAATTTATTTATCCATTCATCCACTGATGAACACTTAGACTGTTTCCATATCTTGGGTAATATACATAATGCTGAAATGAACTCAGGAGTGTATATATCTTTTCAAGTTAGTGTTTTTGATTTCTTTGAATAAATACCCAGAAGTGGAACTGCTGGATCGTATGGCAGTTCTATTTAAAATTTTTGAGGAACCTCCATACTGATTTCCATAGTGGCAGCACAAATTTACCTTCCCAGCTCTTGCACAACTGTTCCTTTTTCTCCAAATCCTCACCAACACGTTATTTCCAGTCTTTTTGATAATAGCCAGTCTAACAGGTGTGAGGTGATAGCTCATTGTGGTTTTGATTTTATTTTCCTGATGTTTAATGATGCAGAGAATCTTTCATGTACCTATTGGCCATCTGTATGTCTTCTTTGAAAAAATGTCTATTTAGATCTTCTCCCCACTTATTAATTTAAACGTTAAAGTTTTATAACTTTAATATATTTTGGATACTAACCTCTTATCAGATAAATGGTTTGAAAATATTTTCTCCCATTCACTAGGTTGCCTTTTCATTCTGTTGACAGTTTCCTTTGCTGTACAGAAGTTTTTGCTTTTTGTGTGTGTTTTGTTTGTTTTGTTTTTGTTTTCAGTTTGATATAGCCCACTTGTTTATTTTTGCTTTTGTTGCTTTTGCTTCTGGTATCAGATTCAAAAAGTCATCTCGAAGACCTATGTCAAGGAATTTACTGCCTATATTTTCTCCTAGGAGTTTTATGGCTTCTGATCTTATGTTCAAGTCTTTAATTCATTTTTAATTAATCTTTGTGTGTAGTGTAAGGTAGTAGTCCAGTTTTATTCTTTCGATTGTGGCTGTCCAGTTTTCCCAACACTATTTATTTAAGAGACAATCTTTTCCTAATTGTATATTCTTACCTACTTTGTCATAAATTAGCTAAGGATGAATGAGTGTATTTTTTTCTGGGCTCTCTGTTCTGTCCCATTGATCTATGTGTCTGCTTTTATGCCAACACCACACTGTTTTAAGTACTACAGCTTTGTAATACAGTTTGAAGTCAGGGAGCATGATACCTCCAGTTTTGTGAGAGGACATTTCCTTATTGCAATATAAGTGCATGTGCTCATCGAGGAAGGTCTATGAGACACTGATTTTCAAAACATCAATCCTTATACCTTTCAAAAATATATATAAATTTTTCATTAAAATCAACTTACATTATCTAGAAATGCATTTGCTATTATTGACATTTTAAAGTATTTCTTGTGTGGAGGACCACATTTGAAGATTGTATTGAAATATTTATCGTGAAGTAAACTATTTATTTTTATGGATTTTATTTTCCCAATTATTTCCATGTAGTTAACTAGGTTCTACCATTCAGCTCCAAAAAGTTGTTCAGGTTGACTGCCTCTACACTGCTATCCATATTTGCTATATCTATATATCATATCTAGACATGGGCGGACATAGTTATTTTTGTCAGAAAATGACAAAATTGGCAATAAAACCAAGTCTGAAATATAAAAGAAAATAGGTTTTGAGTTCCCAAAGTGTCTCATTTACAGGAAAGAAATATATTTAGTGAACTGGAATGTCTGAGCTAAAGTGAATTTACAAGGTTACATGTCTAACAACTTATACTATATACAATAGACGCAGCAACAAAATAAAATTTCCATTTATTGTCAATAACTACATGTCCAATTTAAATATAACATGTTAAACTGAATACCTACATGTCCATTTGCAGATCTAATACCTCATCTTGATATTTTAAGACAATCCCCTTTGGAATAAAATTTCATATGTTCAGTAATGTGTACACAATAGAAATTAATAAATGCAGCATTAGAATTGCTTGCCTACTATTCTAAGTAGCTCCAGAAAGAAATAAAGGAAGAAATAAAGGAATGAAGAAAGAAGAAAAAAAGGATGAAAGGAAGGGAAAGAAGGTAGGACCTCCAAATATCATGCTATTTAAGAAAATGTTTAATTTAAATGACTGAAGTATCATGGATTAATATAAGACACTGGACAGTCAATTGGTTAAAAAGTTGGAGAAAATGAATAAGAATTCTGATGGAAAATGTTAGTAAATTCCATTTATTTAAAAGCTTTAATTTATATAACTCTTCGGATTGAAATATATTGAAAGTGTCCACTAGTTAGAAAGATTGTCTCTTTGAGCAAACTCTAGTTAGGCTCTCCTGAACTTTCTTTTTCATCTAGCCCTCAACTGTTGGACTTTTGTGTTTATCTCTTCATTGTCCAATTCTAGCAAGAATTCTGTCAAGTTGGTTTAGTCAGAATCCTCCATCCTCAATATCTGATCACCCTTGATATCTGATCAGGTCCCTTATGCTCCAACATTTCCCAGGTGATGTCTGATCACCGCAGACTGCCTACAGCAAGGATCCCGTTAGGTGAGTTTAGCCAGAGTTCTTCCTTACTCCTGATGTTTCCTCTTAGTAATTTTCCATCTAGGGCCCCCACCCCCATTCATTGGTTATAAATTCCCACTTTTCCTTGTTGTATTTGGAGTTGAGTTTAATCTCTCTCCCACACTACAAACTGCAGTGGTCTCTACACCTATGGTGATGGTCCTGAATAAAGTCTGCTTTACCATTTATTAACAAGTACCAGAATGAAAACTTTCTTCTTTAACAGCTAAGGTGCCATGACTTGGATTGGATCAGATTCATCATTGAATCCCTGAATCTGTCATCCAGCACACTCACTGTGTGCCTTTGCAGTCTATGTCTTCATTCCACAAACTGATCAGGTATCCACTGGTGAACCTGACTCCGGAGCCTTTGATGTGCACAAATGTCCACTGACGCTGGTAAGGACAGATTTTAATTCTTAAGATCTGAAGATACTCTAGAAGCTGGGATAGAGTCCCAGACAAACAGAGCCTGGTTAGAATCCTAAGTTTCTCTGTTTCTAACAATCTTGGTTAGAGTTCTAGAGAAGTAGCTGTTTGTAAAAATCTAGGTAAGTGTCCCAGGTTTATTTGTTTGAAAGGTACCTGATGGGCTGAAAGTCTTTCTGCCTGGTCATCTGCCTTAAGTGGAGATTTTTCTCTGACTCGTGGACTGGAAGTTCTTCCTGGCTCCTTGTTTTGAGCGGGGATCCACTCCCCAGTTGCTGGGCTGCGAAAATTCTCCTGGCTTTTTATGAACCCTCTTTGTTCTTTCTCTGGTCCTACTCCTGCAACTGGAACTTCTCAGTCAACTGAAATCCCTTTCTCAAACCTCTGCTGACTACATGCTCCACCAACTCTGTCCACCTTTTTCTTGCTGGCATGATTTTACTAAGGATAATTGGAAACCTCAATAGCCTCTTTGGGAAACAAGATCTCAACAAACTGACCCTCTAAGACCTCTCCCTTCGCATCACCTCCACCCCTCCTTCCTCATTTTACCACCTTCAACCTTCCCTCCAGTTCCCTTGAATCTTTGATGTGCCCCCCTCAAACCCCCAGCTTCTCAACATCCTCTCCTCACTCCTGCCAGGCCCTGCCCTTCCCACTCCAACAACTCAGTTTCCTATAGTCACTGAAACTTTAGGCCCCCTCCCCCATCAGGGCTCTCAAGGGACTCAGGGCCTTTGCAAACCAACTACCTGAGGCTAAAAAGAAAGAAGGCTAATTGGAAATAGCCTTAATACTGTATCCACTCAGATGGCTTGGGAGACATTCAGATGCCACTCTGTTTCCTTAGTCACACACTTAAAAGGTAGTCCACAACCTCCATAAGATTTCACATCAGGACAGAAGAAAATCTTACAAGTCTTTCCCACAGATTGGTTAAAAACCTTTAGTCCTTACTGAGCAAGTAACCTCAGCTTGTCCCATTTTTGCCAGAAACACAAAACAATTCAGATAAAAACATAAAATGGAGATAAACCAGTGAGTTTTGTATTACTGTGGAGACTGGTTTATGGCTAAAATTTGAGAATAGAAAACAGTAAGATGTCTATTTGCATCTATTTGTATGTTTATGCAAGTAAGTTATGATATGTGATCTTCTTCTACCTCTGCATGGTATTACCAAATTAATTTATAAAATTCTTTAAAGAAGTTCTATTCAAATTGGCATAGAGATAAATGAGCAATTATACAAATTAAATATCCTTAAACCTCTCAGAAAAAATAGGAACCAAGCCAAATGTCGTGGATTTTTTTTTGAAGTTCATGAGACTTGGGTAAATCTTTGATAAATAAGATTGTTTTAATATTTGCAGTTTAATAAAAACAGCTGTGTCTTCTGAGTTATCAGCATTAAGTAAAAGAAGAGTATAGGTTTTTATTATACTTGGGTTTACTAATCAAATAAAGTTAACATAATTAATAGGGAAATAACAAGATAATAACTAGCTTTGTTTGATGTTGTAGTATGTCTGCTTAAAAACAGTTTTCAATAGATAAAGAAGATGTGGCACATATATACAATGGAATATTGCTCAGCCATAAAAAGAAACAAAACTGAGTTATTTGTAGTGAGGTGGATGGACCTCGAGTCTGTCATACAGAGTGAAGTAAGTCAGAAAGAGAAAGACAAATACCGTATGCTAACACATATATATGGAATCTTAAAAAAAAAAAAAAGAAAATGGTTCTGAAGAACCTCGGGGCAGGACAGGAATAGGAATAAAGACACAGATGTAGAGAGTGGACTTGAGGACACGTGGAGGGGGAAGTGTAAGCTGGGACGAAGTGAGAGAGTGGCATGGACATATATACACTACCAAGTGTAAAACAGATAGCTAGTGGGAAGCAGCCACATAGCACAGGGAGACCAGCTCGGTGCTTTGTGACCACCTAGAGGGGTGGGATAGGGAGGGTGGGAGAGAGACGCAAGAGGGAGGGGATATGGGGATATATGTATACATATAGCTGATTCACTTTGTTATACAGCAGAAACTAACACAACAATGTAAAGCAATTATACTCCAATAAAAATGTTTAAAAAAGAAAAAGAGTATCAAATTAAAAAAAAAAAAAAGATTCAACCCCCCCACCAAAAAAAATAAGTGTTCACAATCTTTTTGGTATCTTGCAAACTAAAGTTTTGCTAGATTAAGCTAAGTAACAGAAATTTATTACATATCTAAATCATTCTTAAAGAGATAAAATCCTCTAGAATAATATAAAGATAAAATACTGAAATATTCATTAATGAATATAAGTTTAAATATATATATTTTGCATCTTGTTTTTATGCAGTACAGAGCACTTAAACATATTCTGGTCTGTGAATGAACATCAGAAATTGCACTACGAGGAAACAGCAAATATCTATATGAAATGTGAGGTGATATAGCTGAAAAATTTGCTAGTGTGTTCATATAAAATCTTGGTATGTGACAGACAATTCACAATTATTTTTCTACTTCCTAGTTTTATTTGTAAAAGAAAAGTAACTAGTAGTTGAAAATTATAATCAATATATGTAAATATTAGAAATCATAAAAATGAAGAGAAGCAACTTTGCATGAAAACTACGCAAGGTATATAGGATGTGTTTTTGACAAGCAAAAAAACGAGAGTAATTTTATTCTAAGGTAGAATGGCTGATTATTTTTTAATTAGAAAGAGGAAAAGGTGGGGGAAAAAGCCTAAATGGATATAAAAAAAAATTTGTAAAAGTTTTACACAAAAGAGATCTTATCTAATGTACTCAAGTTGTCTAAGATTTGAATGGATTAACTTGTAAGTTTTTAGAAATGAGACAATGTCAAGAATGTACTGCTTGACAACTAGAAAAACAAAGTTTTACTGGATTATTGGTCTGCTCTTAATAAGAGATTATAAAGGTCTTTCTTTATCTTTTGTGTAATCTACCTAGGAAACCACGATTCTGTGGCTTAGCAGAACAGTTTCCTTTGCTTTCTGTTAACCTGTGTCATGTTCTGGATTATTTAAGAAAGCGTAAGTATTGTTGCATAGTAATCTGTGAACCTCTTTAATCAAGTGTTCAAAACTTTTATATTTTTGACAATTCTGCCTTCCCCAAATCAAACCCTAAATAAAATCTTCTTGTTCTGAAACTGCCTCTGAGATTTACCAGAGGGCTTCTTGAAAATCTTAAAGGATTTGTTCTGTCACCTTGTAAATCTCTTTTTTACAGTGTTAACACTAATTAGGTTTATTTGGTAAACTGCATGAAAAGCGTTGTCATAAGAAGAGATACTTAACCTTCCCTGTGTTTATGTTGGTAAATGTTATTAATGTAAGTCTTTGCTTGGCTTCCTCTGGGGATATATGTATATGTATAGCTGATTCACTTTGTTATAAAGCAGAAACTAACACACCATCGTAAAGCAATTATACTCCAATAAAGATGTTTAAAAAAATAAAATAGAAGTCTGATCTGAGATTGCATGTGAAAAGTTCCAGCAAACAAACTTAAAAAGGCCTGTGTGGTCTATTACCATTACTGGTGCACTTACATAAATAATTAGGCCAAACCTAATGACCAGATTTATTTTCTAACAAGGGTAGCCTTACTTTGGTTATTTTTGTTCAAAAGGAAGGTGAACGTAGAGAGAATTTTATGTTTCAGTGGAAACCTACAGCACACCCTTATGGGTTCTCAACCTTCTAGTTTCCTCAAACGTCTGTCTACAACTCTCCAAACTAATTTTTTCAATTTTTGTCTGACCCTCCTGGCTCAGACTCACTGAGAGCTAAGGCTTCCCTTTTCCCAAAGTCCTGTAAGTTGGAGCTGGGAAACTTGAAATAAACTTCAAAGAAATTGCCGACTTAAAAAAACGCACAATGTGAGAATTCTGAGCTAAGTTTTGTTTGGGGAAAAATGAGGACTGTAGCCCAGGAGACAGCAACTCAGAGAGCTCTGAGAAACTGCTCCAAAGAGGTAGGGGGGAAGGTCAGGATATATGTGATTTTGGTGAAGAGGGAGTACATGCAATAAAAAACGTATTTACTGTAGTTACTGCGAGTCTCATGAAGGTTACTGCTAGTCACGAGGAGCAGATGTCACCGTGAAGGATTTTTGCGCTTTTCTAGATATGAGAAGATACAAGAATTAGGCTCATAAAATAGTCTCCTGAAAATATCTAACTATCTGAAGAACTGTTCTGCCCCTTTTTTCCCCAGATCACAAGGGCCTCATTTCTGCTCTCCATCCTGAACTCCTTTCAGGGGGTGCTGAAGGTCAGCAGCTGCAGCAGCTTATAATTTGATCCTTGTAGAGGCAGATGTCAAGCGCCCATGGCAAGTGCCAATTTGTAGTTGACAAAAATCACCACAACAGATTACGTATGGACAGCCTTCAGCCTTGCAGCTGTGTCAGCCACTCAGAAGGTTTTCCTGAAACACCTGATGCCACCATCAGAGACATGCACTGCCAACCAGGAAATCTGTCAGCCTGGCGCTGCCATCCTCATTCCATCATCTAAAGTATGCTTCAAGCACAAGTCTAGAAAGCTTCTTAACTGGATGCTCTCTGGCAAAAACTATTCCAACTATTAATCTTTGTTTTCCTTTCATTTTAGTAAAACTCCCCTCATTAAATACTTGACTGCTTGTACCATACAGCACATATCCTATACTACCAAGTCCCAACAAAAGGTTCAGCTGGTCCTCAGTGAACAGAAGGTGACCTAACAAGAAAATGGACTTAACGTGTCTATTCTTTCCTTGAGCAAGAAGGTTGACTGACAAGAATATCTCTCCTTGACCAAACTCTAGTTGGGCTCTCCTGAGCTCTTTTTCAACGAGAACTTGACTATTGAAATCTGTGTTTGTCTCTTCATTGTCCAATTTTAATCAATTTAGGTTTATACAGAAGCATCCACCTTTCAGGTGGTATCAGATTACCCTGGCCGGCCTTCAGCAAGAATCCTGTTAGGTCAGTTGAGCCAGAATTCCCCCTTGCCCCTAAGTTTTTCTCTTAGTAGTGTTATGCCCACTGACTCCCATCCCGGTCCCTGGCTATAAATTCCTACTTTTATTTGTTGTATTCAGTTGAGCCCAATCTCTTTCCCCTACTACAAAACCCATTTGCAGTGGTCTGTACACCTACAACAATGGTCCTGGATAAAGTCTGTTGTACCCTTCTTTAATAAGTAATTTTTCTTTAACATTATTATGCAAATAAATAAGCAGAGAGATTATAATTTCAAAAGCATACTGTTTAGGGCTGTAATCTCTTAAAATGGCCACACTACCCAAAGCAATCTACAGATTTAATACAACCCCTATCAAAATACCCATGACGTTTTTCAGAGAACTAGAACAAATAATCCTAAAATTTAGATGGAACAATAAAAGACCCAGAATTGCCAAAGCAATTCTGAGTAAAAAGAACAAACCTGGAGGCCTAACCCTCTCAGACTTCAAATAATACTACAGAACTTCAGTAATCAAAACAGTGTGGTATTAGCACAAAAACAGACAAATGAATCAGTGGAACAGAATAGAGCCCAGAAATAAACCCACACACCTACAGTCAATCTTCGACAAAGGAGGCAAGAATATATATTGGAGAAAAGACAGCCTCTTCAGCAAGCGGTGTTGTGGAAGCTGGACAGCCACCTGTAAATCAATGAAATTAGAACACACCCTCACACCACACACAAAAATAAACTCAAAATGGCTTAAAGACTTCAATATAGACATGAGATCATAAAAACTCCTAGAAGAGAACACAGGCAAAACATTCTCTGAAATAAATCGTACCAATGTTTTCTTAGATCTTAGTCTCTGAAGGCAATAGAAATAAAAGCAAAAATAAACAAATGGGACCTAATCAAACTTATACATTTTTGCACATAAAGGAAACCATAAACAAACTGAAAAGACAACCTATGGACTGGGAGAAAATACTTGCAAAGGATGCGACATACAAGGGCTTAATTTCCAAAATATACAAACATATCATACAACTCAATACCAAAAAAAAAACAACACAATAAAAAAATGGGCAGAAGACCTAAATAAACATTTCTACAAAGAAGACATACAGATGGCCAATAACCACATGAAAAAATGCTCAACATCACTATTAGAGAAATGCAAATCAAAACTACCAGGGAACAGACTGCTCTGCTTTATTTCAAAATGGTTCCTTTTCCCTTCCCACAGAAAGGAGCCACAGAGGGTTTTTCTCCAATATTGACTGGGAAAATCCAGTGGAGCTTCTGGTGGTAAATCTCACAATATTTTAGGGGGGCTGTATGACTGGATCCCCCAGGATACTTTAACTCCAAGAGTTGTCCACACTAGGTCTCCAGTAATTCTCCAGTTATAGTTCAGGATTTCCTACCTCAATGCTGGTTTCTGCCATGGTTTCTGCTAGCAAGTCTCTGCTCAGGCTGGCAAGGAACCAAAACTGGCCTGCACTTGCTTCTCTTCAGTTTAAGAAGTAGGTTTCTTGGAGGACCTTCAAGATGGCAGAGGAGTAAGATGTAGAGATCACCTTCCTCCCCACAAATACATCAAAAATACATCTACATGTGGAACAACTCCTACAGAACACCTACAGAGCGCTGGCAGAAGACCTCAGACTTCCCAAAAGGCAAGAAACTCCCCACGTACCTGGTCGTGTGGCTGACAGGGTCATGGTTCTCCGGCCAGATGTCAGGCCTGAGCCTCTGAGTGGGAGAGCTGAGTTCAGGACATTGGACTACGAGAGAGCTCCTGGCCCCATGTAATATCAGTAGGCAAGAGCTCTCCCAGAGGTCTCCGAATCAATGCTAAGACCTAGCTCCACTCAAAGACCAGCAAGCTCCAGTGCTGTACACCCCAGGCCAAACAACTAGCAACACAGGAACACAACCCCACCCATTAGCAGAGAAGCTGCCTAAAATCATATTACGTTCACAGACACCCCAAAAACCACCACCAGACACAGTCCTGCCCACCAGAAAGAAAAGACTCAGCCTCATCCACCAGAACACAGGCACCAGTCTGCTCAAGCAGGAAGCCTACACAACCCACTGAACCAACCTCACCCACTGGGGGCAGACAGAACAAAAACAACAGAAACTATGAACCTGCAGCCTGGGAAAATGAGACCACAAACACAGGAAGTTAAGCAAAATGAGAAGACAGAGGAATACACAGCAGATGAAGAAGGAAGGTAAAAAAACAGACCAAACAAATGAAGAGGAAATAGGCAGTCTACCTGAAAATGAATTCAGTATAATGACAGTAAAGATAATCCAAAATCTTGGAAATAGAATGGAGAAAATATAAGAAACGTTTAACAAGGACCTGGAAGAACTAAAGAGCAAACAAACAATGATGAACAACACAATAAATGAAACTAAAAATTCTCTGGAAGGAATCAATAGCAGAATAACTGAGGCAGAAGAACGGATAAGTGACCAGGGAGATAAAATAGTGGAAATAACTACTGCAGAGCAGAATAAAGAAAAAAGAATGAAAAGAATTGAGGACAGTCTTAGAGACTTCTGGGACAACATCAAACTCACCAACATTTGATTTATAGGGGTCCCAGAAGAAGAAGAGAAAAAGAAAGGGACTGAGAAAATATTTGAAGAGATTATATTTGACAACTTCCCTAATATGAGAAAGGAAATAGTCAATCAAGTCCAGGAAGCGCAAAGGGTCCCATACAGGATAAATCCAAGGACAAACACGCCAAGACACATATTACTCAAACTATCAAATATTAAATACAAACAAAAAATACTAAAAGCAGCAAGGGAAAAACAACAAAAAACATACAAGGGAATCCCTATAAGGCTAACAGCTGATCTTTCAGCAGGAACTCTGCAAGCCAGAAGGGAGTGGCAGGACATATTTAAAGTGATGAAAGGGGAAAAGCTACAACCAAGATACTCGACCCAGCAAGGATCTCATTCAGATTCGATGGAGAAATCAAAAGCTTTACAGACAAGCAAAAGGTAAGAGAATTCAGCACCACTAAACCAGCTTTACAACAAATCCTGAAGGAATTCTCTATGCAGGAAACACAAGAGAAGGAAAAGACCTACAATAACAAACCCAAAACAATTAAGAAAATGGGAATAGGAATATACATACCAATAAATACCTTAAATGTAAATAGATTAAATGTTCCAACCAAAATACACAGGCTGGCTGAATGGATAAAAAAACAAGACCCATATATATGCTGTCTACAAGAGACCCGCTACAGACCTAGGGACACATACAGACTGAAAGTGAGGGGATGGAAAAAGATATTCCATGCAAATGGAAATCAAAAGAAAGCTGGAGTATCAATTCTCATATCAGACAAAATAGACTTTAAAATAAAAACTATTACAAGAGACAAAGACGGACACTACATAATGATCAAGGGATCAATCCAAGAAAAAGATATAACAATTGTAAATATTTATGCACCCAATATAGGAACACCTCAATACATAAGGCAAAAGCTAACAGCCATAAAAGGGGAAATAGACAGTAAAACAACCATAGCAGGGGACTTTAAGACCTCACTATCTCCAATGGGCAGATCAACCAAAATGAAAATAAATAAGGAAACACAAGCTTTAAATGATACATTAAACAAGATGAAATTAAATGATATTTAAAGGACATTCCATCCAAAAAACAACAGAATACACTTTCTTCTAAAGTGCTCATGGAACATTCTCCAGGATAGATCAAATCCTGGGTCACAAATCAAGCCTTGGTAAATTTAAGAAAATTTAAATTGTATCAAGTATCGTTTCTGACCACAACGCAATGAGACTAGATATCAAATAGAGGAAAAAACTGTAAAAAATACAACACATGGAGGGTAAACAATACACTACAAAATAACCAAGAGATCACTGAAAATCAAAGAGGAAATCAAAAAATACCTAGAAACAAATGACAATTAAAACACAATGACCCAAAGCCTATGGGATGCAGCATAAGCAGTTCTAAGAGGGAAGATTATAGCAATAGAATCCGACCTAAAGAAACAAGAAACATCTCAAATAAACCACCTAACATTACACCTAAAGCAATTAGAGAAAGAACAAAAAAAAAAAAAAAAAAAAAACCAAAGCTAGCAGAAGGAAAGAAATCATAAAAATCAGATCAGAAATAAATGAAAAAGAAATGAAGGAAACAATAGCAAAGATCAATAAAACTAAAAGCTGGTTATTTGAGAAGATAAACAAAATGGATAAACCATTAGCCAGACTCATCAAGAAAAAACAGGAGGAGACTCAAATCACCAGAATTAGAAGTGAAAAAAGAGAAGTAAAACTGACACTGCAGAAATACAAAGGATCAGGAGAGATTACTACAAGCAACTATATGCCAGTAAAATGGACAACCTGGAAGAAATGGACAAATTCTTAGAAAAGCCCAACCTTCCAAGACTGAACCAGGAAGAAATAGAAAATATAAACAGACCAATCACAAGCACTGAAATTGAAACTGTGATTAAAAATCTTCCAACAAGAAAGAGCCAAGGACCAGATGGCTTCATAGGCAAATTCTATCAATGTTTAGAGAAGAACTAACACCTATCCTTCTCAAACTCTTACAAAATATAGCAGAGGGAGGAACACTCCCAAACTCATTCTACATGGCCACCATCACCCTGATAACAAACCCAGACAAAGATGTTACAAAAAAAGAAAACTACAGGCCAATATCACTGATGAACACAGATGCAAAAATCCTCAACAAGATACTAGCAAACAGAATCCAACAGCACATTAAAAGGATCATACACCATGATCAAGTGGGGTTTATCCCAGAAATACAAGGATTCTTCAACGTATGCAAATCAATCAATGTGATACACCATATTAACAAACTGAAGGAGAAAAACCATACAGTTATCTCAATAGATGCAGAAAAGGCTTTCAACAAAATTCAACACCCATTTATGATAAAACTCTCCAGAAAGTAGGCATAGAGGGAACTTACCTCAACATAATAAAGGCCATATATGACAAACCCACAGCCAACATTGTTCTCAATGGTGAAAAACTGAAACCATTTCCAGTAAGATCAGGAACAAGACAAAGTTGCCCATCTCACCATTATTATTCAACATAGTTTTGGAAGTTTTAGCCACAGCAATCAGAGAAGAAAAAGAAATAAAAGGAATCCAAATCAGAAAAAAAGTCAAACTGTCACTGTTTGCAGAGGACATGATACTATAAATAGAGAATCGTAAAGATGCTACCAAAAAACTACCAGAGCTAATTAATGAATTTGGTAAAGTAGCAGGATACAAAATTAATGCACAGAAATCTCTTGCATTCCTATACACCAATGATGAAAAATCTGAGAGAGAATTTAAGGAAACACTCCCATTTATCATTGCAACAAAAAGAATAAAATACCTAGGAATAAAGCTACCTAAGGAGATAAAACACCTGTATGCAGAAAAGTATAAGACACTGATGAAAGAAATTAAAGATGATACAAACAGGTGAAAAGATATATCATGTTCCTGGATTGGAAGAATCAACATTGTGAAAATGACTATACTACCAAAACCAATCTACCAATTCAATGCAATCCCTATCAGACTACCACTGGCATTTTTCACAGAACCAGAATAAAAAATTTCACAATTTGTATGGAAACACAAAAGACCTCGATTAGCCAAAGCAATCTTGAGGAAGAAAAACGGATCTGGAGGAATCAGGCTCCCTGACTTCGGATTATACTAGAAAGCTACAGTAATCAAGAAAGTATGGTATCAGCACAAAAACAGAAATATAGATCAATGGTACAGGATAGAAAGCCCAGCGATAAACACACGAACTTACGGTCACCTTATTTTTGATAAAGGTGGCAAGAATATACAATGGAGAAAAGACAGCCTCTTCAGTAAGTTGTGCTGGGAAAACTGGACAGCTACATTTAAAAGAATGAAATTAGAACACTCCCTAACACCATACACAAAAATAAACTCAAAATGGATTAAAGACCTAAATGTAAGGCCAGACACTATGAAACTCTTAGAGGAATACATAGGCAGAACACCCTATGACATAAATCACAGCAAGATCCTTTTTGACCCACCTCCTAGAGAAATGGAAATAAAAACAAAAATAAACAAATTGGACCTAATGAAACTTAAAAGCTTTTGCACAGCAAAGGAAACCATAAACAAGACGAAAAGACAACCCTTAAAATGGGAGAAAATATTTGCAAATGAAGCAACTAACAAAGGATTAATGTCCAAAATATACAAGCAGCTCATGCAGCTCAATATCAAAAAAACAAACAACCCAATCCAAAAATGGGCAGAAGACCTAAATAGACATTTCTCCAAAGAAGATATACAGACTGCCAACAAACACATGAGAGGATGCTCAACATCACTATCATTAGAGAAATGCAAATCAAAACTACAATGAGGTATCACCCTCACACTGGTCAGAACAGCCATCATCAAAAAATATACAAAAATTAAATGCTGGAGACGTTGTGTAGAAAAGGGAACCCTGTCGTGCTTTTGGTGGGAATGTAAATTGCCATTATGGAGAAAAGTGTGGAGGTTCCTTAAAAAACTAAAAATAGAACTACCATATGACCCAGCAATCCCACTACTGGGCATATAACCTGAGAAGACCATAATTCAAAAAGAGACATGTACCACAATGTTCACTGCAGCACTAGTTACAATAGCCAGGACATGGAAGCAACCTAAGTGTCCATCAACAGATGAATGGATAAAGATGTGGCACAAATATACAATGGAATATTACTCAGCCATAAAAAGAATCGAAATTGAGTTATTTGTAGGGAGGTGGATGGACCTAGAGTCTGTCATACAGAGTGAAGTCAGAAAGAGAAAAACAAATACCTTTTGCCAACACATATATAAGGAATCTAAAAAAAAATAGGTTCTGATGAACCTAGGGGCAGGACAGGAATAAAGACACAGGTGTAGAGAATGGACTTGAGGAAATGGGGGTGGGGGGAAGGAAAAGATGGGATGAAGTGAGAGAGTAGCATTGATATGTACACAGTGCTAAATGTAAAATAGATGGCTAGTGGGAAGCAGCTGCATCGCACAGGGAGATCAGCTCCATGCTTTGTGACCACCTAGAGGGGTGGGATAGGGAGGTTGGGAGGGAGGCACAAGAGAGAGGAGAAATGGGGATATATGTATACGTAGAGCTGATTCACTTTGTTATACAGCAGAAACTAACACAACATTGTAAAGCAATTATATTCCAATAAAGATTTTTAAAAAGGAAATTAAAATTTAAAAAAATAGAGATTATCAAGGGAAAGGGGCAATGTAGGAGTAGGGGATTAAGAGGTACAAACTATTAGGTTATCAGGTAAGCTACATGGGTATAGTATACAACACAGGGAATATAGCCAATATTTTATAATAACTATAAATGGAGTATAACCTTTAAAAATTATGAATCACTACATTGTATACCTGTAACTTATCGTACAGCGACTATACTTCAATACAAATATAAAATTTAAAAAATAAAATATGACACAAATGAACTTATTTATGAAATGGAAATAGACTCAAAGATATAGAAAACAAATTTATGGTTACTAAAGTGGATAGCTGGCAGAGGCAGCGGAGACATAAATTAGGAGGTTGGGTTTAACAGATACACACTACTATACATAAAATAAGCAAACAACAAGGACCTACTGTATAGCACAGGTAACTATAGTCACTACCTTGTAAAAACGTATAATGGAAAAGAATTTAGACATAGTTGTACATACACACATATATACACATATATATGAATCACTTTGCTGTACGCCAGAAACTAACACAACATTGTAAATTAACTATACCTTAAAAATAATAAACTAAAATACTTGTTTTTATATTTTTACTTGCTCAAACTTTGGTGAATAATAAATGTTTTAGCATGATCTACCCTTTTCTGCCCTTATGACATGTTTTGTTTTGCATTTTTACATTGAGTAGGATGGATTTCATGTAAATCATGTAAATTCATATATATTTGATGAATTTTTAATGCCAATAAGTATGATTTTGCAAATTTTAAAAATTATATTCTGATCACTGCCTCTGGCTCATGAGCACCTTCAAAGAGAGAAGATTCTTGATGGAGAGTCTATTTCACCGGCTGGTGAAAGACAGCTAGTATATAGGAGGTTACTTCTTATAATATCCAAATACAGTTTACGTTAAAGTGCTCAGTGTTATAGTCATAATATATTGTAAAACTCCTTTATTTTATTTATCCTATTTTAAGAAGTAGTGACTTAATTTAAGCTTAAATAGAAGTCTATGGTAAGAGTTAAAGAAGATAAAAACCTTCATTTGATAAACTGTTTGACATATTTTCCTTTATAATTACTTATCCATGGGAAAAATCTCTGTAATACTCTATCCATCTCTAATGTAAGCGAGAAGCAGTTGGATAGCAAATTAGCTGTTCTGTCACAATACGGTCTGAGCAACCATGTAAACAAAGAAATCTGCTAATCAAAAGCAATTTCTCATGAAACAAAGAAAGCAGCTAATTGAGAGCATCTGAGGCTAAAATAAGATTAACTTCAAAATGAAAACCCTTCCAGCTTCTTGGAGTAAAGCTGCTGGGATAATATGAAAGCTTACAGCAGTTTAGAAGTGAAAATGCTAGTAGAAATGCAATTTCTCACTTTGGCAAAATATTTTTACAAACTCCATAATTCACATTTTTTCTACTAAAAGTGCTTGATAACACGTAATACAATTAGAAAACTGGATCCCTCAGGGTCTGGAATAGAAGGGCATGTTAAAAGCAAATGCACCATAGAGTGAGCCTTCCATGGTCTGCATGGTGTGCCTTGCTGAAACGCTGCTTGTGCCTCAAGAGCAAAGGCAGTACATGCTCGTGGGCTCTGAATCTCCTCTTCTTCAGTGGAGGGAAGAAACAGTAACAGCAGGAGATTGTTAGGTGGGAAGAGGTCCAGGGTAGAAGATAAGCTTGAGTGCGCAGGAGAATCAGAATGGATGAAGAAAGGGCAAGTGGCAGAAAGCCATGGCATAGGGTGTGCTGAGTAAAGGTTATACGTTACAGTGTTTCCGAGAGACACACTTCACTGGGTAAAAGTAGAAAAATGGTTCTAAGATGTAACTCCATCAGAAGGAGGGATAAAAGTCAGTGCCACTTTCACCACGTAGCACAGACAGAAAAAATAATTCTGAAGTGATAGAAATAGACATCTACCAAAATAGGACAAAGCACAATAAAACAGAGATCTCAGAGCCTTTTGTTTCATCTGGTGTAAAAAATGATATGCTATATCAACTCTGTTTTTAATGAGATACATACACAGGTACATTTTTAATGTACAGGAACATATATAATAAAAAATATAGAAAAGCACATTAATGTTTAAGTAACATACATACATGCATATAAAGTACAATGTATAGGGATATAAGATATATAATAAATATATCCATATTATGTAATTAATATCATTACTAATAATTTATTAATAACATCAAATATGTAATATATCTGTAATTTATAATTATGGGTATAACTATATGTAGACAGGGTACAGTATTGAGCCAGATTATGCATATATGTAATATGAATGTATGATGTAAATACAGAGTGGAAGTTAGATAGAACAGGTCCATTTTTCATACACAGGGCTGAAGTTTAATACATAGAGATAGAAGTTACTTTTCCATCTTTAGAACAGACTGCCAAAAATTCATTCTTACTATTCAAGGCACTTTCAGTTTTAAGCTCAATGTCTCTTCTGTTTAACCCCTAATTAAGCACACTTTCACGTCCACAGAACATTCCTGTGCCTACCATTCCTTTCTTCTCTGATCAGAGATGATCTGAGTCTTGCAGGACCTCATACAGCATCCTGGTGGTGTTTTATCTCTGCTCTTAGGTATTGGGGGCCTTTCTCGCTATCTGTTTTATCAGTACAAAGAACACAGAGTGGGTGCTTCAGGGAAGGCTGACTCAGCCCACATCTGCATCACCCCCACTGATCCTCGTGATTCACATGCTTCCTCCAGCTTTTTCTAACCTGGTCTTTCCACAGTGCAGCCTCTGGCTTGAGATTTCCTTACTTGTATCAGAGTACCATGGAGCAGGCACATGGGTTCTTAATTCTTTGCTACCTTTGGGATCCCAAGAGAGACTGACTTCCGTGAATCTTCTGCTCTCCTCCCCACTTTGTTGGTCTGAGGACACCCATGATGAAGACCACACAGACCCTCCATCTGCAGAGACCTTCTGTGTCTTTACCCCTACTCTAAGTGGCTGCCTGTACTATGTTGGTAAAGATCACTCAGCCAGGTTGCCTTTTCTGTGAGTTTCCAATAAGCGGAAAAAAATCTCCTCTTTATTAAGATTCCCAGTGTTAACCATCTAGAGCTTTTTTTTTTTTTTTTTTTTTGCGGTACGCGGGCCTCTCACTGTGGTGGCCTCTCCCGTTGCGGAGCACAGGCTCCGGACACACAGGCTCAGCGGCCATGGCTCACGGGCCCAGCCGCTCCGCAGCATGTGGGATCTTCCCGGACTGGGGCACGAACCCGTGTCCCCTGCATCGGCAGGTAGACTCTCAACCACTGCACCACCAGGGAAGCCCCATCTAGAGCTTTTAATCACCTCCAATACACATGTCAAATCTAAAAGAGGAAGCAGCAACCAGAGTCCCTCACTTCTGTCAACAATTCTCTGTTCTCTTTTTACAAATCTCCTAACTCATCATTTCTGTCCAGTAAGAGGGACTAGCAGCTCTTTCTGTGTTAAGAAAACTACTCTATTATCACCAAGCATTCTCTCCAATTATATCATTACTGTGATAGGCTTTATATCTAGACATTACTGAGAACTGATTATTAAGTTGCAATGCATTTTTTCTGAATAAAAACAAACACAATAAAGAAAAAGTAAGCCTGGAAAAAGGATTCTGGGGAGATGACAGAAAGCCCCAGGAAACTGTCTCCCCACCTAGTCATTAACTGACTGGCAAAAGGTATCTGATTTAATTATTTTGGAACTCTGGAGCCTATCTAAGGCTTACAACTTCCAGCAGAAGGCGTGTCTGATATATTACAGTTAGTTTTGGTCAGTTTCAGTTCCTGCCTCAGCCGCAGCTATCTAGTCCCCTGCCCCATGCAGGAAGCCTGAAAGTGTTCATGGAGAAGATTTTATGAAGCTTATGGGACCCAAGGTGGGCAATAGAACCTGTTCTCCAAACTTTGAGGATCTGTGTTCTACTGATTGTTGTTTCTGGTCACAGAGGTGCAGACGCAAAATCAAGCTTCCACAACTATGCCCCGACCCACTGTAGCAAAGCCCTCCCACTGTGGTGACTTCCATGGGATTTAAAAGGCTGCAGTCTTTCCTCCACCTTCATTTTTCTCTTTTGGGAATAAGACATTAAAACTAGGATATTCAAAAGCAATTGCATATGCAGGAAAAATTAGAAAGTCACTGCACATACCCAGAGAAAGGCAGAGGGGTCAGAAATAATCTGAAAAGACCTTAAGTTTACACCTCAACTTGATTCTGACAGGCATGCTACAACAATTATATATATACATATATATATATATATATTCATCAAAATAATAAATTTAAAATTTTAATAATAATTTTATTACAAATAAAATAATTTGTATTTTTTTAAAATGTAAATGCAGCAAACAATGGGAAATAGGAAGAATTTTATTTCAAGAGTTACCACAATATTAGGGTCAAATGTCCAGTATTTAACAAAAACTCAAAAGGCATACAAAGAAACAGGAAAGTATGGTCATTCAAAGGAAAAAAAAACAAAACTGAAAAAGAAAAAACCCACACAACCAAAACTGTCACTGAGAAAAAACAGAGATGGCCGACCTACTAACCAAAAAATATAAAGCAATTGTATTCAAGATGCTCAAAGAACTAAAGGAAGAGTTAGAGAAAGTCTAGAAAACTACGTATGAAAAAATGCAAATTTTGATAAAGAGGCAGAAAATCTAAAAGCAATTCTAGAGCTGAAAGATACAGTAACTGAAATGAAAAATTCACTAAAAAGATTCAAAGGCAGATATAAGCAGGCAAAAGAAAGAATCAGTGAACTTGAAGAAAGAACAGTTGAGTCTAAGGAACAGAAAAAAGAAATTTAAGAAAAGTGAACAGAGGCTAAGGGACCTGTGGGAGACCATCAAGCAGACGAACAGCCAGACTGTGGGAGTCCCAGAAAAAAAGCCAGAGAAAAAGGCAGAGACTTTTTAAAGAAATAATGCTGAAAATGTCTAAAATTTTATGAAATGCTTAAATATAAACATCCAAGAAGCTCAACAAACAGGATAAACTCAGAGATCCACACCAAGCACATTACCCTCAAACTGTCAAAAGCCAAAGGCAAAGAGAGAATCTTGAGAGCAAAAGGAGAGAAGTGACTCATCACATACACGGGATCCTCAATAGGACTATCATCAAATTTCTCAGCAGACATTTCAGAAGCCAGAAGGCTGATATATTCAAAGTGCAAAACAAAACAAAACAAAACATAACAAAACCTATCAACCAAAAATCCTGTATCTGTCAAACATTTCCTTCAACAGTAGAAAAGAAAGACATGCCCAGATAAGCAAAAGCTGAAGGGCTTTGTTACCATTAGACCTGTCCTGCAAGAAATTCTAAGGGAAGTCCTACAGGATGAAATGTAAGGAAACTGGACAATAACTCAAAGACCTATGAAGAAATAAAGATCTTAGTAAAGTTAAATACATGGATAATTATTAAAGCTAGCATTCTTATAACTTTATTTTGTAACTCTACATTTTCTTCCTACATAATTTAAGAGATGAATGTGCTAAAAGAATTATTATGTTTTGGGGCACATGATGTACAAAGATGTAATTTATCACATCAATAACTGAAAGGGGTGGGGACACAGCTGTAAGTAGAGTTTTTAATATATTATCAAAGTTACACTGATATACACTCAAAATAGAGTGTTATTACTTTAAGACGACAAATGCAATACTCATAATAACCACAAAGAAAACAGTTCTAAAATATATATACAAAGAAATGAGAAGAAAAATTAAATGTTTCATTACAAAAAATCAACTAAACACAGAAGAGACAGTAATGCAAAAAATGAGTGAGGAAAAAGCTATAAGGCATCTTATTAGTCTGCTGGGCTGCTATGACAATGTATTATAGCCTAGGTAAATTATAAACAACAGACATTTATTTATCACCATTTGAGAGGGTGGAAGTTTGAGACTGAAGTGCCATGATGACTGGGTTCTGCTGAGAACCCTCTTCCAGGTTACACACTACCAACTTCTGTTTTTATCCTCACATGGCAGAAAGAGGGAGAGGAAGCAAGCTCTCTCAGGACCCCTATAAAAGCATGACTCCCATGAATCAGGGTTCCACTCTCATGACCTCATCTAATCCTAATTACCTCCCAAAGACCCCACCTCCAAATACGAACACACTGAGGCACAGGGTTTCAACATATGAATTTTGTGGGGACACAAACGTTCAGTCCATAACAGACATTTAGAAAACAAAAAGCACAATATCAGGTAGCTCCCTCCTTATCAGTAATTACTTCAAATGTAGCTGAATTAAACTCTCTAATCAAAAGACAGAGATTGGCAGAATGGATTAAAATACATGACCCAACTAAATGCTGTCTACGGGAGATTCACTTTAGATCCAAAGACACAAATAGGCTGAAAGTGAAAGAATGGGAAAAGATATTCCATGCAAATAGAAACAAAAAAAGAGCAGGGGCGGCTATATGGTATCAGAAAAAACACACTTTAAATTTTAAAAACAGGTTACAAGAGACAAACATGGACATTATACTGTATAAAAGTTTTCAATCCAGCAAGAAGATATTACACTTATAAGCATTTACACACTAAAGAGATAACCAAATTATAGGAAGCAAAAACTGACAAAATTGAAGGGAGAAATAGATATTTCTACCACAATAGTTGAATACTTTAATACCCTACTCTCAGTGATGTACAGAACAATCAGGCAGATGATAAGTAAGGAAATACAGGACTTGAACAACACAATAAATCAACTAGATCTAACAGCTACAGACAGAACACTTACCCAATGACAGAATGCAGGCATACCTGGGAGACACTGCGAGTTCAATTCCAGAAAACCACAACAAAATGAACCATACAAATTTTTTGGTTTCCCAGGGCATATAAAAGTTATGTTTATACTATACTGTCATCTATTAAGTGTGCAATAACATTAAGTCTAAAAAGATACAATGAATATACCTTAACTTAAAAATAATGCTGTTGGAAAAATGGTGCTGATAGACTTGCTCCATGCACAGTTGCCACAAACTTTCAGTTTCTAAAAACTGAAATATTTGTGAAGTGCAGTAAAGTGAAGCACAATAAAATGAGGTGGGCCTGTATATATTCTCCTCAAGTGCACATGGGTCATGATTCAGGATAGACAATACGTTAGTTCATAAACTGTCAACAGACAGAAAATAATACATACCACACAAAGTATCTTCTCTGGAAAAAATGGGACAATGTTAAAAATCAGTAACAGAAAGAAAACTGAAAGATTCACAAATCTGTGGAAATTAAGCAACACATTCTTCAACAACAAATGGATCAAAGAAGAAATCTCAAGGGAAACTTTAAAATATTTATAAATGAATGACGGTGAAAGCACTACCAAAACTATGGGAAAGACCAAAAGCAGTGCTAAGAAAGAAAATTACAGCTATAAACTCTTTCATTAAAAATCAAGAAAGACTGCAAATAAACAACCTAACTTTACAATTTAAGGAACCAGAAAAAGAACAAACAAAACCCAAACTGGTAGAAAGAAGGAAATAAGAAGAATTAGAGCATAGATAAATAAAACAAAGAACAGAAAAAGAGTAGAGGAAAAAATAAAATTGGTTCTTCAAAAGGATCAACAAAATCAACAAACTTTGCTAGCCTAAGAAAAAAAGAGAGATGACTTAAATTACTACAATCAGAAAAGAAAGTAGGGACATTACTACTGATCCTTCAGAAATAAAACAGGATTATAAAAAAGTATTGATACTATGAATAATTGTATGCCAAAAAAGTGCATAACCTAGATGAAAGGGACACGTTTCTAGAAACACAAAACCTACCAAGACTGAAACACAAAGAAATAGAAGATATAAATAGACCTATAACAAGTAAAGAGACTGAATCAGTAATCAAATCTCTCCTGACAATAAAAAGGTTTAATCCTGATGACTTAACAGGTAAATTCTACTAAATATTTAAACAAGAACTAATGCCAATTCTTTTCAAAATTTTCTCCAAAAACTGAAAAGCAGGCAATACTTCTATGAAGCCAGCACTACTCTGATACCAAAGTCAGACAAAGACATTACAAGAAAAGAAAATTATAGGGCAACATCATTAATTAACATAGATGCAAAATTCCCAACCAAAGCCTAGAAAACAAAATTCAACAGCATACTTTAAGAATTAGACAACTTGATCAAGTGGGATTTATTCCTAGAATGCAAGATTGATTCAACATATGAAAAATGATCACTGTAATATGCCACATTAGCACATTGAAGGAAAAACCCACATGATCACCTCAACTGATGGAGAAAAGGCACTACAAATTTCAACACTCTGATGATAAAAACACTCAATAAATTAGGACTAGAAGGAAACTACCTCAACATACTAAAAGTCGTTTATGAAAAAACGCACAGTGAATATCATACTCAGTGTTGAAAGACTAGAAGCTTTTCCCCAAAGATCAGGAAAAGGCATCAATGCCTACTTTCACCATTTCTATTAAGCATATCACTGGAAGTTCTAGCCAGAGCAATAAGGCAAGAAAAAGAAATAAAAGTCATCAAAATTGGAAGGGAAGAATTAAAATTATCTCTGTTTGCATATGACATAGTCTTATATGGAGCAAACCATAGAGAATCCACAAAAAACTGTAGAAACTAATAAAAAATTCAGCAAAGTAGCAAGATATGGAAACAAGACACAAAAATCATTTGTATGTCTATACATTAAGGATGAACAATCTAAAAGGGAAATTAAGGAAACAATCACATTTACAATAGCATCACAAATAACAAAATTCTTAGGATTAGTTAAAGAGGTGAAAGACTTTACAATGAAAGCTACAAAACATTGCCTAAAATATTAAGGAAGACATAAATACATGGAAAAACATCTTAGTTCACAGATTGGAGAGGTAAAATGGAAAGATATCAATACTGCCCAAAGTGAGCTACAGATTCAATGCAATCTCTAGAAAAATCTCAAGAACATTTTTGCAGAAATAGAAAAGTCCATCCTATAATTTATATGGAACCTCAATGGATCCTGAGTAGCCAAAATAATCCTGACAAAGAAAAACAAAGTCAGAGGACTAACACTTTCTGATTTCAATATTTCTTACAAACCTACAGTAATCAAAAGAGTGATACTGGCAGAAAGACAGATATAAAGTCCACTGTAATAAAATGAAGAGGACAGAAATAAACCATCACACATATGGCCAAGTGATTGCCAGCAAGAGCACCAAGATCATGTAATGGGGAAAGGACAGTATTTTCAACAAATGGTGCTGAGACAACTGGTATCTATATGCAAAGAATGAAATTAGACTCTTACATAACACTATATACAAAAATTATCTCAATATGTATTAAATCTCTAAACATAAGTGATAAAACTATAAAAGTCTTAGAAGAAAACATTAAAGGAAAAAACCTCATGACACTGGATTTAGGAATGATTTATTGGCTATGACACCAGAGGCATAGGCAACAACAGAACATAGACAAATAGGAGTTCCTGAGAATTTTAAAAATTTGTACATCAGAAGACACTGTTAACAGACTAAAAAGGCAATCTCTGAAATGGGAGAAAATATCTGCAGATCATATATCTGATAAGGGATGAATATCCAGAATATGTAGAAAACTCCTAAAACTTAACAATAACAAAACAACCCATTTCAAAGACAGGCAAAAGACTTCAATAGGCATTTCTCCAAAGAAGATGCATGAATGTCCAATAAGCACATGCTAAGATGCTCATCATCACTAATCATTAAGGAAATGCATAAAAAACACAATAAGATACCATCTCACACCCATTAGGATTACTACTATCGAAAAAAAAAGTGTTTGCAAGAACGTGGAAAAACTGGAGCCCTTGTGCACTGCTGAAGTATAAAATTATATAGTTACTGTGGAAAACTGTAGGGTGGCTCCCAAAAAAATTAAAAATAGAGTTACCATATGATCCAGCAATTCCAATTCTGGGTACATACCCAAATGAATTGAAAATAGAGACTCAATTATATTTCACATACATACATACATGAACTATAATTCAGCCTTGAAAGGAAGGAAATAGTTACCTAGGCTACAACAATATGAGAACATTATGCTAAGTGAAGGGAGCCAGTCACAAAAAGACAAATAATATATAGTTTCACTTACATGAGATATCTAGAGTAGTCAAAATCATAGAGACAAAGTAGAATGGCGGTTTCCAGGGGTTGCAGGGGGTAATTGGGAGTTACTATTTACTAGGTATAAAGTTTCAGTTTTAAAAGATGAAAAGAGTTCTGGAGATGGATGGTGATGACGGTTACACAACAGTATAAATGCAATTAATATCACTGAATGGTACAGTTAAAAATAGTTAAGACGGTAAATGTTACCATAATAAAAAAAACTGAAAAAAAAATTTAGACTGGGTATACTTGTTTGCTGTTCCAACTCTTGACTCTATCCATGGAACAGAATTTTACATCCCTCCCTTTCGCCAGGCGAGACTGCAATGCCTTCTCACTTTAATTCTGGGCTCAGCATCAAGACTGGCTTTGTGCATTGGGACTTCTGCAGATGTACTGCAAGCAAAATTCTGAAAAGTGCTCATGTAGTTAAGCTTGCTCCTATACTTGTGTCATCACCGTAAGAAGAACACGGCTGGACAAGCCTGACGGCCCTTGGGGTATGAGAGAGAAACATGGAGCAGAGCTGTCCCAGAAGAGTGCCCTCAACTAGGCTCAGCCCAGAGCTGCTGGCCCCATTTAACGCTAAGAAGTACGAAGTAAACACATGCTTTTTGTTGCATGTCACTGAGACTGTGTGTGTGTGTGTGTGTGTGTGTTTAATGCAGAACTGCTGTTGTCTATCTAGAACCGCTGATCCTCATCTAATTTGAAGACATGTGGGTGAGTCTAGCTGAGTGTAGCAGAGTCATCAGGCCCCAAGGCATCCTCAGTCTGCCCGTCTCCAGCAAACCGTTCCACGTCTGAGCAAACTGATGCTTACTGTTTTATGCCACTGATTAGTAGTGGTTCGCACATAGAATCATCGTGGCAAAATGAACTGATTCACAAATAAAAAATAAAAACAGTTTCTCACTCTCGTGCCCAGCTCTTGCGAATAAAAATAACATGAATTTTAGATTATATTCTCTCTACTGTCAGTTAAAAATAACTCTACTTTGAAACCTAAAGCAAGCTACGTCTCTCCTCTTCTGGGCTTCACAGGGTACCACAGACTGAATGAAGGCCACAGGGCACGACGTAGGGCCAAAGCTCCTGCTGTAATTAACTCACATTACTTTAGATCCACATCTAAACATAGTGGCAGATCGGTATGAGATAATCATCATAAGACTCACATTAAAGAAATATAAAAAAATAAGTGAGCATGTTATATAATACAGAATAAATAAATGAAGACAGACTGAAAGAGCCTTTTGTCAAGTTGTCCTAGTGTACAGGCTTGGATATGTCTTAAGAACCTGTGCAGTTCAGAGGTTTCCAATCACTATCATTAGTAGTATTTCTTTCTATCCACAAATTGCTGCCAGGCTATGGGCAGGAAAGCCTGCACATATGCTCTGGATTTCAGCTTCTTTACCTAGGAAAATCCTCCCTCATCTTCAGTACATATATAACCTGAGGAATCCTGCATACACGATGCTGATAAATACTACTGTGAAAGCACCCTGTATTTTACCTGTACAGTACTGCTCTCAGTCACGTTAATTCTGTAGTCTCTGCTTGATGTCAGTCCCTTTTGTTAGAAAATAAACTCCATGAAGGCAGAAACAGTGTTTCTTCTGAGTAGCTGATGCTGAGTGATATTTTTATTGTTGTGTAGGTGAATGAATTGATGAATGAATGAATGCTTGAATTTTCTAAGCCTCAAGAAGAGTTATGATATTTAGTTATATGCAAATGACCCACTGGTTTCTATCTGTAATTATTCTCGAACACATATTCTGGCCTCAAAAATGTCCTGGCCCTCAGCTTTTACTAACTCTATTTTAATGTGCTTAGGAGGGGTCCCAGTCTGAAATACTCAGTTACCAATAATACTCTGTACCAAATTTTTTTCAAACTGTAAAAAACATTTTAGATCGGATATATACATATATATATGAACCATGCACATCACCAAGTCTCCACATCTCTCCCTAATTAAAAGTCACAATTTGGGGGATTTCATTTACATCATGCTTTGCTATTTTTCTCCTAAATAAGAACCAGTTGCTCACTAGAATTTAGAATGCTAACTCAGTGATATTAATCTTTGGTCACTAGGTGATGTCACTGTTAAAACACAAATGTCCTTTAATGATTGATATTTTAAACTCTAAGACTTGTCTTATTTATACCTAATTTGTTACTTTAATCCATTATTCGTAAAGACTTGAAGTGTTATGCATTTCATACATCAATGTTACTACTGGATAATGGATACTACTTAAGCTATCTGAATTTTGTCTACGTCTATAAGGACATGCTTTTAAATAGGGAAGCAAAGGAGGATCATGAAGGCATGGGTGACCGGAAGGTGCAGGGAGGCCTCCTCTAAGGTGGCTGATCAGAGGAATATGTATGCAGAAAGCGGGGGCTGGAAGCATGAAATGTGGTTGTAATTTTACACTCCAGCTCCACTCATAAGCTTTCCTTCAAGTCCCAGTCAGAAAGCTCTTAGAATTAGAGAGGCTCATGTGCTCAATCCAAGGGTTTCATTAAAATACAATACTGCATATAGCAATTTAATAGGACATTTGAGATAAAGAAAGGCCCAGCTCCCTGAGGAATAAAGAATAATCCTGGAACTTCGTTGGCAGGGAATCTCCTAGGCAGCCAACATATGCACTCTACGAATGAGAAGGGCAAACCAATAGACTCAGATGACTTTTTAAAACAGAGAAAATGAATTCTAAGTGCTTAAAGCCATCTAGAACCAAGTGAAAAAAAGAATGGGAGCAACTAATATGAATCCATCCTGTTACCAGAAAGTGATTAACAATGATATTGCTGGAAGAAAGGCTTTTTCGGTATCTTATATGATTATAATAATACAGCCTGATCTTCTACAGTGAGAAATTGTTTTCCTCCATGACTTTTTCTCAGTATTACACTTTATTATATGTTGAACTTCTTAGGGTACAAAGAAAATACCATCAACTCAATCCATTACTGTAGTCAATAAGAAATTCATCACTTTTTAAATGATTGTTTCAATATTTCTTGCTATAGGTATTTCTGTGGTTTCTGTGAACCACTGAAGTAATATTTTTTAACTTCAGTACGTACAAAATAAGCTTTTTTTTCTGAATACAATTTCATGACGTTTCCATCTGGTTAAGATAGGCTATTCATATAAAACATAAGGATTTTAAAGCATCATAATGAATCTCCTTTTACTTTACCAGTGGCCCATGAGACAAAGAGAGGGGATAAACTAGGAGGAGAGGCAGAACACTATTAAAGGAGAACTTCGAGAAAATCTCTCCCTGGGTTTTGGGAAGATGCCTGTTTGCATTACATCGGGCTGAAATAAAAGAAGATTTTTAATCATTCATTCTTATGGATAATATATAAGCAGGATATACTGTTTTTCTATAATAATTAATATGCCAAAGATGTATTTACATATTATATAGTAAAGGTTTACCTGAAAGCAGGAAAGCAGCCGCTCCAAACACAGTGCACGCAAAGGCACATGTTAGACTGATGTGTTCAATCACCAACTTAGAAATTTTCAAAGTGTGCGATTCCCTGCATGCTCCTACCTTGTGCTGCTACACTGTCCTGCTCATGCTAGGTGAGACAATAGTTATTTCACTTTTTAGAAGAGCATTTTATAGTTAGCTTTCATATCCACAGAAATTATAATATTGACAGCTAGGTTTGCCTAAGTCTCATTTCACCTCACTTTTCAGTAGACAGAAGAAAAAAAATTGACTTGGATATTAAAAGTTGGGAATAAAACGAGAGAAATTAATACCTCAGGGAAGCCGTTATAAAAACCTATTATATACATATTTTTTCCTTGGTTGAATCTAGTCATTTTCTTTCTCTTTCTGCGAATGCTTCCTTAGCCTACCACAAAGCTTTAACACAAGACTTTATATGTAATTAAGCATACGCAGGCATTCTGATGTGTATTTGGCTTTTCAGGATGGCAGGTGGAAAAGAAATCAAAAACCCTGAAGCTCATGCTCTCAAGGACGTCTTGGAGAATTCTTTTGTCCAGAAAGCACACAGCAGGGAACCATATCTCTTCTGCAGCCTTATTCTCTTGTCTTGCCAATAATGTGTCCATTCCTCCTCCAAAAGCCTCAAGGTAGCCAAATTTACAGATTAGCTCTTTTCTGAATGATATTCTTGGCTCTTTCAAACTACAGTTTCCTGAACTTAGACCTTACTCTATGCATGGCTGTCTACAGTGTTTAGATCTCTGCTTTTTTCTCTCTCAATCTCTTCCCCCCCAACTCCCGTCTCTATCTCTGTCTCTCTCTCTCTCTCTCTCTCTCTCTCTCTCTCTCACACACACACACACACACACACACGCACGCACGCACATTCCTGGATTTGACCAAGGAATCATCTGTCCATGGCTCTACCTGTTCATCTCTGACCCAAAGCTTCCACTTCGCCTGCTGTCATTGTTTCCCTACTAGGCCTTCTTGTGCTATAACTCCATGGCTTTTACTTCAAATTACAGCCATTCCCTGGCACGGCATCCACTGTGGCAGGCACTCTTTCGTGATCCTCATTGTTTCTGGTTCCTCTTGTTTGGGGAAGTAGAACAGTTTCTTTTTAGTGAAAAGAAAGCTTAATAACCTTTCTATCCCGATCAAGTTAATTGTCCCCTTTGACCTGAAATTGGGGTAGGGGTGGGGCTGGGATGGCCAAACACAGGACTGAAGTTTGAAGGTCACCATTGCCTAAACATAATACCACAATGCTTCAGCCATCAGGAGAGGGCTGGGAAGCAGCACTTTTACTGTAAGCTGAATTGGGTCAACCATAAATAGTATGTGTAAGGGGGGAAAAAGGCCACCCCGAAGCATGACTTCCAATGGTGTGGTCCTGCAGGGAATTCAGAGCGTAAGCTACAGAGTCCTGGCTATTGCGATCAGAGATAAAGTGGATATTTCTGATCTATGGCTACAGGCTGACTGTGAGGGAGAAAAGAGAACTTCCAAGACTGTCAGGTTCTACCAACACTGACTGCAGTTTCAAATCTAAGAAAATACTTAAAAAATAATACAATAATTGTACCAGCAACTTCCATGCAAAAAGGCCACTATAAAAAGTTCAAAAGTGGAATCTTAAACAGAAAAAAATCAATATACATACAGTTATATTCATTTTCTGATTGTTTCAAATTAAGGAAAATAAATATATTTCGAAATAATTATTCATAAAATAAGCCATAATCCTATCAACATGGCTGCACATGCATTGTACAGGAAAGATTTGTATACATATAAAACTGGATGACATTTTTTTTTAAAGTTTAATAGGATTAAGAAATACTTTTTAGCACTTGATATTTGATGTACCTTAATAACAACTGACAGAGTTTAAAATGATCAGTATCTCTTCATTTATTTAATTTCATCAGTTTTATTGATTTGTCCATTAAAGTTTTCTTCCTCAACTGCAATCATTTCTGAAAAATATACCCACAATATGCCGCAAAACCACAGGTTCAAAGCACATAATATGGGGCACTTAAATAGAAAAATCCTCATCTATAGAAAGTCTCTACAGCAATTGCCTCTCATTTAAGATTGACATGCACATAATAGAGTCCAAGAAGTAACTCTCTGTAAACAAATGATGATTTTAACGGCAATTTCAAAAGGCATAATGTAAGTGTATTTGGAATATCAGAAGGAGAAAAGAGAAATTACAGAAGAAATATTTAAATCACTAATGGTCAAGAGCTCCCCAAATTAATGAGACCACCACCAAGAGACCCAGGAAGTTCAGAGGACAGCAGAATAAATAACAACAAAAACAACAACAAAACTACACCTAGGCATGCCATATTCAAATTGTAGAAAACCCAACACAAAGGAACACCCAGAAAAGGCCAAAGGAAAAACATACCTTAATTTTAAAGGAACAAGGATAAGAATCTAAGACTTCTTACTAGAAAGCATGAAGGAAAGAAGACATTCAAGTGAAATATTTAAAATACTGAAATTTAAAACACCAATGCAGAATTCTATAGCAGGTAAAATTATCTTTCAGAAATAATAATCACTTTATCAGAAAATCTGAAAATGAGGGAATTCATGATTAGCATACCTGTTGGGGAAAAATTGTTAAAAGAAGTTCTTCAGTGAGAAAAAAAATAATATAGGACAGAAACAGGGATCTACATAAGGAAAGGGAAAGCACTGGATATGGTAAGATAAATATTTTTATATTCTTAATCAATCTAACAAATGACAGTTTGTTTAACCCTGTTATAAGGAAACTGCACCACAGAAGGTGTGGCAGAGTTATTTGAAGCAGACATAGATTCGTTCAATATGCACTATTATAAACCCCAGGGCAAACACTGAAACAAAACAAAACAAAGCAAGAGATATATAATTGATATACTAGGGAGAAGATATAAAGGAAACATAGAAAATGCTCAATTAAACCAGAGAAAGCAGCAAAAAAGGGCGCAAAGAACAAATGCAATGCAAAGAAAGCAATTAAACACACAGTAGATATTAATCAACTATACAAATAATCACTTTAAACGTCAACAGTCTAAATACACCAAATAAAGGCATAAGTATTTCAACTATATATAAAAAAAGACACAACTATATGTTACCTAACAGAAACTCAGTGTAAATACTGAAACTGAGCAGAACCCTGAAGAGCCTTCCTGGTTGCAGACCCCTCCCTGTTGCCCTGTCTCTCACCTTTAGAAAAAAGAAAATCAATCTTAGTTTCTCTGGCCTCCAAGTTTCAGAAAACATACTCAAGTAGTTAATCATTTAAGAAGGGGCAAAAGCAAGAACTAAGAAAAGGCGGTCAAGCAAGGAAGGAAATGACAACTTAGGCAATAAGTAAAACTGATAAATGGGGATAAGGCCCTAGTTATCCTTGAGAAAAACTGTCTGACACACATTTTTGTCTGACAGACATTTTTAAGTTGTTTCTTACAGAACCCAGACCCCCACCAGGTGGAAACTGCTGACCCTAAACCCTTAGAACCTAGAATGGGTGGAGCCAGAAAACTGATGACTGAGATTCCTGAAACACCAACCCTATCACCTCGCCACCTACCAATCAGAAAATTTCCCATGAGCTGATCGTGCAATCTACGATGCTCACCCCTAACACTCTTTTAAACGTTTCCCTGAAAGTCACTTGGGAGTTAATGTCTTTTACGAATTAGCTGCCCATTCTTGCTTGGTGCCCTGCAAATAAACACTTTCCTTCATCACAACCCGGTGTCAGCAGATTGGCTTTGCTGTACTTTCGGTGAGTGGACCAGAGTTTGGTCCATTAACAATATGAAGATACAGATGATTCAAAATAAAGGGATTAAAAAGTATATACCATTCTAACATTAATCATAAGAAAGCTGAAATAACTATATTAACTTCACACAAAGCAGACTTCAGATCAAGGAAAGTTATCAGGGTTAAAAAAGGGCATTGAATAATGATAAAAAGGTCAATGCTACAGAAAAAAAAAAATCCTAAATTTATGTGCACCTAACAACAAAGCATCAAAATATGTAAGACAAAAGCTGCTGCAACTAAAGGGATACTAGACAAATCCACCTAAATATTTAGAAATTCATCATCACTCAGTAATTGATAGATCAAGCAGGGAGGATACAGTTGAATTGAACATCACTAGGAATGAATGTGATCTATCTGACATAGAATATTCCACACAACGACAGAATACACATTTTTTTTCATGTTCATATAGATTCTTCATCAAGATAGACCATATTCTGGCCATAAAACACACCTTAATTATTTTAAAAGAATAGAAATTATAAATTATGTTTTCAGAATACAGAGCAATTAAAAGCCGATAAGAGAGAGAGCTATAAAATCCCAAATATTTGGAAATTAAACTCATTTCTAAATTTAAAAAAAATTCAAAGACATCACAAGATAAACAAACTTAGTTTAAAGTACATGAAAATGAAAATATAACTTACCAAAACATGAACAATGCATTGAAAGCCAAATTTAGAGGGAAATTTATAGTGTTAAAGTATATATTTGAAAATAAGAAAGATCTCAAAGAACCTAAGCTTCAACCTTAGGAAACTAGAGAAAAAAGAGCAATGTAAACCTAAAGCAAGCATGAGAAAAGAAACAATAAAAATCAGAGCAGTGATGGAGATGTAAATTGGTATAATCGCTATGGAAAACAGTATGGACGTTTCTCAAAAAATTAAAAATAGAACTACCAATGTATGGTAGCAAATCCACTTCTGGGAATATAACGGAAGGAAACAAAATCACTATCTTAAAGTGATAACTTCACCCCTGTGTTCTTTGCGCACTATTTATGATAGTCAAGACATGGAAACAACGTAAGTGTCCATCAGTGGATGAATGGATAAAGAAAATATATAATAATATCCATGTATATATGGATATTATTCAGCTATAAAGAAGAAGGAAATCCTGCCATTTGTGACAACACGGGTGGAACTTGAGAGCGTTATGCTAAGTGAAATGAGTCTGACAGAGAAGGACAATTACTATATAATCTCACTTACGTGTGGAATTAAAAAAATAAACTTATATTAATAGAGAACAGATTTTTGCTTGCTAGAATGGGTCATGGGGGGATGGAGGAAAGAGGTGAAGGGATCAAAACGTTCAAACTCCCAGTAAAAAGATTATTAAGTCTTGAGCACATAATGTACAGTATAGTGACTACAATTAACAATATCGTATATCTGAAAGTTGCTAAGAGAGTAGATCTTAAAATTCTCATCACAAGAAAAAATTTCTAACTATGTAAGGTGATGCATGTCAACTTATTGTGATAATTATTTTTCAATATATACATAAATCATTACATTGTATACCTTAAACTAATACAATGTTCTATGCCAATTATATCTGAATAGAACAGAAAAATGTAAAAAAAAGAAAATTAGAGAAGAAATTAATGAAATTGAAAACAAGAAAACAATATAAACAACTGATGAAACAAAATCTGTTTCTTTGAAAAGATAAATAATATTGAAATAACTTTAGCCAGGCTAACTTAGAGAAGGAAAGGTCACAAATAAAGAACAAAAATGAAAGCAGGGTTATTACTACAGATCCCACAGACATTAAAATGATTAAAAAAGGACACTATGAATAACTCAATGCCTACAAATTTGATTACTTTGATGAAATGGATCAATTTCCTGAAAGATACAACCTACCACAACTTACACAAGGAGGAACGGATCACTGAAATAGGTATATACTAATTAAAGGAATGGAAAAAATAATTGATAACCTTTCCAAAAAAGGCAAGAAGCCAATATGGATTCAGCTGTGAACAGTCCCAAACATTTATGAAATGAATGTTATCAATTTTCCACAACACTTTCCAGAAAATAGAAACAGGGGAAATACTCCTTAAGTCATTTTATAAGGCCAGAGCTCCCAGAATAATAAATTCTGATAAACACATCATAAGAAATGAAAACTACAGACCAATATATCTCATGGACACAGATGCAAAAGTCTTCAACAACATATTAGGAAATCAAATCTATAGTGTATAAAAAGGATTATCAACACCTAGGTTTTTAATCTAGGTGTGCAAGTTTGCCTAAATTTGATGTTTTGCTTAAGCTTACTTAAATCTTTCAATATTATGCACCAAAACCAAAATAAAGGAAAAACTGATAAATTGACACAGAAAGATTATTTGAAAAAATTCCAACATCCATTCGTGATAAAGATACTCAGAAAACTAGGATTATAAGGCAACATCTTCAACTCGTTAAAGAATCAATGCAAAAAACCTAGCAGCTAACATTATAATTAATGGTGAGAAACTGGATACTTGTCTCCTAAAATTGAAAACAAGGCAAGAGTATCCTTTCTCACCACCCTGACTCAACCTCTTACTGGAAGTCCTAGCTAATGCAATAAAAAAAAAAAGAAAGAAAATGAAATAAATACAAATTGAAAAGAAAGGATGACTGTATTTAAAATGACATTAATGTCTACATAGAAAATACAAAGAATATTTTAAAATACTCCAGGAAATAATAAACGTTTATACTAAGCTAACAGGACACAAGGTTGATCAACAAAACTCAATTGCATTTCTATACATCATCAATAAACAACTGGAACTTGAATTTAACAATAGCATGTACAATACATAAAAAATGAAATACATGCACATATAGCTACAAAATAGGCACAGAATCTACATGCAGAAAATCACGAACATTAATGAATGAAATAAAAAATCTAAATAGATAAATGAATTGGAAGACTCAAACTGATAAGCTGTCAGTTCTTCCCTACTTGATTGATGTGTTCAATACAATCCTAACAAAAATTCTCAGGAAGCTATTTTGGAAGTATGAACAAAATGATTGAAAAGCTTACATGGAAAGGTAAAAGGCAATACCAAAGAAGAACAATAAAGGAAAAAAAGACTCACACTATCTGATTCTAAAACTTACTATGACTCTGCAATAATCAAGACAGTATGGTATCAATGTAAGTACAAATATATATATATATATATATATATATATATATATATATATATATATATATATATATATCGAACAGAATAGAGAGCACAGCAACAGACCCACCAAATATAGTGAACTTTTATACTTGACAAAGAAGCAATGCCCGTTCAACAGAGAAAAGATGATCTTTTTAAGAAAATGTTGCTGAAATAACTAGATATATAGCAGATGTTATAAAAAGAAAGAAATAAACTAGATACAGATCTTACAACTTTCACAAAAATTAACTTAAAATGTGTCATATACCACAATGTCAAGGGCAAAATTATAAAACTTCTAGAAGAAAATCCAAGAGAAAATCTATGGGACCTGGGTTTGCTGATGGGATTTTAGATTCAATCAAATATTCAACCCATGGAAAAAAGATGACAGTTAGATATTATTCAATTTAAAAACTTTTTACTCTATAAAAAAGATAAGAGAATGAAAAGACATGTCACAGACTGGGAGAAAATTCTGCAAAACACGTATCTCATAAAGTATCTGTATCTAAAATATTCAAATATCTCTTAAAACTCAAAATAAGAAAATAAACAACCAATTAAAAATGAGTTTCATTCTTTTACATGTAGCTGTCCAGTTTTCCCAGCACCACTTACTGAAGAGACTGTCTTTTCTCCATTGTATATTCTTGCCTCCTTTGTCAAAGATTAATTGGTCAGAGTTCTGTGGGTTTGCTTCTGGGCTTTCTATCCTGTTCCATTGATCTTTATTTCTGTTTTTGTGCCAGTACCATACTGCTTTGGTTACGGTAGCTTTGTAGTATAGTCTGAAGTCAGGGAGCCTAATTCCTCCAGCTCTATTTTGTTTTTCTCAAGACTGCTTTGGCTATTCGGGGTCTTTTGTGTTTCCATACAATTAAAAAAAAAAAGTTGTTCTAGTTCTGTGGAAAATGCCATTGGTAATTTCATAGGGATTGCACTGCCTCTGTAGATTGCCTTGGGTAGTATGGAACTATACTCAAGATTTTGTAATAACCTATAAGGGAAAATAATCTGAAAAACAAATAGATATATATGGATGTATAACTGAATCACTTTGCTGTACATTTGACACTGACACAACATTGTAACTCAACTATACGTCAATAAAAATATAAATAAATGAATAAATTTTTTTTTAATGAGCAAAACTCTGAACATACACCACACCTAAGGATACAGACAAACGTCAAAAAAGCATGAGAAAGATACTTAACATTTATCATTAGGAAACTACCAATTATGAGATATCAGTACAAGTCTGTTAAAAATAATTAAAATCCAAAAATCTGACAATATCAAATACTCACAAAGACCTGGAGCAACAGGAAATCTCATTTTTTGCTAGAGGGATTCGAAAACTGTAAAGCCACTTTGAAAGGCATTTTGTCACTTTCTTACAAAGCTAAACACAGTTTTATCATAAGATCCAGCAATCATGCTCTTAGGCATTTACCTAACAGATCTGAAAACGTATGTCCACACAAAACACGCAGGTAAAGATTTATATTAAATTTATTCACCGTTGCAAAAAACTGGAAACAATGAAGATACTCTTTAATAGGTGAGTAAATAGTGATACATCCATACAATGGAATGTGGTTCAGCAACAAAATGAGCTATTAAGCCACAAAAAGACATACTGAATCTTCAACGCATATTGCTAAGTGAAAGAAACCTGTCTGAAAAGCTACATACTAGATGATTCCAATTTTATGATATTCAGTAAAAGGTACAACTACAGAGATGATACAAACAATCAGTGGTTACAAGTGGTTGGGAGGAAGAGGAAAACAGATGAAATGCAGGGGTTTTTGTGTGTTTTTTAGTCTAATAAAATTTTTGTATGGTATGGTAATACATGTTATTTTTACATATATTATGCATTTGCCAAAACTCATATCACTTTACAACACAAAGAGTGAACATTAATGTATGGAAATTTTAAAAATTCATTTTTCAGGTTGGGGAACACTCGACGGAATGCAAAATATCAGAAAACAATCTAACTTATTACAAATGTATGCAGCAACTTCACTGGAGGCTGCAGGATAAAAGGTGCTTTGGAAATGAGAGGAGTCTATAAAACTGAGGCATAAGAAAGTGAACAGAAGCACGGAACTGTATTGTTTCCAAGGTAGTATGAGCTAACAATTCTAATACTGATATACATATACAGTGAAATTTTAAAAATTAAGTAAATATGTAATGGTTGGTGGGAGCCACGTTTTTCACTGTTGGAGTGTGAATTTATAAGTAAGCAAGGTAAGGAGGCTAAAATGATTCATATGGTAATAGAACAGAGATTAGAGTTGGAATCAGCAGAACAAATTCATGAGTAGCTCTATACAGATATGGATAATTACATGTCGACATACTTACAGATGTGCGTACATACATAGGTATAGATGTGCACACATATTTCCTTATTGTAACCTAATATAGACGCATGACATCCCAGCAGGAGCAAACACACCCAGCATCCAGATCTTTAAGTCTAACACCAGGTTTCAATAAAAACAAAACAAACAAACAAAAAACCACCTAGGGCTCATTGGAGAAATGGCTGACTCCAGGACTGAGACAGGAAATATACAAAATGAGCCTGGAGCACCTGTAATGCAAAAAAGTAAGGAAGTGCTTTAAAAATTGATGGAAAAATGTAAAAGGGCACAAGAGCCAACTAAAATATGTCCATATGGCCACAGCTGAAACACTTGAAAAAGAGAATACACAAAACAGTATTAGATTAAAAAATAAAGTACAAAATAAATACCCATGAGTCCATGCTGATACAAATCAAAGATTAAAATAAATAAATGGAGGAGAGTAGCCAAATCTCCATGCAGAAGAATCCCTAACAATTGATGTAGATACTCTTTCCTTGAGTAGATAGAGCATAACTCCACACTCCCTCAGTGTGGGATTCACATAATGACTTCCCTCCAAAGAATACACCATGTAAAGAGGGAACGAAAGTATTAAATTACAGTGGAGAAATCTAACTTGAGGAAAGCCAGGTGATCAAGCTTATCATCAACAGTGATAAGTCACGTTGATAGTATGTATCCTTGACGTGATGAAAATGGCACTTTAGCTCTATGGTCTTCCTCCCAAACAGACAGAGCTCCAGTCTAATTATGAGAAGAACAGCAGACAAATCCAAATATAAAGATAGCATCAAAAACAAGAAAAGTCTATGGAAATTGGAACAGTCAAGAGGAGACCAATGAGACACGGTACCTAAATTTCATGTGGTACCTGGATGGGACCCTGGAAGGTAAAAAGGATATTTTTTAAAATAAGGAGATTTGAATACAGGTATGGGAAATAATGGGGGGGAAAATATATATATATATCTGCCCTTGGTTCCTGGCACAGAGCTCCTAAAACCCTTGTAAATTCCTAAGTGATAAGAACACTAAGAGCACCTTTTATTCTAATATTTGGTCTTACACCTGGGTTCCTGACACCAAGTTCCTAAATCTCTTGGAATTTCCTGGGTGATAAGTCTTTTTTTCTAATGAGGCAAATCTAGGTCAGCTCCTGGAAGGCTCCTGGATGAGGGCTGGACACCAAAAAGACCAAGCCGTGATTAGATGCTTGGACTTTTCAGCCCCACCCACCTCTCTCTAGAGGAAAGAGGCGTGAGAAATGAAGTTAATAACTGATCATGCCTAGTGATGAAACCTCCATAAATTCCCAACTCTCCGGGGTTCAGAGAGTTTCCAGATTGGTGAACAACTTTTTTGCAATTAAATGAGACAAACAAGATCATATGAAAAAATTCCTGAAAAATACAACTTACCAAAGCTGGCCCCAAACGATATAGAAAATCTGAATAGCCTTATCTTTCCAAAGAGACTGAAATAATAGTTAAAAACTTTTCACACAGAAAATTCTACCAGTTTCACAGGTGGATTCTATGTAATATTTATAGAAGAAGCAATACTAATAGTGTACAAAGCCCTGTCAGAAACAAGAAGGGAATAACTTCCAATTCATTTTTTGAAGCCAGCATCATCTCAATACCAGGAAGTGAAAAGGACAATACAAGGATAGAGACAAGTATACTTAAGATCACAAATACAAACATTCTGGACAAAATATTAGCAAATCAAATACAGACCCATAAAAAAGGACAGCTTATAATAGGTTTATTGAAAGAAAGATGTGTTTAAAATTGAAAAATCAAACAATAATAGATCCCCAACCTTTCCTGGTGTTTTATGACCTTAAAACTTTTGAAGAGTCCTGACCAGCTATTTTTGTTTCATGTATCTTGCAACTTTTCAAAGTTCAGCAGGCTTTTATTTAAGTACTTTTTAATGTTCCGTTCCTGGACTTCCTTGGACTCTGTAACCCAGCCACACAGGGATTTTCAGATGCCAAAGGAAAAAACAAGAAAGAAATAAAAATGAAATGATTTTTTAAATTTAAATTTAAATGTAATTTAATTTTTAATTAATAAAACAGTTTGTCATGTTTTAAATGATACTGTTTCTTTATATTAACTACTATCATTTCATGGATCCTGTTGTTTGAATGAGTTCTCTGAGCTGTTAATATTTTTAAAAATTGTATGACCCTGTTATATATATTGAAGTATCCTTTTTCTTGCTTCTACTAAAAATACATTTAAAATCTAACTCAGTGATAAGTGACAAGTGAAAAAAAGTCTCCTGTAAAACAAATTTACTTTGTCCATTATGTCCCCAAATTATTCTGTAAGAACTTGTTTCTTTCAGAGAAAATGAAAAAAAAATCCCCAAACTGTACTGAGCATTTGGCATCATTGCTCCAGTAACATCTTTACAGCATGACAGAATTTATTATCCTGTCACTCTAACAACATTCATTGGTTAATTTTAGATTCACATGACTCCCTTTGACTGTAGATATTCCTAATATAAACAGATTTTCTTGTTCATCAAATTTCACTCTTTAAACTGTCCTTATACAATTTTAATTCAAGAATGGTCATCTTTCTCTGAGAACTTCTCTGTGTTCTAAAAAGGATCTAATCGGTGGAAATTAATAAAACACCCCAAACTGACAATCCCCAAAATACAGGATATACTTTTAATATGGGACTACTACATAAGTGATCTTTCACATTATCCAGATACAGAAAAAGGCACAATCTGAAATGAAAACTAAGAAAATGAAGGCATGATGGGATGATTGGTTAAGAATTTGTAAAGATGCTACTTATGTTACCATAATACTACCTATTAAAAACTTATGGGGCTTCCCTGGTGGTGCAGTGGTTGAGAGTCCGCCTGCCGATGCAGGGGACAAGGGTTCGTGCCCCGGTCCGGGAAGATCCCACATGCCGCAGAGCAGCTGGGCCCATGAGCCATGGCTGCTGAGCCTGCGCGTCCGGAGCCTGTGCTCCACAACGGGAGAGGCAGCAGTGAGAGGCCCGCGTACCGCAAAAACAAACAAACAAACAAAAAAACTTATGAACATGAAAATCTCCAAAATTTAGTGAGAAGCCGATACTTATTCTCAGGAGAACCCCTCTTGAATATGACTATTAAAATTAATCTGTATTCACCTCAGTTGCATTGCATTGTGACTGTACCTGTAAAAAGAATCAATGTGGTTTCAGAGGAGCAGGGATGCTGACAGATTCAAAGGTAGAATAAAGTGTAATTTTTCACTTTATGTCATTCTTTAGGAAGAATGAAACATTCAACTCCCTCCTCCTCAAAATAATATTCTTTTTCTTTCAGTCAAAATCAGGCAGAATAAACATCTGTTTAAATAGCTCCTGATATTACCTCTTTCTCCTGCATCACATCTACAGAATGTTATACTGCTAATGAGTTGGGAGCCTGAGGAAAATGGTACCTAAAATCATGATAATAACTGCAAGTGGTGGTTAAAATTGAAGGTAAAATTCAGTATTAGTGAAATTATCTTATTTGGTCTTTACCACAGTTAAATTATTTTTTTCATTTTCAGCATCACTGTTAAGTATCGGTGACTTTATATAAGCTGTCTTCCCAAGATTACAAGGAATAAGTGAGGGATTTGAATCCAATTTTGTCTCACTATAAAATATGCGCTCTGTACCACTAAATTCATGTTACTTCTCTTCATGAAGTCTAGTTCTTCTCACCATATACCTAGAAACCTCCTTTTTTCCTAAGTGCTTTAAAAGTATATGAATCGCATTGTAAAATGAAGGGCAGCAAAGCCTAGGGTGAACCACTACAGTTTTTTAGAATTATTTCAGAAAAAAACAAAGGAGACCATAGACCCTAACTGTGAAATGCCGTAAGATTCAACATTCTTTCCTCATCACTCAGGGTGGAAAAGGGACTCAGTAATTAAAAGAAGGTTTACTGTCCTGTATTGCTTGAAGTATTTATTGTGGTCAGAGCACACTGGTGGTTGGAAGAAAAGAAGACATATTTCTATCCACAGTGTTGTTCAAAAGTACTTCCATTTAAGTGATAAAACTGAATGAAATATTTTCTTATTTCCTCCTTAATTCCTCTCTCTCCTTTCATAGTGGCAAATTCCTTCATTCACTGATGAGCTGAATCTCCTCTCTTCAGCGGGCATGAAGGAAAGGGAAACCAAGTCTAAGTCAAACAGAACTTGAATGTCATATTTACATAATGAAAATTACCATAAGAGGCTCTGCATTCTGCACTTTCCTTAACTCCATGTGTCCTGCTGTTTTCCACTCTGTTTCCACTCTGTTGCCCTATGACTTTCCAAACTCTGAGCTTCCCCTCGCCCCTATTAAATCTTAATCTCCAAAAAGGAGATTTTAGGGGTGGAAGAGAGTCTCTTTACTGACAACTCGCTATGGAGATTAGTTGCTTCTACAAAGCATACCAGATCAGAGCTGATGTATTATGAAAGGAAATAGATTGATGGGGGAAACATCTACTTGCTACTTCATTTAATGTGTCTGAATAATTAGGAATTAATCCATAAAAGACCTAAGTAATCCAGAAAAATCCCAAAACGATTATTAGTAGCACAATTTTAATTTGAAAATGTCCTGGAAATATTACACAGGAAATATTAGGATGAAATTCTGTTATCTTCCCTTGGACAAAAGTCTGCTATGGCATTTACCTGGTTAACAAACAATAGCAATAAAAAAAGGGAAAAAAATAGAGAAAGCAGACTGGCTTCAAGGAGGTTGCAGGCTATTGAATCAGACTGACCTTAATAAGAGACCCATGGAACAGTTCACCTACTGGTAATGAAAATGAAATCTATACTTAGCAAGGTCGGCAGCTGTCACCTCACTTTGAGCTTTAACAAGTCTGCTGATATACATGTGACCCACACTTTGAAGAGGGGTCTGACTTCTCTGAGACAGTGCGGCTAGAAAATTGCTGGGAGAGACACAGTCAAGCAGCTGACATACTCGCTATTTAAAGGGGATCTGGACTAAGCCTGCTGAAGCCATGAATGTGTTTATAGCAGCTCATTATTCACATTTCAAATTACCTGTGATTAATTAAGGCAGCATCTTCACTGCCCTGATAAAAATTTGTAGCTAGTTTTTATTTCTGAGGTAAATTAGGGGTGAAATATGAAATACTTTTAAAAGGAAAACAATAGCCTAGATATAAGGAAAAGAATTCATATGAAGTCACTTCTATATGACTACATTTTTATATATTTCTGGAAACAGTTACACAAGGACTAAAGCTTGAATGTGAACTTAATCTGATCCCAGCACAGAAAAAGTGCTTTCTTCATTTCCTTTCCAACCTGAAACACCCTTTATTCCAAGGGAAATCAGGCCAGAATTTCCTTTCTCTAGCTCTTGCTATCACCCTAGTAACCATGAAAAATGCTTCTTTGAAGAAATGTAAAGGTCATTTTCAATTAACTGCCATAATTCAAATGGATTTGAAAGAAAATTTCAAATACACACACACACAGAGTTTGTTTCTAAATCTTTCTTTTTTCAGTTGTAAAATAAGTTGAGAAAGGCAGCTCAGATTCCTTGGCCCAAAGTACCACAGACCTAAATCCCAGAAGGTAATAATAAACAAAATCAGTTTTCTGAAAACATCTGTTCTTACACTTTGAAGAAATTAAAGTCTCAGAGAATGTATTCTCCCCTCTATCTACTGGAGGAGATAAATTCAATTCTAAATTGGTGATGCTTGGGAAAAGGATGAAGATGGACCACAATTAAAAATTACATTATAGATGTATATATGTATATTGTATATTATATGTATGCATGTATTTATACATACACACACACACACACACACACACACACACTCACTCACTCAAATATGTGGCTACAGACCTAAAACTCATATGCTGAAGCACTAACCCCTAAGGCAATGGCATTTGGAGATGGGCCTTTGGGAGATAATTATGCTTAGGAGGTCATGAGAGTGGGGCCCTCAGGATGGGATTAGTGCCCCTAATTAGAGACCAGGAAGCTTGTTCAGTCTCTGGCCATGTGAGGACACAGTGAGTAGGCAGAGGTCAACAAGCCAGAGAGAGAGCTCTCTCCACAACTAGACCATACAGGTACCCAGATCATGAACTTCCCAGCCTCCAAAGCTGTAAGAAATTAATTTCAGTTGTTTCAGCCACTCAGGCCATGGCATTTTGTAACAGCACCCGGAGTAAACTAACACACACATATGTATTAGAAAACCAAAAAACACACGTGTGTGTAATACTATCCACTTGCAACGGACTGAATGTGTCCCTCCAAAATCATATGTTAAAACCTAATCCCCAGTGTGATGCTATTTGGAGGTGGGGGTCCTTGGGAGGTGATTAGGTCATGAAGGTGGAGCCCTTGTGAATGGGATCAGAACCTAATAAAAGAGGGCCCAGGGAGCTCCCTCGCCCCTTCCACTATGTAAGGACACAGCTAAATGACAGCTTCCATGAAGCGGGAAATAGGCTCTCCCCAGACACTGAATCTGCTGGCACCTTGACCTTGGACTTCCCAACCTCCAGAAGTGTGGGAAATAAATTGCTGTTGTTTATAAGCCACACAGTCTATGGTATTTTGTTACAGCAGCCTAAACGGACTAAGACACTGTCCTACTTAGATCTCAAAGTAGCTCCCGGCAATTTGAGACATTAAGACCTACCGTAATAAATAGCACATTTCCAGCCTTCCTAGAGCTGGTAATCAGATTACCAAGAAGGTTAATATGATAGTTGACAACTGAAGCTACACAAAACCACCAACTTTTGTTTGGTGATTGTCACACGCCTTAGTACACAGCTTCCAACATCTCTGCAATTTCAGGCTTGTAGTTATCTCTCTGGCAAAGGAATATGGACAGAGTTCTACAACTGCTCTCTATATATGCTGTATGTTACATTCAAAAATATCAAAATCTAAACATATACAGACTTAGTGATTAAATACATCACCATTAGACATCAAATGTAGTATCAAAATGCAATTTAGAACAATTCTTACTAAAAAGTGATCAGAATTTTACAGTATACATTTGTCATTTGAAAATAGTATTTTAAAACTAGACTCAAAACACAACCACTTAGCAATATACTTCCCTTTTGCATTTTTGAGAAATTACATCCATAACATATAATTGTGGGTGAACTATAGGACAAAAAAAAAACACGACTTACATTTGTTAACCCCTATCTGTATTGAAAAGGGGATTTTATACCAGAAAATATTTCTTCTTTCAGAGTCTACATTTTACTTCCATGTTTATTTGGCTAAAGAAAAATACACACACACACACACACACACACACACACACACACACACACACACACACACAACACTTAAAGTTGAAATGAGGATTATTTCATGCATCCTCTTTTTGATTACTATTAAAACTAAGTGTCCTAATTTTCACCATACCAATAATCAGCTATGTTTCTTGTGACTTCGAATTTTACTTTCAATTCCATCACCATCACCATTCCAAATTCTCAGTCATTTAATATTTGCTTTTACTAAAGCACTGCTCTAACTTTGAAAATTATATTTATCAGTGTCATTAGTGTTAAAATATATATATAAATTCCCAAAATGAATGAATCCAAGAAATGAAAAAAGGGGAATATACTTAATATATTTTCCTTATCAATACCAGTCTCTTTAGATTGATAAGAAAGGCATTTTTTTTTTTTTTTTTTTTTTTTTTTTTTTTTTTTTTTGCAGTACATGGGCCTCTCAGCGTTGTGGCCTCTCCCATTGCAGAGCACGGGCTCCGGACGCGCAGGCTCAGCGGCCATGGCTCATGGGCCCAGCCACTCCGCGGCATGTGGGATCTTCCCGGACCGGGGCACGAACCCGTGTCCCCTGCATCGGCACGCAGACTCTCAACCACTGCACCACCAGGGAAGCCCCTAAAGGCAGATTTTTAATTGAGGAACTCAATCAGAGATATATCCCAAGAGAATTATACTCCTAAACACCAAGGAGATGCACTAACTATAAAATGATTGCTCATTTAAATATTCTCTCTAAACAAATAAAAATCTACGTTTAATCTATACCTTTTTAAAAATAAATTAATTTAATTATGATATAATTAAATCTCTAACATTAATGCTAATGAAGAATTAAAAAACTAAAAACCACTTCATTTGTGAAATGCATTTTCTAAACAGTATTTGGAATTATGCTTTACTCTTCTTGTAAGTCAGACTATAACTGATATTTTAAACTGTTAAGAATTTCAAATTTTGCTCAAAACATAATTGAACTCTTTTACACAAGTGTACGGTATAACCATATGTACTTTTTTTTTTTCAAACTCACTCCTACTACAGAACAAAAAATCATAGATTGGCATAGGAAATTATAAAACTATGGAGACCAGACTTAAGAGACTGCTATAGTAACCAGGTAAGAGATGTAGGAGCAGGAAAGAGATTCCCAGCAATAACAACTGCAGTGAACCAATGGATTTGGAAGATATTTAATGAGGCAGAAATAAGAACATGTTCATGTAAAACAAAACAAAATCAAAAAACAAAAAAAAAAACAGAAAAAGAAAGAAAGGGAAACAATGGCACTTTTGGGTATCTGTAAGTAGTTCTATATGACTGATGATTTAGTTATTTGGAGGAAAAGACAGTGAAGCTGCAGGCATGTAACTAGCTTTCTGACTTGAGCAATGCAGGATGGATGCTGCAACCAGACTGCCTGGGTGTGACTCAAGGTCAGGATGGATGCTGCAACCAGACGGCCTGGGTGGAGTCAAGGCCTCACTACCTACCACGTTGTGACATTAATCAAGTGTCCTCTGTACACCAATCCCTTCACTTTGAAAAATGAGAGTTATATCTGTCACTATCTGAACAATTAACTGAAAAGATTAAAGATGGTAAGGTTCAGTGCCGGATAGATACATGCTCGATAAACGTTAGCTACTGTGCACACCACTCACTGTGGTAGGAAGAGCAGGTCAGCATAGCATCTCTCTATGATGAGGTGCTTTTACATAAGCCTGGGCTGCCTCTGGGATATCCTAGCAGACAGTTTCTAGAGGCAAATATGCTACTTTGTATCCCTGCAGTGAGATCTTCATCAGAGACCCAGATGAAATCAACGGTAAGGAGATAATAACTGCAGTCGTGGAAGTGTAGGAAGCTCTCTAGAAAACAGGTGAAAGGTGAGCAGGAAAAGAGGAGTACTTGGATCAGAACATCAAGGAAAACAAAAATACAAATAGCAGAATAAGGACACTGGTCACGCAGGGAGAATGAAGCCAGCCAGCTAAAGAGCAGGGACAAGAGGCTGAGAAACTCTGAACCACGGCAGAAACCATGATGTAAAATGCTGTAAGCATCACTAGAAGGGGAGGACTGAGAAACAGGTATTAAGCTTACCTGAAATTTTTTAGAAAGGTTGCTTGCCTGATGGAAGAGCAATTCCCATCAGGTTGGGTAAGGGGCAGGAGGCAGGTGGACATGGGTTGAGAAGTGGATAGGAAATGGGGAAGTCGCGACTCCAAGTCCAGGTAACTCTTGGAGGAGTTTTGCTAGGCAGTGTAACGTGGCACCGAGGATGGGAAGAGAGGGGAAGAAATTATTTTTCTCCTATGTTTAACACATTTTAAAGATTTAAGGGTTTTGTATACCTTTTTTAAAAAATGAGGATGATATATAGCCTGTAAAACAGTGAAAGCCAAATACACAGAAAAAAGGAGAAAAGTCTTTGAGGATGGAAGAGTTTTCTGCACACAGCAAATATAAAGAGCACAAATACAGAGATCAGTCTCAGGCAGAAAGCAGACTCTACATCCACGTAACTGGAGAGAAGGAGAAAAGGACCAGCGTGGACCAGCGTGGAATGGGTTCAGATCAGATGTCTTCCATCTTCCCTGTGAGGACAAAGGGAAAACAAATGACACTTACGTAGAATGAAGTCTAAGAAGCCGAAACGAAGGTTTGAGGTTTAAATACAGTAGTCACTGTAACGTGGGAAAGCAATGATGTGTTTGTAACCAGAAAAACTATAATCGATTCCCGTAACGAAACTTTACTTGCAGTTTGTGTTGCTCATAAATGATCTGGGACACTTGGTCACAAATACGAACACCTTCCAAGCAAACCAATTAACAGCAGCCACTTCTGGGAACAGAAACGTCACTAAAGAGCAAAAGGAGCCACGCCCACCACCAGGGCTTGTTCCTGGGATGAACCCAGGATTCAGCACTTCTGGCCCCTGCTCGCCCCCTAACGGCTGCCTCTGGGCACAGATCAAACTGCTCCGTGTTTCAGGGAAATCATTAAAGGTCTCCACACTGTATCCTCCTGAACATCCTCAGTGTCTCTAACCAGGTTCCAGTCCCAGGCAACAATTCATCTTCCTGTCTGACTCATTTTTTATCCAGGCGGTTTTCTGTCAAAATCAATCTACTTTACTGGTCATCTGGTCACCAACTTCAATCTACTCCATGTGATAAATAACTCTTGGAAAGCAGAGGAAGGTTTCACGTTAATGTAAGATTTTTCACTACTGACAGGAAACTAGTGCTAAAGATTTTCAGTATGTCATCTCCTTTGTAATACAGCTAATAAAACAGTGCTTGACCTAATATAGTTAATCATAGTTTAGTGGCTGACAGTTTTTGGTATCAACTTTAGATTCTCATTTCGCAGGGATACTCTCTCAATATTTCTTAATACTAGCTTTCATTTTTTAAAAGGATTGATGAAAGGTTAGGTCTTACAGCATAAGATCTGGATCAAGTGTCAGTTCACATCTTTAATTTTACGCACTCTTCAGTGAATATACCTTAATGTATGGAAAACAATGAATTGTTATCCACTTCCCTTCGCTGGTTCCACTAAATGTTTTTTTAATAAGTTTATTTAATTAAATTAACTAACTAATTAGTTTTTGGCTGTAGTAGGTTTTCATTGCTGTGCGGGGGTTTTCTCGAGTTGCAGTGAGTGGGGCCTACTCTTCATTGCGGTGCGCAGACTCTAGGCGCACGGGCGTCAGTAGTTTTGGCACGCGGGCTCAATAGTTGTGGCACACGGGCTTAGTTGCTCTGCAACATGTGGGATCGTTCCCAGACCAGGGCTCGAACCTGTGTCCCCTGCATTGGCAGGCAGATTCTTAACCACTGCGCCACCAGGGAAGTCCCTTCACTAAATGTTAATGTACTCTTTTCTTATTTTCCTCTTCAGTAATTTTATATTTAAGTGGCCTTATTTTGATTTTGGCAGTTAGGTATGGAAGGTGGGAGAAAAAATAAATTGTCTTTAAATGTTATAATCAACCTTCTAAAAAATCTAGAAACAACTTTCAAAGCATGTACATTTTAAACATTAGAGAACTTTTTGGACAATATTGGAAAATGCCATAAAGCAGAATATTAAATAATTAAGTATACTTGTCAGTAAATACAAATTTAAAGGGTTTGAGAATACACAGGAGCTGATGGAGTTTGGGTATGATTTTAGGCATACTTAAGGTGAGAGATATTAGAAGCAGGAAGAGACATAGACAATTTAAAGCAATCAGAGATTTTGAGAGAGACGGAAGATTTGGTTAGTGATGGGACAATCAAGGCATGGAATCCATGGAATACCGGACAATGCAGAGCAGGGTAGGCTCTGAGCACCCAGGACAGGGCATGTTCCTAGACAGAATTTCTCCTACAGCTTAAATATGGCCCACCTATTCATAAAGCCAAGGGGACACCCTCTATTTTACTAGAGAAGGGATGAAAATTGGCTTTTAGATTCCTCCTACCTCCTAGGTCCTGTGTCCAGAATACAGGCAAATTGAGTTCGAAAGTTCGGCAGATTTAGGAAGGCATGAGCAGGTCTATGTACGCAGCAGGGATGTTGGTAAATTAAGGAAAAAACAATCAGATTTGTAAGCACTGTTTTCTTTCTTCAATGTTTGAACAATTGGGGTTTTTTGCTCTTACACTGGGGGAAGCACACGAGATCTACAGTTTAACGTGACTAAATACTCTGGAGAAGCACTGCTCCAGGATGAGGCCGGGGCTAAATGGTTAGGGTTTTGCACAGAGACTGACGGCATAGCCCACTAAAGACATCTTTGGAATTTTTAGTACAAATAAATCTTGTCCAGTTTGTCCACCTGTGCCAGCTGTGTAGGTAATCCAGGTAATTGAGCACTTCTTTATATATTTTGTTCTCTATTGTAGTTTATGTAGTCTATTTCACTCAAACATGTTTTCTGAATGCCTCACTGTGTATTTGTTACATTAAAGTATTTATTTTCAGTATCTACAGGCTTGAATAACTAAGATACATTATAGTCACTTAGAAAATAATTGCGGATGAAAACCAACATAACAGACTTCAAGTAAGAGAGACATAAATACACTTTAAATAAACTATATGTAAAAATCTAAAGGATATATGTATATATTGAGATCAATATACAAAAAATTGATTTTATTTCTATACAACAGTGAAAAATTCCAGAATAAGACAATTCCATTTATAATATCATCAAAATACCAAAATACACAGGAATAAATTTAACAGTGTAAGACAAACTAAAGTCTGTAAAACATTACTGAAAGAAATTAAAGATATAAGTAAATGAAAGGACATTCCACATCCATTGATTGGAAGACTTGATACTGTGAAGATGTCAATACTTTTTAAATTAATCTATCAAGTCAATAGAAAGCTTATCAAAGTCCTAGCTTTTATCTTCCTTTTTTTCAGAAAATGACAACTTTATCTGAAAATTCATGAAGAATTGCAAGAATGCAGAACAGCAAAGCCATCTTAAGAAACAATAAAAAAGTCATAGAATTCATGCTTCCCAATTTCAAAACTTACTACGAACAAGAGTCAGCAAGTCAGTGTGGAGTTGGCAGACAGGTTAACACATAGCTCAATGGAGTGAAACTGTGAGTCCAGAAATAAACCTGTACATTTTTTGTCAATTGATTTTGACAAGGAGGTCAGGAAATTTTAATAGAGAAAGGATAATCTTTTAAACAAATCTTGCTGGGACAACTGTATAACAAACAAACATGCCAAAGAATACAGGTGGCCCTCTTCTTTACACCATACACAAAAACTAACTCAAAATAAACTACAGATTATACGTACAAGTTAGCATTATAAAACTTTTAGAAAAAAATATAGGAGTAAGTCTTTGTGACTGTGGGTTAGGCAAAGCCTTTCTAAATACAATAAGAAAACCACAAACAGCACAAGTAAAACAGGTAAAATGGACTACATCAAAATTTAAAAACTTTGTGCTGTAAACAATACTGTCATAAAAGTGAAAAATGCAGGCCACAGAATAGGATAAAATGTTTGCAGAAGACATATATTTTAAAAGACTTTTACCTCGAATATAAAAAGCAGTACACCTAAACTAAAATATTTTAAAAACAGTTAAAAATGCGCAAAATATTTTAATAGACAGTGCTTCAAATAAGACACACAAAGAGACAATAACTGTGTAAAAATATGTTCAACATTTGTTATCTCGGAAATCCACATGAAAACAGGAAGGATATACCACTTCCCTTTCAGTAGAATGACTATAACCAAAATGACAATAACAAGGGTTTGTGAAGACATGTGGAAATCGGACCCCTCAGACAATGTTGGTGGAGAGATATAATTGTGCAGCCACTTTGGAAAAAAGTTTGGCAGTTCCTCAAGATGTTAAACAGAACTACCATATGAATTCACAAATTCATTCCTTGAAAGATAATTAAATTAAAACATACAGCCAGGGGGAGCTCCAAGATGGGGGAAGAGCAAGACGTGGAGATCACCTTCCTCCCCACAAATACACCAGAAATACATCTACATGCGAAACAACTCCTACAGAACACCTACTGAATGCTGGCTGAGGACCTCAGACCTCACATAAGGCAAGAAACTCCCCACGTACCTGGGTAGGGCAAAAGAAAAAAGAAAAAACAGGGACAAAAGGATAGGGACAGTACCTGCACCAGTGGGAGGGAGCTGTGAAGGAGGAAACGTTTCCACACATTAGGAAGCCCCTTCGCGGGCGGAGACTGCAGGTGGTGGAGGGGGGAGCTTCAGAGGCGCGGAAGAGAGCACAGCAACAGGGGTGTGGAGAGCAAAGCAGAGAGATTCCCGCACAGAGGATCAGTGCCGACCAGCACTCACCAGCCTGAGAGGCTTGTCTGCTCACCTACCGGGGCGGGTGGGGCTGGGAGCTGAGGCTCGGGCTTTGGAGGTCAGATCCCAGGGAGAGGACTGGGGTTGCCCGGCGTGAACATAGCCTGCAGGGGGTTACATAGCCTGCAGGGGGTTAGTGCACCACGGCTGGCCGGGAGGGAGCCCGGGGAAAAGTCTGGACCTGCCGAAGAGGCGAGAGAATTTTTCTTCCCTCTTTGTTTCCTGGTGCACAATGAGAGGGGATTAAACAGCGCTGCTGAAAGGAGCTCCAGAGACGGGTGCGAGCCCAGCTATCAGCGCGGACCCCAGAGACAGGCAGGGGACACTAAGGCTGCTGCTGCCACCGCCAAGAAGTCTGTGTGCGAGCACAGGTCACTATCCACACCTCCACTCCCAGAAGCCTGTGCAGCCCGCCACTGCCAGGGTCCCGGGATCCAGGGACAACTTCCCCGGGAGAACGCACGGCACGCCTCAGGCTTGTGCAACGTCACGACGGCCTCTGCCGCCGCAGGCTCACCCAGCATCCGTATCCCTCCCTCCCTGCGGCCTGAATGAGCCAGAGCCCCCGAATCAGCTGCTCCTTTAACCCTGTCCTGTCTGAGCAAAGAACAGATGCCCTTAAGCGATCTACATGCGCAGGTGGGTCCAGATCCAAAGCTGAACCCCAGGAGCTGTGCGAACAAAGAAGAGAAAGGGAAATCTCTCCCAGCAGCCTCAGGAGCAGCGGATTAAAGCTCCACACTCAACTTGATGTACCTGCATCTGTGGAATACCTGAAGAGACAACGAATCATCCCAAACTGAGGTGGACTTTGAGAGCAACAATATATATTTTTTCCCTTTTTCTCATTTTCTGAGTGTGTATGTGTATGCTTCTGTGTGTGATTCTGTCTGTATAGCTCTGCTTTTACCATTTGTCCTAGGGTTCTTTTTTTTTTCTTTTTTTAGTATAGTTTTCAGTGCTTGTTATCATTGATAGATTTGTTCTTTGGTTTGGTTGTTCTCTTCTTTCTTTCCTTCTTTATTTTTAATTACTTAAAAAATTTCTTTTAATAATTATTTTTTGTTTTTTATTTTATCTTTTCCTTTCTTTCTTTCTTTTTTTCTCCCTTTTATTCTGAGCCATGTGGATGACAAGCTCTTGGTGCTCCAGCCAGGCATCAGTGCTGTGCCTCTCAGGTGGGAGAGCCAAGTTCAAGACATTGGTCCATAAGAGACCTCCCAGCTCCACGTAATATCAAATGGTGAAAATCTCCCAGAGATCTCCATCTCAACACCAACACCCAGCTCCACTCAACGACCAGCAAGCTACAGTGCAAGACACCCTATGCCAAACAACTAGCAAGACAGGAACACAACACCAACCCATTAGCAGAGAGGCTGCCTAAAATCATAATAAGGTCACAGACAGCCGAAAAATCACCACCAGACATAGACCTGCCCACCAGAAAGACAAGATCCAGCCTCATCCACCAGAACACAGGAACCAGTCCCTTCCACAAGGAAGCCAACACAAGCCACTGAACCAACCTTAGCGACTGGGGACAGACACAAAAAACAATGAGAAATAAGAACCTGCACCCTGCAAAAAGGAGACCCCAAACACAGTAAGTTAAGCAAAATGAGAAGAAAAGGAAACACACAGCAGATGAAGGAGCAAGGTGAAAATCCACCAAACCTAACAAATGAAGAGGAAATACGCAGTCCACCTGAGAAAGAATTCAGAATAATAATAGTAAAGATGATCCAAAATCTTGGAAATAGAATGGAGAAAATACAAGAAACATTTAACAAGAACCTAGAAGAACTAAACAGAGAACAAACAATCATGAAAAACACAATAAAAGAAATTAACAATCCCTTCTCTAGAAGGGATCAATAGCCGAATAACTGAGAAAGAAGAATGGATAAGTGACCTGGAAGATAAAATAGTAGAAATAACTACTGCAGAACAGAATAAAGAAATAAGAACGAAAAGAATTGAGGACAGTCTCAGAGACCTCTGGGAAAACATTAAACGCAGCAACATTCGAATTATAGGGGCCCCAGAAGAAGAAGAGAAAAAGAAAGGGACTGAGAAAATAGTTGAAGAGATTATAGTTGAAAACTTCCCTAATATGGGAAAGGAAATAGTTAATCAAGTTCAGGAAGCACAGAGAGTCCCAAACAGGATAAATCCAAGGAGAAACAACCCAAGAGACATATTAATCAAACTATCAAAAATTAAATACAAAGAAAAATACTAAAAGAAGCAAGGGAAAAACAACAAATAACATACAAGGGAATCCCCATAAGGTTAACAGCAGACCTTTCAGAAGAAACTCTGCAAGCCACAAGGGAGTGGCAGGACATATTTAAAGTGATGAAAGGGAAAAACCTACAAACAAGATTACTCTACCCAGCAAAGCTCTCATTCAGATTTGATGGAGAAATTAAAACCTTTACAGACAAGCAAAAGCTAAGAGAATTAAGCACCACCAAACCAGCTCTACAACAAATGCTAAAGGCATGTCTCTAGGCAGGAAACGCAACAGAAGGAAAAGACCTACAATAACACACCCAAAACAATTAAGAAAATGGTAATAGGAACATACATATTGATAATTACCTGAAATGTAAATGGATTAAATTCTCCAAACAAAAGACAGAGACTGGCTGAATGGATACAAAAACAAGATCCGTATATATGCTGTCTACAAGAGACCTACTTCAGACCTAGGGACACATACAGACTGAAAGTGAGGGGATGGCAAAAGTTATTCTATGCAAATGGAAATCAAAAGAAAGCTGGAGTAGCAATTCTCATATCAGACAAATTAGAGTTTAAAACAAAGACTATGACAAGAGAAAAAGAAGGGCACTATATAATGATCAAGGGATTGATCCAAGAAGAAGATATAATAATTGTAAATATTTATGCACCCAACACAGGAACACCTCAATACAGAAGGCAAATACTAACAGCCATAAAAGGGGAAATCAACAGTAACACATTCATAGCAGGGGACTTTAACACCCAACTTGTACCAATGGACATATCATCCAAAATGAAAATAAATAAGGAAACACAAGCTCTAAATGACACATTAAACAAGAAGGGCTTAATTGATATTTATAGGACATTCCATCCAAAAACAACAGAATACACATTCTTCTCAAGTGCTCATGGAACATTCTCCAGGATAGATCATACCTTGGGTCACAAATCAAGCCTTGCTAAATTGAAGAAAATTGAAATGATATCGAGTATCTTTTCTGACCACAATGCTATGAGACTAGATATCAATTACAGGGAAAAATCTGTAAAAAACACAAACACATGGAGGCTAAACAATACTCTACTTAATGACCAAGAGATCACTGAAGAAATCAAAGAGGAAATCAGAAAATACCTAGAAACAAATCACAATGAGAACACGACGACCCAAAACCTATGGGAGGCAGCAAAAGCAGTTCTAAGAGAGAAGTTTAGAGCAATATAATCCTACCTCAAGAAACAGGAGACATCAGAAATAAACAACCTAACCTTACACCTAAAGCTATTAGAGGAAGAACAAAAAAACCCTAAAGTTAGCAGAAGGAAAGAAATCATAAAGATCAGATCAGAAATAAATGAAAAAGAAATGAAGAAAACGATAGCAAAGATCAATAAAACTAAAAGCTGGTTCTTTGAGAAGATAAACAAAGTTGATAAACCATTAGACAGTCTCATCAAGAAAAAAAGGGAGAAGACTCAAATCAACAGAATTAGAATTGAAAAAGGAGAAGTAACAACGGACACTGCAGAAATACAAAGGATCATGAGACATTACTACAAGCAACTCTATGCCAATAAAATGGACAACCTGGAAGAAATGGACAAATTCTTAGAAATGCACAACCTGCTGAGACTGAACCACCAAGAAACAGAAAATATGAACCAAACAATCACAAGCACTGAAATTGAAACTGTCATTAAAAATCTTCCAACAAACAAAAGCCCAGGACCAGATGGCTTCACAGGCAAATTCTATCAAACATTTAGAGAAGAGCTAACACCTATCCTTCTCAAACTCTTCCAAAATATAGCAGAGGGAGGAACACTCCCAAACTCATTCTACGAGGCCAACATCACCTTGATAACCAAAACCAGGCAAAGATGTCACAAAGAAACTACAGGCCAATATCACTGATGAACATAGATGCAAAACTACTCAACAAAATACTAGCAAACAGAATCCAACAGCACATTAAAATGATCATACACCATGATCAAGTGTGGATTATCCAAGGAATTCAAGGATTCTTCAACATATGCCAATCAATCAATGTGATAAACCATATTAAAAACTTGCAGGAGAAAAACCATATGATCATCTCAATAGATGCTGAGAAAGCTTTCAACAAAATTCAACACCCATTTATGGTAAAAAACCCTCCAGAAAGTAGGCACAGAGGGAACTTTCCTCAACATAATAAAGGCCATCTATGACAAACCCACAGCCAACCTCGTCCTCAATGGTGAAAAACTGAAACCATTTCCACTAAGATCAGGAACAAGATAAGGTTGCCCACTATTATTCAACATATTTTCGGAAGTTTTAGCCACAGCAATCAGAGAAGAAAAAGAAGTAAAAGGAATCCAAATCAGAAAAGAAGAAGTAAAGCTGTCACTCTTTGCAGATGACATGATACTATACATAGAGAATCCTAAACATGATAACAGAAAACTAGTAGAGCTAATCAATGAATTTGGGAATGTAGCAGGATACAAAATTAATGCACAGAAATCTCTTGCATTCCTATACACTAATGATGAAAAATCTGAATGAGAAATTATGGAAACACTCCCATTTACCACTGCAACAAAAAGAATAAAATATCTAGGAATAAACCTACCTAAGGAGACAAAAGACCTGTATGCAGAAAATTATAGGACACTGATGAAAGAAATTAAAGATGACACAAATAGATGGAGAGATATACCATGTTCTTGGATTGGAAAAATCAACATTGTGAAAATAACTATACTACCCAAAGCAATCTACAGATTCAATGCAATCCCTATCAAACTACCACGGGCATTTTTCACAGAACTAGAACAAAAAATTGCACAATTTGTATGGAAACACAAAAGCCCCCAAAGAGCCAAAGCTATCTTGAAAAAGAAAAACGGAGCTGCAAGAATTAGGCTCCTGGACTTCAGACTATACTATAAAGCTACAGTAATCCATACAGTATGGTATTGGCACAAAAACAGAAATATATATCAATGGAACAGGATAGAAAGCCCAGAGATAAACCCACACACATATGGTCACCTTATCTTCGATAAAGGAGGCAAGAATATAAAATGGAGAAAAGACAGCCTCTTCAATAAGTAGTGCTGGGAAAACTGGACAGCTACATGTAAAAGGATGAAATTAGAACACTCCCTAACACCATACACAAAAATAAACTCAAAATGGATTAAAGACCTAAATGTAATTCCAGACACTATCAAACCCTGAGAGGAAAACATAGGCAGAACAGTTTCTGATATAAATCACAGCAAGATCCTTTTTGACCCAGCTCCTAGAGAAATGGAAATAAACCCAAAAATAAACAAATGGGATCTAATGAAACTGCAAAGCTTTTGCACAGCAAAGGAAACCGTAAACAAAACCAAAAGACAACCCTCAGAATGGGAGAAAATATTTGCAAATGAAGCAACTGACAAAGGATTAATCTACAGAATTTATAAGGAGCTCATGCATCTCAATATCAAAAAAACAAACAACCCAATCCAAAAATGGGCAGAAGAGCTAAATAGACATTTCTCCAAAGAAGATATACAGATTGCCAACAAACACATGAAAGAATGCTCAACATCATTAATCATTAGAGAAATGCAAATCAAAACTACAATGTGATATCATCTCACACCAGTCAGAATGGCCATCATCAAAAAATCTAGAAACAATAAATGGTGGAGAGGGTGTGGAGAAAAGGGAACCCTCCTGCACTGTTGGTGGGAATGTAAATTGATACAGCCAGTATGTAGAACAGTATGGAGGTTCCTTAAAAAACTAAAATTAGAACTACCATACGACCCAGCAATCCCACTGCTCAGCATATACCCTTAGGAAACCATTATTCAAAGAGTTATGTACCACAATGTTCATTGCAGCTCTATTTACAATAGCCAGGACATGGAAGCAGCCTAAGTGTCCATCAACAGATGAATGGATAAAGAAGATGTGGCCCATATATACAATGGAGTATTACTCAGCCATAAAAAGCAACAAAATTGAGTTATTTGTCGTGAGGTGGATGGACCTAGAGTCTGTCATACAGAGTGAATTAAGTGAGAAAGAGAAAAACAAATACTGTATGCTAACACATATATTTGGAATCTAAAAAAAAAAAAAAAAAAACAAAGGTCATGAAGAACCTAAGGGCAAGACGGGAATAAAGATGCAGATCTACTAGAGAATGGACTTGAGGACACAGGGAAGGGGAAGGGTAGGCTGGGACAAAGTGAGAGACTGGTAGTGTATATATGGATATATATACACTACCAAATATAAAATAGATAGCTAGTGGGAAGCAGTCGCATTGCACCAGGAGATCAGCTCGGTGCTTCGTGACCAGCTAGAAGGGTGGGATAGGGAGTGTGGGAGGGAGGGATATGCAAGAGGGAAGAGATATGGGGATATATGTATAACTGATTCACATTGTTATAAAGCAGAAACTGGCACACCATTGTAAAGCAATTATACTCCAATAAAAATGTTAAAAAAAACCAAAATAATCCCAGAACATACATCCACACTAAAACTAGTACACACATGTTCATATCAGCACTGCTCACAGTAGCTGAGAAGTAGGAACAACCCAAATGCTCATGAACTGATGAATAGATAAATAAAATGTGGTATATCCTTATGACATCTGGAAGATGCAATCACATAAGCAAATAATGATGTACATGTCCCCATAGGATGATCTCATACCTCACCAATATCCTTCCTGTTTCAGGATAAAAATCTCCCAAGAAGCTGAAATATTCTGCTACCCTGCATTGGGCATTTCTGAATTTTCAGATTATATTATAAACTTCATGAGGTCAAGCACTGTGACCTCTAGATCACTGCTCACATATGTGTATGCGTTCAGGAAATTGCTGCTAATTGCCTCCCTTGCATTTAGACAATTGTAGGGAAGCTGAGCAAGGCAAACATTTAAACTGTCTTCAGCGAAGATAAAGCTGCTTTGAGTTACTTGCCAGACTAGTGCAAGAGGACACAAAATACACGGGCAAATGAAAATGCCAAAACGTTACTCCTTTATGAAAGATTAGCTGAAATGTAAAATTTACTGAACATATCTTGTATCCTTCCCTGTGCCTGTTAAATACTGAGGAAGCATGCAAAGCTATATGCTAGCTGAATTTAGGTAATTTACCTAGAAATAAATTTCATTCTCTAAAGCATTTCTCTCATTTGCCAAACAATTATTCTATATTTTGCAGAAATGAAGTGTTTCCATGTTCCTCCTTCAAATAGCAAACAATAAGCCAACATGTTATTAAGATGTTGATATCATCTCATACTTAAGCAAGAGAAAGAAAGCACAAACATCTTTAATAGTTTACAATTTAAATAATAGATTGATGACATTTTGATATTTAAATGAAGAGAAATATACATTTTACTCTATAAATGTATCTGTTCATTCAACTTAATTATAAAGATGTAAATAATGTTTTACGATAAATGGATATGTCTGCTGCTTATATTTCTCACAGTAATTAAAATCAGAATGATAGCTGTTTAAAAACAGTGGTAACCATGACAAATTTTTCTTTTTGGTATTCATCAGAATCTAGGCAAGTTAATGAATGAAAATATTGATATAGTTACATTATTTAAAACTGTTTGAATCTTATTTAACCACAATGATTAAACACAGATATTTACTGAGCAATTGCTAAACATAGGATACAATACATAGTAGGGAGGGGAAATGCTTAAAAGTAAGACCTTAAGGGACTTATAATCTATAAGAAAAGTACACAAACATCTAAAAGCAAAAAAATGTTAATTGCCAAAGCAGCCAAAGTATTAACGTGGCATAAAGATGGAAAATCTATTCTGTTTAAGAAAGGTTTTTTTTTTTAAGCATATCAGGTAGTATTTGAATGGACCTGTTCATTTAATTGCTTATTTAAAATTCAGAGGCAGAAAATTGAACGAACCTTGTTTTTATAGATATATTATGGTATATTCATTGTCACTTAATTCATGATGCTATATAATGCCCAATAAAAAGTGAAAAGAAAGCCATATAATTTGTTTCTCTGATGTCATAGGACTGAAAGGCTTCTACTGGAAGTTAAGAGATCCCGAGTTATTTAGAGGAAAAAAAATAAGCTAAGTGAAAAAAGACATTAACAGGTCCCAACTTACAGCCCCCTCATGCTCAGTTTTCACCTATTTCCCCAAGGAAATTGATCCCTGGACAGTTTTATGCCTTTTTTGCTTTGTCCTCTTTTGGCCTCTCTTCATAGCCAAATTTCCAACTGATTTTTTCTCTTTTTGGTATTTTAAGCATTTTATTTCAAAAGCACTCATTATTGTGCAATTAATCAATGGTATGTGACATTCATAACAAATAACTGATTTGGAAATTAAATGACTTTAACAGTCTATAGAACTCAATCTGAATTTCCAGTCATGCTGGGATTTATGCTGAATCAACACTCCATCCCCTATGTGAACAAATTTATAAATTCAGGTGGAAGATTCTATGCTTAGGTTGGCAATTTATACTTCCTAATAAACAGCTTTCCACATTGTGAGACATAGTAGAGGTTCTTTGTTTTCCATGAAGAAAGAATTTAATGAAGATAAGAGCTAGATAGAAATGTATTCATAGACTCAATCTACAAATATCAATGTTTGTACACGCCTATTATGTACTGGGAATATACTGTTGTACAAGATAAACAAGTTTCCTTTCTCAGTGTGATCAATAGATGAAATAAACATATCAGCGGTGAAAAATTGGGATGCAGATACTTAATAAAGATGAATAAATCATTAAGTATCTTACCACCTTTATTTAAGATATAATTGACATATAACATTGTATAAGTTTAAGGTGTACAATGTGTCATTTTGCTATACTTCTATATTGCAAAATGATTACCACCATAGCATTAGCTCACACCTCCATCACATAATTATCATGTCTTTTTGTGGTAAGAACATTTAAGGTCTCCTCTCTTAACAGTTTTCAAGTATATAATACAGTATTATTAACTATAATCACATGCTGTAAATTAGATCCCCTGAAGCTATTCATCTTATAACGAAGTTTGTGCACTTTGACCAACATCTCTCCGTTTCCCCCATTCTCCAGCCTTTACCATTCTAGTCTCTGTTTCTGCAAGTTCAGCTTTTTTAGATTCCATACATAAGGGATACCATACAGTATTTGTAGTTCTCTCACTGACATATTTCCCTTAGATTAACGTCCTCAAGGTCCATCTACGTTGTCACAAATGGGAGGATTTCCTTTTTTTTCTCATGGCTGAATAACATTCCATTTTATGTATGTGTGTGTGTGTGTGTGTGTGTGTGCGCGCGCACACACACGCTACATCTTATCAATTCATCTACTGATGGACACTTAGGTTGTTTCCATATCTTGGTATCGTGAATAATGCCTCAGTAAAAGTGGAGAGCAAGTATCTCTTCAAGGTCTTGCTTTTATTTCCTTTGGATTTATACCCAGAAGTGGGATTACTAAATCATATGTTAGTTCTATTTCTAATTTTCTGAGGAACCTTCATACTATTTTGCATGGTGGCTGCACAAATTTACAAGGGTTCTCTTTTCTCCACACCCTTACCAACACTTGTTATCTTTTCTCCTTCTTGATAAAAGCCATTCTAATAGGTGTGACATAACATCTCATGGTTTTGATCTGCATTTCCCTGATGATTAGTGACATGTGGAACATTTTCATGTACCTGTAGGCCATCTGTATGTCTTGTTTTGAAAGTTTTATTCAGTTCCATTGCTCATTCTTTAATCAGATTTTTTTTTGTTATTTAGTTCTCTTGAATTCCTCATACATTTTGGATATTAAACCTTTATCATATATATGAATTACAAATATTATCTCCCATTCTGTAGGTTTCCTTTGCATTGTGTTGATGGCTTGCAGAAGCATTTTAGTCTGATTCAGTTCCACTTGTTCATTTTTGCTTTTGTTACCATTGCTTTTGGTGCCAAATCCAAATTCATTTCCAAGAATGATGTCAAAGAGCTTTCCCACTATGTTTTCCTCCAGGAGTTTTATGGTTTCAGGTCTTACGTTCAAGTTTTTAATGCATTTTGAGTTGATTTTTGTGTGTGGTGTGGATAAGGGTCCAGTTTCATTCTTTTGCAAGTGGCTGCCCACTTTCCCCAACACAATTTATTGAAGAGGTTATTTTCTCCCCATTGCATATTATTGATTCCGCTATTGTAAATTAATTGATTGTATATGTGTGGGTTTATATCTGGGCTTTCTATTCTGTTCCACTGATCTAGTGTCTGTTTTATGCCAATAACATACTGGTTTTTTTTAACATCTTTATTGCAGTATAATTGCTTTACAACAGTGTGTTAGTTTCTGCTTTATAACAAAGTAAATCAGTTATACATATACATATGTCCCCACAGCTCTTCCCTCTTGCGTCTCCCTCCCTCCCACCCTCCCTATCCCACTCCTCTAGCTGGTCACAAGGCACCGAGCTGATCTCCCTGTGCTATGCGGCTGCTTCCCACTAGCTATCTATTTTATGTTTGGTAGTGTACATATGTCCATGCCACTCTCTCACTTTGTCACAGCTTACCCTTCCCCTGCCCATATCCTCAAGTTCATTCTCTAGTAGGTCTGTATCTTTATTCCCGTCTTGCCCCTAGGTTCTTCATGACCATTTTTTTTCCTTAGATTACATATATGTATGTTAGCATACGGTATTTGTTTTTCTCTTTCTGACTTACTTCACTCTGTATGACAGACTCTAGGTCCAATCACCTCACAACAAATAACTCAATTTTGTTTCTTCTTATGGCTGAGTAATATTCCATTGTATATGTGCCACATCTTCTTTACCCATTCATCTGTTGATGGACACTTAGGTTGCTTCCATGTCCTGAATATTGTAAACAGAGCTGCAATGAACATTTTGGTGCATGTCTCTTTTTGAATTATGGTTTTCTCAGGGTATATGCCCAGCAGTGGGATTGCTGGGTCGTATGGAAGTTTTATTTCTAGTTTTTTAAAGAACCTCCATACTGTTCTCCATACTGGCTGTATCAATTTACATTCCCACCAACAGTCCAGGAGGGTTCCCTTTTCTCCACACCCTCTCCACCATTTATTGTTTCTAGATTTTTTGATGATGGTCATTCTGACTGGTGTGAGATGATATCGCATTGTAGTTTTGATTTGCATTTCTCTAATGATTAATGATGTTGAGCATTCTTTCATGTGTTTGTTGGCAATCTGTATATCTTCTTTGGTGAAACGTCTATTTAGGTCTTCTGCCCATTTTTGGATTGGGTGGTTTGTTTTTTTGAAATTGAGATGCATGAGCTCCTTATAAATTTTGTAGATTAATCCTTTGTCAGCTGCTTCATTTGCAAATATTTTCTCCCATTCTGAGGTTGTCTTTTCGTCTTGTTTATGGTTTCCTTTGCTGTGCAAAAGCTCTGAAGTTTCATTAGGTCCCATTTGTTTATTTTTGGGTTTATTTCCATTTCTCTAGGAGCTGGGTCAAAAAGGATCTTGCTGTGGTTTATGTCATAGAGTGTTCTGCCTATGTTTCCTCTAAGACTTTGATAGTGTCTGGCCTTACATTTAGATCTTCTGAGTTTATTTTTGTGTATGGTGTTAGGGAGTGTTCTAATTTCATACTTTTACATGTAACTGTCCAGTTTTCCCAGCACCACTTATTGAAGAGGCTGTCTTTTCTCCATTGCATATTCTTGCCTCCTTTATCAAAGATAAGGTGACCATATGTGTGTGGGTTTATCTCTGGGCTTTCTATCCTGTTCCATTGATCTATATTTCTGTTTTTGTGCCAGTACCATACTGTCTTGATTATTGTAGCTTTGTAGTATAGTCTGAAGTTAGGGAGCCTGATTCCTCCAGCTCCATTTTTCTTTCTCAAGATAGCTTTGGCTATTCGGGGTCTTTTGTGTTTCCATACAAATTGTGAAATTTTTTTGTTCTAGTTCTGTGAAAAACGCCAGTGGCAATTTGATAAGGATTGCATTGAATCTGTAGATTGCTTTGGGTAGTTTGCATTGAATCTGTAGATTGCTTTGGGTAGTAGAGTCATTTTCACAATGCTGATTTTTCCAATCGAAGAACATGGTATATATCTCTCCATCTGTTTGTATCATCTTTAATTTCTTTCATCAGTGTCTTATAATTTTCTGCATACAGGTCTTTGTCTCCTTAGGTAGGTTTATTCCTAGATATTTTATTCTTTTTGTTGCAATGGTAAATGGGAGTGTTTCCATAATTTCTCATTCAGCTTTTTCATCATTAGTGTATAGGAATGCAAGAGATTACTGTGCATTAATTTTGTATCCTTCTACTTTACCAAATTCATTGATTAGCTCTACTAGTTTTCTGGTAGCATCTTTAGGATTCTCTATGTATAGTATCATGTCATCTGCAAAGAGTGACAGCTTTACTTCTTCTTTTCCGATTTGGATTCCTTTTATTTCTTTTTCTTCTCTAATTGCTGTGGTTAAAACTTCCAAAACGATCTTGAATAAGAGCAGTGAGAGTGGGCAACCTTGTCTTGTTCCTGATCTTAGTGGAAATGGTTTCAGTTTTTCACCATTGAGGACGAGGTTGGCTGTGGGTTTGTCATATATGGCCTTTATTATGTTGAGGAAAGTTCCCTCTATGCCTACTTTCTGGAGGATTTTCACCATAAATGGGTGTTGAATTTTGTTGAAAGCTTTCTCTGCATCTATTGAGATGATCGTATGGTTTTTATCCTTCAATTCATTAATATGGTATATTACATTGATTGATTTGCATATGTTGAAGAATCCTTGCATTCCTTGGATAAACCACACTTGATCATGCTGTATCAACCTTTTAATGTGCTGATGGATTCTGTTTGCTAGTATTTTGTTGAGTAGTTTTGCATCTATGTTCATCAGTGATATTGGCCTGTAGTTTTCTTTCTTTGTGACATCTTTGTCTGGTTTTGGTATCAGGGTGATGGTGGCCTCATAGAATGAGTTTGGGAGTGTTCCTCCCTCTGCTATATTTTGGAAGAGTTTGAGAAAGATAGGTGTTTTCTCTTCCCTAAATGTTTGATATAATTCCCCTGTGAAGTGATCTGGTCCTGGGCTTTTGTTTGTTGGAAGATTTTTAATGACAGTTTCAATTTCAGTGCTTGTGATTGGTCTGTTCATATTTTCTATTTGTTCCTGGTTCACTCTCAGCAGGTTGTGCATTTCTAAGAATTTGTCCATTTCTTCCAGGTTGTTCTTTTTATTGGCATGTAGTTGCTTGTAGTAATCTCTCATGATCCTTTGTATTTCTGCAGCGTCAGTTGTTACTTCTCTTTTTTCATTTCTAATTCTATTGATTTGAGTCTTCTCCCTTTTTTTCTTGATGAGTCTGGCTAATGGTTTATCAACTTTGTTTATCTTCTCAAAGAACCAGGTTTTAGTTTTGTTGATCTTTGCTATCGTTTCTTTCATTTCTTTTTCATTTATTTCTGATCTGATCTTTACGATTTCTTTCCTTCGGTTAACTTTGGGGTTGTTTTGTTCTTTTTTCTCTAATTGCTTTAGGTGTAAGGTTAGGTTGTTTGAGATGTTTCTTGTTTCTTAAGGTATGATTGTATTGCTATAAACTTCCCTCTTAGAACTGCTTTTGATGCATCTCATAGGTTTTGGGTTGTCGTGTTTTCACTGTCATTTTTCTCTAGGTATTTTTTGATTTCCTCTGATTTTTTCCGTGATCTCCTGGTTATTAAGTAGTGTATTGTTTAGCCTCCATGTGTTTGTATTTTTTACAGATTTTTTTCCTGTAATTGATATCCAGTCTCATAGCATTGTGGTCGGAAAAGATACTTGATATTATTTCAATTTTCTTAAATTTAGCAAGGCTTGATTTGTGACCCAAGGTATGATCTATCGTGGAGAATGTTCCATAAGCACTTGCGAAGAATGTGTATTTTGTTGTTTTTGGATGGAATGTCCCATAAATATCAATTAAGTCCGTCTTGTTTAATGTATCATTTAAAGCTTGTGTGTCCTTATTTATTTCCAGTTTGGATGATCTGTCCATTGGTGAAAGTGGGGTGTTAAAGTCTCCTTCTATGGTTGTGTTACTGTCGATTTCTCCTTTTATGGTTGTTAGTATTTGCCTTATATATTGAGGTGCTCCTTTGTTGGGTGCATAAATATTTACAATTGTTATATCTTCTTCTTGGATTAATCCTTTGATCATTATGTAGTGTCCTTCTTTGTCTCTTGTAATAGTCTTTATTCTAAAGTCTAATTTGTCTGATATAAGAATTGCTACTCCAGCTTTCTTTTGATTTCTATTTGCATGGAATATCTTTTGCCATCCCCTCACTTTCAGTCTGTATGTGTCCCTAGGTCTGAAGTGGGTCTCTTGTAGACAGCGTATATACGGGACTTGTTTTTGTATCCATTCGGCCAATCTCTGTCTTTTGGTTGGAGCATTTACTCCATTTACATTTAAGGTAACTATCGATATGTATGTTCCTATTACCATTTTCTTAATTGTTTTGGGTTTGTTATTGCAGGTCTTTTCCTTCTCTTGTTTTTCCTGCCTAGAGAAGTTCCTTTAGCATTTGTTGTACAGCCGGTTTGTTTGTGCTGAATTCTCTTAACTTTTGCTTGTAATGGTTTTAATTTCTCCATAAAATCTGAATGAGATCCTTGCTGGGTATAGTAATCTTGGTTGTAGGTTCTTCCCTTTCATTGCTTTAAGTATATCATGCCACTCCCTTCTGGCTTGTAGAGTTTCTGCTGAGAAATCAGCTGTTAACATTATGGGAGTTCCCTTGTATGTTATTTGTCGTTTTTCCCTTGCTGCTTTCAATAATTTTTCTTTGTCTTTAATTTTTGCCAATTTGATTACTATGTGTCTCGGTGTGTTTCTCCTTGGGTTTATCCTGTATGGGACTCCCTGTGCTTCCTGGACTTGGGTGGCTATTTCCTTTCCCACGTTAGGGAAGTTTTCAACTATAATCTCTACAAATATTTTCTCAGATCCTTTCTCTCTCTCTTCTCCTTCTGGGACCCCTATAATGCGAATGTTGTTGTGTTTAATGTTGTCCCAGAGGTCTCTTAGGCTGTCATTTCTTCTCATTCTTTTTTCTTTATCCTGTTCTGCAGCAGTGAATTCCACCATTCTGTCTTCCACGTCACCCGTTCTTCTGCCTCAGTTATTCTGCTATTGATTCCTTCTAATGTAGTTTTCAGTTCAGTTATTGTATTGTTCATCTCTGTTTGTTTGTTCTTTAATTCTTCTAGGTCTTTGTTAACCATTTCTTGCATCTTCTCGATCTTTGCCTCCATTCTTTTTCTGAGGTCCTGGATCATCTTTACTATCATTATTCTGAATTCTTTTTCTGGAAGTTTGCCTATCTCCACTTCATTTAGTTGTTTTTCTGGGGTTTTATCTTGTTCTTTCACCTGGTACATAGCCCTCTGCCTTTTTCATCTTGTCTATCTTTCTTTGAATGTGGTTTTTGTTCCACAGGCTGCAGGATTGTAGTTCTTCTTGCTTCTGCTGTCTGCCCTCTGGTGGATGCAGCTATCTAAGAGTCCTGTAACCTTCATGTTTTCATACCAATCAAATCTATATATATTTTGAGTGCTTTCTTAGATTTTGATTCTATTGTAATTGATATTTTCACTCCACAACTGGCATAGATATTGTTACCATAAATTCTACTGGGAGTAATAATTCATTGTATAGAATATAATCAGGTTCTTTTAAAAAGGAAAAGAAATCTAATGACTAAATTATAAGAGGGTCTTGTACTGCTTCCAAATATTATATCTCATTTCTGTTCTGCATTTTAAATGTGGATTCCAAAGCATGATGGAATATGCACAGTATGAAAATAATGTGGATATGATGATTGCCTTGCCTGCTAAATATGGTCCATTTATAGTCTGTCTTACAATTCAATGCATTTTCTATGGAATTTACTGTGTTGTAACTCAGCATTAAGTGCTCAGATTTTATCCAGTATCATCGTAAAAATCATCCATATGAAAATCATTTTTCATGGTCTATAATACCATCATTTTCTCCACAACAGAAAATGTGTGAAAATGCCAATCTTCCTTTTTACATTCAATCTCTGAAATACTCTGAGAGAGAAACCACCAACAAACAAATATAATCCAATAATTTAAAGTCTGCTGGGTAGCTTTAATATTTTGCTATACTATGTTTTGCTTACTTATTTAGTTTTAAAGGTAGAGGCTTATCAAGGAGGCCAAATATGTGGGACTATATACCTGCATACATTTTTGATATTCATACTTCTTGGAATGTTCCAAAGGAATATCTACATCTGGGAAAATTCTCTATAAGGCTGCTGTGATGTAATTCATAGTGGAAGGAGACTCACTGTCAATGGCACCTTTATGACAACAAATTACTTTTTCTAGTTCAATTAGTCTGGGTTATATAAATGTAAAGATCTTTATCAAAGCCATAAGAAAATAACTTGCAAATGAAAGTTAAATAAATAGTTTAAGTGTAAAATCTTTATTTTTAGCAGGGAAAACTGTTGATGATATAAAATTAAGAACAGAGGGAAACTGGGAGTACAAACATCCTAAGTTAGAAGGTTCTAGAAATAAGTCCACCTGAGCAGACTGCCCTGGGTAACAAAACCAACTGCAACTGCAGTCACTCTGACCTTCCTGCTCATAAAATCCCCTCTTTTCAATTCTGTCCGTAGCCTTGTAGCATTTTGGAGTTCAACATAAATACCTTTTATATATTGGTGTTTTTTAGGGATCCATGTGACAGCAGAGTCTGAGAATAAAGAAAGAAAGAAAAGCTACTGTAAGAGTGATTATTGACATCAACATGGAAACCAACAGGTGCTCTTTCCTGTGCGGAGCTTCAGTGGAGAGTAAGATGCTTCTCAGAAACATCAGCCTGGGGAAGGACCTTGAGAAGTGGTTACCACGAGACCATCTTCCCTCTGCCTGAGATCTGCCAGAGGTGACAGCTCAGGCACAGATGTACAGAAGTACAGGAGGCAGAGAAGTCACGGTTTCTACAGAAGACTTAGTAACGTAATAGAACCTCTATTACGTTACTAAGTTCATGAAATAATCTGGCTGTGACTGGTACCACACATATCCTTGACATTCACCTTCTCCATCTTCTGCCACGCAGGCTAGACTGTCCTTACTCTCAGCCATGAATGTCTGATGTAGGACTCCTGCAGGTGTCTGTACCATATGAGAAACCCCAGAAGAGGTGAAGTCCCACATGGCATATGCTGAAGTGAGAGGCTTAAAAACCATTCCCTTGCAGCCACAGCTGAAATAAGAGATGCATGAGAGCTCCCAGGGCATTCAATTCACTGGGAATGGCCTTTCCTGGCTGCACATACAACTGACCCAGCTTTTAGGCTGGCTTGGTTACTAGAGTAGTATTGTTTCTTATCAGCATTTTATTCTCAGTGTCCTCTGGTTCTGGGGACTCAGTAGACAGTTAAGAGTTCATTAAAGAACACACAAATGAAGTAACTCATCTTCCCAGATACCCAAACTAGTCCTGTCACATCCTGCATCCTTCTTTTCCTGGCCATTCTATTTAAGTACCTTCCTACTCAATCCCCTTCCTTACCTTGTAGTACATTCCCTGCCATGCTGTTTGGATTTGCCACCAAATCTAAATTCCAAGGGTCAGAAAAGAAATAGGAAACAAAATCATATCCACAGAATTGGACCATGTTACCTGTCTGTAAAATAGGCTGTAGGCTCCTTCTCATTTTCAGTATGAAATATCAACTACTTTTGCCTGGTAAATGAGGTCATTCACAATCTGGGAATAACCTATAGCATCCTCTCAAATCATATTACTACCCTTCTACGTCCCAACACCACAAAACTAGCAAATCCTTTTCAAAAGCATCATGTTTTCACATTTCTCTCCCTTGCTGTTCACTGCCCACAATGTTTTTCTCTCCTTTCTCAGTGTGAAAAACACTACTGAAGAATCTAGGTTAAAAGTTAAGTTTCTTTGTGAACTCTTCTTTTATTTCTTTAGGAACAGTAACTGAGGCCACTTGTGACTTTCCTATCATATAAGTCTCCTCTTTTCTGTGATCCTCACATGCCATTTTTCTCACAAGTCTGAGAACTTCCTGAGGCCAGAATACACTTATCCTGATGTCCTTAACATTATGCTAACTCATAGGGAAAATCCATCTCTTGATAAAAAGGAAGGAAAGGAGGAAGAGAGTGAATGAGACAGCGAGGGAGGATGGAAGGACAGAAAAGAAGAAAAATGCCTTAAACTTCCCCCTAAACACCCAGTGGTCGCAGATGGGATCCGTGGATGTGACTACCTCATTCAGACACATTTTTAAGTCTTTCAAACTTTTGTCTCAAGAAGGTCCCACAAAACATTCTTCTGGCCTCAGCGGTAAAGAAAGTCACCCTCTGCATTTCCAAATTCTCTACGCAGTGGAAGAGATGGTCAGCATGGGAAACTCCAGCCACCATTCTGGGACAGGGATTAACGGGACAGCAGGCCGCTTGGAACTAAAGGTTCTATGCACACATAGAAGGGTGTCCTGGCCATGTTTTTTAATCTTCTGAGCAATGCACGCCTATGGCCATCTGGTGTTAAGAACAGCAAGGATACTTCAGAGGGACTAGCCTCTTGTCTGTGCGCAATCATCTCTCTCCCTCTCTCTCTCTCTCTCTCTCTCTCTCTCTCTCTCTCTCTCTCTCTCTCTCTCACACACACACACACACACACACACACACACACACACACACACACACACACACACACGGCCCCTGCAGGCATGTCAGCTCTCATTCACTGTCTCGAGAAAGGAAGTTTACAGAGATGGCTCTGTGCTGCCGTAGGGCTGTCCTGTGGCACCTGATTCTGACCTGCTCTTCTTAATTTCCTCTCTGCTCCAATCTCTCACAAGGGCCCTTACCCTAGACTGAGTGCTCAAGTGCTTCTCTTCTGTAGAGCAGGCCTTGTGTTATATGCAGGACACTCAGCTCACTCTGTATCTATTAGGACGAGTCTCAGACTGAAAACTCCTACCATGCATTTTCTGGCTGGATTTCCCAGTTGTGTCCTGAGCTGTCCATCTTGGCTTGCCCACTCTGACTGTACCAGTTGCTTCTCTGAATTAACCCAAGATTCAGATGCTGACTTGGAGACCTCATCACGACACCCCAACCATCCTAACCAACCCGCCTCAAACCTCTGAAAACCTGACGTTCCTCCGGCACACCTCAGATACAAATGATGACACAGTCTTGTTAACTCTACCTTCTAAATGTTCGGTAACCCTGTGATTCACTGTAACTGCTTTTATTAAAGTCCCAAATTTTTTTTTTTTTTTACCTCACCTGGTAGGCAGCACATTGAAAGCTATCAATAACTGTTTGACAAAAGAATTAATTAATAATATTATAGCCTAGTAATGTACCTTCATGGCTTCATTCCAACCTCTCTTGAATCCATATACCACCGTTTGGCCAGATTTCCCAATTTCAATAAATTAACATCCAGATTCCTTTGCAGGGCATATAGGGTCACTTCCCACTGAGCACTGCTCATATTTCTTGCTTTATCTTTTGAGGTCCCTGTATGGTTGCAGGCGTTCTTTCTTCTTCCAGGAACTGCCACTCAGTGAAATCTCATTAAATTCTTCAAGACTAGGGATTTCCTCAGACAGAACTCTTATAAAAATGTTCTGCAGAAGCACTTTTTTGTAACACACCGTCCCAATCCCTCTGTCTCCGAGCTAGATGTGAGCTCACTGAAATGAGGACTGCCCGCCTGGTCTAATAACCCCCAGAGTGCCTGACACAGAGCAAGTAGTCAAGAGTTTTAAAATAAACTGTATCCGTATTTCTCATCTTTATGTTTTCCCTTTATTTGACTTGTCAGACTGCCCTATCCTAACCTCAGCTTGGTCCACCACCCTGCATGGTTACAACAATCCAGCCTTCAAAGGCTACATGAGTATACAGTCTCCAGTTTATAAACAGAATCACATCTTTTTCCTGTTGTGGCCTCTCCCATTGCGGAGCACAGGCTCCGGACACGCAGGCTCAGAGGCCATGGCTCACGGGCCCAGCCACTCCGCGGCATGTGGGATCCTCCCGGACCGGGGCACGAACTCACGTCCCCTGCATCAGCAGGCGGACCCCCAACCACTGCGCCACCAGGGAAGCCCAGAATCACATCTTTTTGAAACTATACAAGACAGCACTTTAAAATCCATTTTTTATTCCTTAAGAGAAAGAACAGAATCTCTAAAGTTTGTTGGGGCAGGCCACAGAGGGATAACCTATATTTCCAAATAAATAAAATAGAATACAGTAGCCAGTAGCCTTTTCACAGAAGATGATTCCAGGGGGAAAGGAAGGCACACTCTTCGGTAGCCTCCAAAATGTGCCACACGCCACTCTCAGATATCACCAAGCATGATGAGCCAGTTGGGGAGAGACACTGACTGACTTGCTTAGGAGGTGTGAGGTCCATGTCAGGTGTGGGAAAGAAAAATAAATCAGATGGCGCACCCACTTTCAGGGAGAGCAGTCTTCACAATACTCTTTTGGGGCAGGCAACATTACATCCTCGTGGAAAACAAACGACATCCTGAGGCCACAGTTAATAAGTGGCAAGGCCACGATGGGAACCAGGTATGTCTGTGCCAACAAACCTGTGTTTTGTAACTCATTTTCCTGCACCTGCAGAAACACACAAGCCAATGACCCTGCTCTGCTTTATCCAATAGAAATCTTCTGAAAGAAAGCAAGACAGAGTCTAATTTAATGCACGGGTTATGGGAAGTAAATACATTTTGGTCCAAATATACGAAGTGTAGGATTTTGAAAAATAGCTAACAGATTGATTAGCAATGAAATTGCTGAAGAAAGTAAGTGAGATGTATCTTAATTTAAAAAGTGCAGCCATTTTCTCTATTTTCTGTGATTTGGGGGGAAATCCATTTTGTTTTGAAAGAAGGAAATTACCAGACATGCAATAGTAGATTCTTTTAGTATTGATACTTCTAGAGAAAAAAGAGGGTAAAAGATGGTTTCCTCAAGGGAGGTTGATGAAGAAAAGGATATGCAAAATGTTTGATTTTTCTGAGTTCACAAAATGAAGAACTTCTGCAGGAAAACTGAAAAGCTGATTCTCTTGTGAACCCCCTTTCCTATAAGCAAACCATGAAGCTTTCCAGGACAACTAAAGATCCAAAGAAGAAAAATAATGCATGAACCTTCCTTTGGAAGTGTTCCCTTTTCTCCTGCAATCTTTTTTCTTCCTTCTTCTATAATACGCAGGTGTTATCTGTCACCCTTAGTTTCTCCAAGTCTCTTCCCCTCAATGATGTCGGGGAGAGCCTTCTCCCCAGGATTCAGAACAATCTCTCTGAACCTCCTTCCTCTTCCATATGCACTCTACACACTCATTTAGAATCGTCTTCCTAACTCCCTTCAACACTTCAGATGATAGTCTGGGCTCCTACAACTTCTCCCACCTCAACCAGTAACTTTTCTTCAACTATATGCAAACCCAATGGTGTGTTGAAAGGCTGTTAATTCACAAACAGAAGTGGAATGGGAGAAAAAAGGAGGGTGGCAGATTTTTTCTTTACTGTTATTAACCAGTAGTTGAAGGAAGCAGAGCTCTAGGATTAAATGGACACATATGTATATTCTAGTCTTTCCTGCTATCCAGGAACTTGTTCAATCAATTAGCGTGAATTTCCTTTCCATCTTAACATTTCCAACACCATTGTTTCCTTTTCTTCTGCCTCCAAATACACTCAGATATTCAAATCCAAAAAAAAAAAATGTTTTTAATAACGTGTAGTCATTTCAAGCTTTTTTCTCCATTTTTAATCCTTTGCTACTAAACTTTCCAGAACATTACTTATCACTCATGCCTAAAAATCCTTTATTTTTAATTTTTTTAATTTTTCTTTTTTATCATTGTATCAATTATACGAAGTTCAAAAACCCAAACAGTTCTACGTGGCATCAAAAAAACGTTCAGTTCCTTACCCCACCCTCTCCACCTGAAAAGTTCACCATCCAGAGTCAACCTCTGGGCATTCTCAAGACATTTCTCCTGTTATTTAATTCTTACTGCTACATAATAACTGCTACTTCCTTTTCCAATATTAGACAGTATAGAATACCTTCCAAGATACAAAAGAGGGAAATTTAGGTCTCTTATATCATTGTCCCGTTTTCCCCAAAACACATAATCCCTCTGCTCTCCTCCCCTAATGTTAGTTTAAAATTTATGGTTAAATCCATTTTCAGGATTTGCAACATTTTATTAATAAAAGTTGTTCAATGCTGACCGATACTGTATGATTACATTTTCCTTCTTGTCCATCATGGTTTTTTGAAGTTACTAATTCCTGCATCTTTTAACTTAGTTATTTAACCTAATTACCCATCAATTATTACTATAAGAACATGAAAATCTTGCTACAGGACTCTCCTAATATGTCACATATGGGAGGTACCTGATCCATTCCTTGTTTCCTACTTAGAGCAATCTCCTGAGGAGCCCTTAACCTCCTTACTCTAATTGTATGAGCTGTTCTGTAGTTTTCTGTTTATGTCTCTGTTTTCTCCAGTAAGCTGACAATTACTTTAGATAAGGACTGTGCCTCGTTTAGCATTTTCTTCCAAGTCCTAGAGAAATGCCTGGATGTAGTAAATATTTTCTTTTAACTAAATGGATTGGTACAAATCATATCTTTTTCCAAGCCCCAACTGACACTTGTACTCTTTTCTTGAATTATGATCTTTTCTCATTTTCCTATTAAATTCTCACAACTCTTTGAGGTACATACACCACATTTTTTGCCTTGTACAAACTTACTTTTGAATACACATAATTCCCTAATTAGCAAACATGATTTTTGTTTGCTTAGCATAAAATCTTACACCTAATGATCACACGAGTTGATTTCAAAGAAGTAACAGGAAAGGATAAGTAATATATTTCTTTCTTTTTTTTTTGCTACCAAATTTCACCATTTATTTGGGGAATGTGGTGAGGATCAATGTAAAAAGTTTTAGAGTGACTGGCAGTGGCCCTATGCAATGGCCTGCACAGATATCAGACATTAATAAGTCCAGTTTGTAAACTCAAAGAAAGTCAGTATTAGCAAATGTGTCTGTCAAATATATTTCATTTAAAATGTTCTTTCTCCAAATAAAGTTTTATCACCATACAGAGATAATCACAAGAAGCTTATTACCCATCCTGGAAAAACAGATGCTATGAAAAGCAAGACCAGAGGAGTAGAGCATTTTTGTGAAATAAGACATCTAGCAAAGAACATTCCATCTGTAATCTAATTGTCAGGAGATTATGAGATATAAGATTTCTAGAGTACTCTGGCAAAGGATTAATCACTGAGCACAGGAAAAAAGGAACTAACAAATTCTCCCAGTTTCAAAAAGCATTACTTATTTCTTAACTTAATTAACGCAAGAATGAAAAACAGATGAATTGAAACTTGATTAGGATTTTATGTCCTAAGCCTGAAATTCTCCAGTTGAAAATGTTAGGACCTCTCTCTGAGCCTTACAATATTTAAAAACTCTCTTCCTCCAAAGGCAGACAATGTATCTCTGAGAATTCTCTGAGGGGTGTCACGCCTGTAACAATAAGTGAAAACGTACAAAACTGCAGTGTATGTTCACCATCCTCTACAACAGACCTGCATTTGAGTTGAAAATAATAAGCTTCTTGGGAAGATGTATTTTTTCTCACTGACAGAGGGTTCAAACTGAGAGAAGGCCGTTAGGAGGCTCCAGGACAGAGCAGCGGAGAGGCTACAGGTGTAGACACTGGATCCCCGCCGAGATGGTCTTGTCCCAGATTCACAGCCATCAATGCGAACCACGAACCTCCCTGCACACATGCTCCGTATCCTATAAAATGAGGAGGACATCCAGTGGGGTGAGATGGGCCCACATGTAGTGAGGACCCTGTCAGGACTTGGCTGTGCTGTGGCTGAAGAGATCAGGCAGACAACTGGACCTCAGCCGGGTGGGTCAGACCCAAGGTATAGGCTGTTTATCCAGAGATAAACCTTTCAGGGGTGATCATGATCAAGATGCACCCCACTGTACTGTTTGGTTTGCTTTTTCTTTTAAAAACAAAATAGTAAATTCTGATACAACCACGTAGAGGTCTCTGAGAAATGCATAATGAATACCTGAATGTATCACATCAGGTTAAGAACTACTGAGACCAGATTCTCTCCTCATCTCAGGACCAACAAGACAACAGCAAAGACATACTTATTGTGAATGAAAAAGGTCACCTGCCATATCAGTAAACAAAGGCTGTTGCAGCCATCAAGCCACTGCAGCTGCCCCGAATGGTGAGCCCTGAGGGGACTCAGGATGGAAACAGGATGCCTGCCATCAAGGCCTCAGCCACTGCAGCCCCCCACCATGGTGCACCTCGAGGGGACTCAGGATGGGAAAGCACAGGACACAGGCCCCAGAGAGCTGAGGTGCACATCAAAGGAATAATTTCAATCAGCCCAGACTCTTGCATCTTCCCATACATAGAAAACTGCTAAATTCCTTAACTTCAGATAGCTGGCTTTCTTTAATTATCAGTAATCTTTTGATGTTCCAACTACCTGGTCTTTTTTGCAAAAACCCCTATAGATCCTCGCTCCTCGCTTACCTCTTGGGAGCAGTCCCTCAGAGCTGTCTGAGATGCTGCATCCCCAGCTTAAGTCCTCAGTTTTGTCTGTCAGATAAACCATAATTCTCAACTGTTAGGTTGTGCGTTTTTTTCAGTCGACACTACTTTCTTAACACTAGTGGGTCCATCATGGGGAAATGTGTTTCTTGCATGCTCTGTTGGTAGGTTAAAAAAAAAAACCTAGGGCTTCCCTGGTGGCACAGTGGTTGAGAGTCCGCCTGCCGATGCAGGGGACGTGGGTTTGTGCCCCGGTCCGGGAAGATCCCACATGCCGCGGAGCGGCTGGGCCCGTGAGCCATGGCTGCTGAGCCTGCGCGTCGGGAGCCTGTGCTCCGCAACGGGAGAGGCCACGATGGGAGGGGCCACAACAGTGAGAGACCCGCGCACCGGGGAAAAAAAAAAAAAAAAAAAAAAAAACCTAATACATTCTCCCTAAAAACAGATTACAGAGCTCAGGGTCCCAGATAAGTATTATAAAAACATATTTAATCCATAAAAAACTGAAATATCATACATCAGCAATAGTATTACTTGGTTCTATTTTATAACTTAGTTTTCAAGTACCTTATATTTTATATAAAATATTAATTATATAAAATATTAAATGACCAATAAACCATAATTTAGCAATTTTATATGAAAAAGTATGTGCCAAAATTCAAATAAAATACAATTGTTATTGCTTTCTTTAATGGCTAAAATTTATATACTATAATTTTATTTCCATATTTACGTTTTTCTCATGAAAGTGATTTTAAGGGACACACACAGATACATGAAATGCAGCAAAAGACACTAATTAGAAGACAGAAAGTTTTAGTTAAAATGTCCTTTGACTTTGTGCATGTTTTCCCTCATTCTGCTTTATTCCTTCCTCCTCTTACCTGTAACTTCTATTCACCCTTCAGCTTGCAGTCAAGGTTTGGTAGCTCACCTTGTCCTGGGCACCACATATATTTCCTTTTTTTTTAATTTTTATTTTATATTGGACTATAGTTGATTTATAATGTTGTGTTAGTTTCAGGTGTACAGCAAAGTGATTTAGTTATACCTGTACATGTATCTATTCTTTTTCAAATTCTTTTCCCATTTAGGTTATTACAGAATATTGAGCAGAGTTTCCTGTGGTATACAGTTGCTCCTTGTTGGTTATCTATTTTAAATATAGTAGTGAGTATAAGTAAATCCCAAGCTCCCAACCTATCCCTCCCCCCACCTTTCCCCTTTACCACACACATTTCTAAACCAGAAACCAAAACTCTCTCTACCACCTTCTCAGTAAAACACATGAAGAAAATATTAAAAGACAAAACTCACAACATAATGAAAAGCTAAAATTCTAATAAGATATCCTTTCAGAATTTGGAAGGAGTTTCCAGCAATTATAAATATAAACACAGTGGGGCTGAGTTGGAAACTGAGAAATATATTGGGATCTCCCTCATGGCTGCACAGTTTTTAAGTCATACAACAAAGGCCCCCTGCTTGGTCATTCAAACAGAAAAGTGGCAGCCTGTTCTTTCTCAGGATGGGGACGCTGAAGGAGACAGATGCCTTGTTGCTTCAGCCCTCATTTTAGTCACCGCTGCACAAAGAGATACACACTGTAATAGCATATCTTTCTAATAAACACCATCCTTTTTGACAGGAACAAGAAGAACTCTGCTAGCAGAGCAGGCTAGGAATTTTAGTTCTGAAGATGCTCCATGAGTTCAAAGTGACAAAGAGCCACTTCCAAACCATGAAAATCTTAGTGATAACACAGTATTTTCAAGACCTGTATATTGAGAAGAGCAAACCACTGGGAAGGGGAATTCAAGACCTAAAAAAAGAAAGAGATGTCTTTCACATATTGAAAGACAGTATTCTAAAGGTATGTACTCTTCAGATGTCTCTAGTTTCCATGCCAATTCCTATCATATTTCCATCTGAATGTGACACTGACCAGCTGATTCTACCATTTACAGGGAAATCCAAAGGACTGAGACTGGCTAATACAATTTAGAAAATAAAGAACAAATAGAGTACTTTAACCAACTGAAAAAATTCAACATCCATTTATGTTAAAAACCTCTCCAACAAGTGGCCATAGAGGGAGCATACCTCAACATAATAAAGGCCGCACATGACAAACCCACAGCTAACATCATACACAACAGTGAAAAACTGAAAGCATTTCCAATAAGATCAGGAACAAGACAAGGATGTCCACTCTCACCATTATAATTCAACATAGTTTTGGAAGTCCCAGCCATGGCACTCAGAGAAGAGAAAGAAATAAAAGGAATCCTAATTGGAAAAGAAGAAGTAAAACTGTCACTGTTTGCAAATGACATGATGCTATAAACAGAAAATCCTAACGACAGTAGCAGAAAACTACTAGAGCTCATCAATGGATTCAGTAAAGTTGCAGGATACAAAATTAATACCCAGAAATCTGTTGCATTTCTATACATTAACAATGAAATATCAGAACAAGAAATTAAGGAAACAATCCCATTTACCATCACATCAAAAAGAATAAAATACCTAGAACAAACCTACCTAAGGGGGCAAAAGACCTGTACTCCTAAAACTATGACTCTGATGACAGATACTGAAGACGACACAATCAGATGTAAAGATATACCATGTCCTTGGATTAAAGAATCAATATTGTTAAAATGATTTCAAGACTTACTTTAAAACTACAATAATCCAGACAGCATGCTAATGACACATGGGTAGACATTTACACCAAAATAATAGAGCAGGGCCCAGAAACAGATGCACGCATATGCGTGGTCCATTTTCAACAAAATCAAGGCAATTTAATAGGAAAAAGATATTCTTTTCCAACAGTGCTGAAATACCTGGATATTCAGTCTAGGGTGGCCTGCAGTTTTTCTCACCGTTGGATTGCCCTTAGACATCCTGGCAGCAATGCCATGGAAATGGAGCTGTGCTCTCTCAAGTGTGCTCTGTCAGGAGGTACCAATGCTCTTACTTCTCGCCACCTTGATCAGTCGGTGTAACTGCTCTCTGCCTGAGATTCTCCACTGTAAAGTTACATAGGTTTGCCTTTAACAAGTCCCTTGTGGAGAGATACTTGTAGACTATGCAATTATTTTATTTTTCATCACACTTTTTCCAGGTAATCTTAGCAACCATCAATCAACCTTGTCTATGACGTTTGCCTCATGGTGATTTTCTAAGTACCCTCATTACTTCTACCTTCAATTATTAGAATTATTAGAATTCTACTGTAGGGAAGAGTTGTTCTTTCTTCCCCATTTAGTTTATTAGTTCACTTATATAAACATGAACTGATATTTATCTTATTTTATAGGTAATAGGTGAGTATTATCATTATTAATGTTTTGTTCACATTATTCCAGCTTTGGTCATCGGGAACTCTTCCAGGTGCCTCTTGTGTCCCTTCAACCTGTCACCATCATTTCTAAGCACTTCTTTGCCTGCTGGCACCCTAAGTCCAGTTTCACCTCGGACTTTCTCTACCCCATCACTGCATTTAAGAATTTCCTTAAGGAGCTCTGGCATGTCTAATTGGATAATGGTGTTTAGAAATCCAACCTGGGTCCTAGATTTACCTGTTGCTGCTGGGTGCTATTGCTTTTAGTCTCAGCAGATAAAGCTAAGAAATCAATGTATGTACTAACACACACGTGTATACATGTTTTATTTCTGTATCTGTGTGATATTGTTTTTTATTAGAAACAAACTAACAAAAAACCTTACATTCATAGCAATACCTCCAATCCCAATCCAACACTAGGGTTTGTTCTAATCTTCCCTCTTTCCACTTGTTCCCTGGCAGTGAGAAAACTGGGTGCCATTATCCAGTATACATGTTTCTTATTAGTTTAACACTAGTGTGCACATAAATTGGATTCAGAGCTCACTACAGTATATATTTGTTTATGGTTCATTTCTCCTTGACTTTACAATATATAGTCAAAACATTGTTTCCCAACATCACTTAAGTTAGTTCTTTCCTTCTCCAACCTCGAGTGTAGTTACGTTATTCATTTAGAAGATAGATTTACGTGCTACTGAGTGCATTCCACTTCGAGCTTCCCGTAACTGTTTGATTTTCATTAACTATTTCCTTAGGATATATGACAAAATGCCATGGTTCTAATAGTCAGAGAAATGAAAAAAGCTAAACTCCAAGTAGTGTCTCCCCTCTCATACCAATTACCTCATTCGTATTTCCCATGATTTCTACCCCATTCCCATCAACGTTCTGTAGGCAAGGAATCTTATAAGTTTCTGATATTGTTTTATTTTGTACAATGTCTCTTAGCAATGAATTGTAGTTTTCAGTGTGCAGATCTTGTGTTTCTTGTGTCAAATTTATTTCTAAATATTTATACACTATTGTAAATGAACAATTAAAATATTCTTTTTGGATTTTTAGTATATGATAGACAGAAATACAATTGACTCTCTGTATATCAAACTGTACCTTTTAGAAATATACTACCTTGCTAAAATCAAGTCCTTTTCCCTTTTTGCCTTCTTGCACTAAGATTTCTAGTAAAATCACTGAATCAAAAGGGTCCACATGTATACCTTTGTTTTGTAGCATCTCTGGATTTTGTTTTGTTCTTCTAAATGCTGTTGGTTTTAGTAAGCAATAACCTTGCCTGAATTCCAAATGTGAAATATCTTACCCCACAATGTACAACCCCTGATATCTCTACTCTGTTTCATATTGATTTGTTTAAGCCCAGCACCCCTAGCTGCTTCCCCTGTGTCTTCACAGTTTAGCAGGCAGTGATTTGAGTGTTCGGTATGCTAAGGCATTCTATGCCAACGAGGCTTCTACCCTTTGCCTTCTCAGTAGATTGTGGATTGAGGGTCACATTGAATGGTTCAGCAAGTTTACAAATTTCTTCAGGCTTCAAATTTTCTCTAAGGGGTTTCCCTGGTGGTGCAGTGGTTGAGAGTCCGCCTGCCGATGCAGGGGACACGGGTTCGTGCCCCGGTCCGGGAAGATCCCACGTGCTGCGGAGCGGCTGGGCCCATGAGCCATGGCTGCTGAGCATGCGCGTCCGGAGCTTGTGCTCTGCAACGGGAGAGGCCACAACAGTGAGAGGCCAGTGTAGGGCCAAAAAAATAATAATAAAATTTTTCTCTAGGTTATCTGAGGTGTCCAATAGGCACTGGTTAGTAGTCAGCAGGGAGGCACAGAAGGTTTGTAAACTCAGTCTATCTATGGCCTTCTCACTCCCCAAATAACTTTTTAGTTGCTCTATCAGCCACACTGAAGTGAGTCTATCCTTCCCAGCCAGAAAGAGGGCAGGTGTCTAGCCTGAGCTGGGAGTGAGGGTGAGGTAGCAAGATGGGACAGCATCCAAGCAAGAAAGCCACAATCTTTCCACTAGAAGTTTTCATGTATATGCACTTCTCAACTTCTCATCGCCTTTGGTTGATTTCTACTGCACTGAAATTTTTAAAAATAATTCTGCCCAGTTGCATACTTGTTTTGAGGGATCTGCTTGACTTTCCCACACTCCCATTACCAGGACTTCAAAACATTTTTAATAAAATGTAGAGAAAAATATTCATGAATCCAAGATAGGTAAAGATTTATTAAATACAAAAAAAGACTGAAAAAATATATATGAAATATATATATATGCAACATAAATGAAAAATAATAAATTTGACTACTTTAAATTTAAGAATTTTTGTTCATTAATAGATATCACTCAGAATGCAAACGAGAGAATACGTGCAACATATTCAACCAAGAACTTACTCAAATGTAGCTCTGTCTTGTATGGCACCAGCGGGAAGGGAACAGTTGTAACAGCACAGCCCCATCAGCATGTCCCTGAAGGACACAGAAGAAGGAAATCCCCGCTGTGTACAGCACTTTGAGAATCACACCTGGGTGGTATGTTTTGCCTTTAAGGTGAAATGGCTAGAGGTCCCAATCTACAGTGATTCACCATCTTGATAGTAATTGTATTAATCAGGGCTCCCCAGAGAAATAGGAGGGAGAGGGAGAGGGAGGGGGAGGGGAGGGGAGAGGAGGGGGGAGGGGGAGGGGAGGGGAGGGGGAGGGGAGGGGAGGGGAGGGAGGGAGGGAGGGGAGGGAGAGAAGGGGAGGGGAGGGAGAGAAGGGGAGGGGAGGGAGAGAAGGGGAGGGGAGGGGAGGGGAGGGAGGGGGAGGGGGAGGGGGAGGGAGGGAGGGAGGGGAGGGAGAGGGGAGGGGAGGGGAGGGGGAGGGGGAGGGAGGGGGGAGGGGAGGGAGAGGGGAGGGGAGGGGGGAGGGGAGGGGAGGGGAGGGGAGGGGGAGGGGAGGGGAGGGGAGGGGAGGGGAGGGGAGGGGAGGGGGAGGGGGAGGGGGGATATTAACTGATTTTAAGCAATTGGTTCATGCAATCATGGAGCAGACACCTCCAAAAATCTGCAGGGTGGATGTACAGGAAGAATCAATTTTGCAGTTCAGTTGGAAAGGCTGTCTGCTGTCAGAATTCCTTCTTATTTGCGAGGAGTCAGTCTTTGTTCTATTAAGGCCTTCAACTGATTGAGTGAGACCCACCCACATTATGGAGGGTAATCCACTTTACGCAAAGTCCACTGATTTTATCTCATCAAAAAAACTCCCTCCCAGACACTGGGGTGCTGTGGCCCAGCCAACCTAACACATAAAATTAACCATCAAAGTGAGAGACAAATAAGTGACAATTGAAAATGTGGTCACTGACATAAGTACACCTTAAACTTACAGAGTGCTGTTATGTCAATTATATCGCAATAAAAGTAAACGGGGGAAAAAAAACAAACAGGAAAATCTGGTAACAAGCAGGTCTGAGGCAGAGATGTTGATAGACTTTTAAGAACATGTACCAAAGAATTTGTGTCCCCACGATCACCCAAAACAGCAACTCTGCAGAGAAGACTCGTAATCTTGTGCGTAAGATGGGCCCCAATAGGGCAACATAAGCAAAGAGCAGTCACTGGTGACAAGTTTTATCAAATTTAAGCTCTTCGTAACAGAACAGGCAGCAGTTGATCCTCACTGGAATAAACACCTTCTGTAAATAGGCATTTTCCTTTCTGCCCATCCTGTGTTTAAAGAATGCTTTGTTTATCAATGTTGTTTTCTAAACAGCATCATTTCTAACCAAGGAACTTATTTCATAATGAAGGAATATGACAATGGACTCATGCTCACTAATTCCTAATCTTATTAATGTCCCCTTACCCCAGATGAGGGGCATAAGCATGGAAGAGCCCAGTGAAGTCCAGTCATGTTGCCAGCTGTGTGGCAACACTTTGAGACCAGGTAGGTCTTCGTCTGCACAAGGGTGAGCTACATGTTGAAGGCAGAAGGTTGGCACACCCTCTTAAACACTGAATCCAATGGGAAAAGTGGCAAGTTTGGGATCTGACTTTTTAAAAAATGTTATTGGAGTCTAGTTGCTTTACAATGTTGTGTTAGTTTCCGCTGTACAGCACAGTGAATCAGCCATACGTATACATCTATCCCCTTTTTTGGGTTTCCTTCCCATGTAGGTCACCACAGAGCACTGAGTAGAGTTCCCTGTGCTAAACAGCAGGTTTTCATTAGTTACCTATTTTATACATGGTAGTATGTATATGTCAGTCCCAATCTCCCAATTCATCCCACCCCCGCTTTCCCCCTAGGTATCCATACGTTTGTTCTCTACATTTGTGTCTCTATTTCTGCTTTGTAAATAAGATCGTCTATACCAATTTGTTCAGATTCCACATGTATGCGTTAATATACGATACTTCTTTTTCTCTTTCTCACTTAATTCACTCATACGACAGTCTCTAGGTCCATCCATGTCTATACAAATGACCCAATTACATTCCTTTTAATGGCTGAGTAACAGTCTGTTGTATATATGTACCACATCTTCTTTATCCATTCCTCTGTTGATGGACATTTAGGTTGTTTCCAAGAACTGGATGGGGTTCTTTGCCTGTTATTGAATCATATTCCATCTTACCCCCTTCCATGCTCTCCATATTTCATAAGAGAAGCTGGGAATCTGGTCACCAGTGTGCTTTTCCCCAGAAGGTCTCTGGTCAGAGTCTGATACTGAGAGGCAGCCACGTAACATCTGGAAGGCAGTGACTGCAGGAGGGAAGCTACTGTCCTGGAAGCAGGTGCACACTGATGTGAGAGCAGATGCTGGAACTCTGGGGCTCTCCAGATGGCTCTAGAGCACACCTGCTTCCATGCTTCTGACCGAGACCACTGGTGTCTGTTCCATCAGTACCTGCAAGTGCCGTGCAAATCTCTCCTTTACTATGCTAAGGTCCTTATCCCTCTAACAAATAGCGTGACTGTGGCTTTTCTCTCTTAGGTGCCTCAACGATCTATACAGTTACACAACTATCCTGTACTTCTCTTTGAATGACTGAATTGGAGGCATCTCTGAGGATGAGGAAAACAGTGGAAGGAGGTGACAGATCTGCTCCTCACTGGAAACCCAAGAGTTTATCTAGAGTCCTCTAAAGGCTTCTGGTCAAAACCTCGAATGCTTTCTAAATAACACACTCTAATAATTTTCTTGAAAAGTTTAGGCTTTTATCTCAGTTACAGAGGTTTAAGAAAGAACAATTTTAACTTTTTCAAAGCTTCAGCGGAGCTGACCTTAAACTATCTCAGGTGTATGACTTCAGGTGCAACCACTGCCTTTTTCATCAGATGGGGATGTCAGTGGCTCTCACTGATGGCTGCCTTTACCTCCCAGGGGGATATTTGGCATTACCTGCAGACAGCTCTGATGGTCACAAATGGGGGTGAGAGGGTAGTGCTGTTTGCATAGAGATGGTAGAGGACAGAGGGGCTGCTAAACGTCACACCATGCAAAGGACAGCCCCCAGAACAAGAATTATCCTGTCCAAAATCACAACCTAGATGCTTACAAGGGTGATGTAATTATTCCGAATTTAGGGATAATTAAACCGTGGCTCTGAGAAGTTAATTTATGATCTCCCATTACACAACTACTAAATAAAATAGTCAAACTCTTGTTCTTTTCACTACATGTATGATTTCTAAGTCTACTATTAAGCAAGGTTGTTTTTACCAACTGCTAAGTGAGAAAACTTTAGAAATGCCAGGCTTCACATTGTATTTAAGTGCATAGGATATGAAACAACTTGCAACATGTGAAAACTGCAAGCATTCTCACCCATAAAAAACATTTTCTCCCCAGCTATACAGATTAATTTTCTTTTTCAGACCTATTTTTCTGAGCAAAATTATCTGGTATACAACGTAGAAATACTCTGTATAAGTAAATAAATGTATTTTACAGCACAAGTTTATCTTTGGAAACTAAATTTTTATACCATTCCCATAGGTCCTACAAATAAATGGCAGTCGCTTTGTGATAATCATTCTAAAACACTAACAGATCACCCTGTTATGGGCTGAATTGTCTCCCCAAATTTCATATGTTGAAGTCTTAATCCCTAGTACCTCAGAATGTGATCAAGATACATTCTTTAAAGAGGTAATTAACTTCTAATGAGGCAACTAGGGTTTTCTCTTAATCTGATATGACTGGTGTCATTCTAAGAAAAGACACACAGACACAGAAGGACGACCGCGTGAAGAAGCAGAGAGAATACAGCCGTCCACAAAAGGAGAGCAGCGTCAGGAGAAAGCAACCCTGCCCACACCTCCATCTAGGACTTCCAGCCGCCAGAATGGTGAGAAACAAATTTCTGTTGTCACCTAGTCTGTAACATTTGTTACGGTAACCCCAGCAAACAAACCCACTCCCCACAATACAGCACAGCTGCACGCACACCTCAGATGCAGGATGTGACCAGTGTCCCATTCCTAAAGCTCCTACATTATCTTCCTTACATTGACTGCCACGGAACCCTTGCCTCCCCTTCACCACGCTTTCTCCTGCCATCAGATATCTCTAAAATGTGAGTGAACAATGGCAAAGCCAGTCACCATGGCTTGGTTTGCTAGAGCAGATTTTCAGATATGTTTCTGTGGTAGATGATCCTTAGGCCTAAGAGTAGCAGACATTTAAGTGAAGATGGAGAGAATAATTTTTCCTAACAATTAGCAGTAATCAGTATAAAAACCTCAAAGAAAATGAACTCTGTGACTCAGGATAGGCTCTCAGATTAATACTCCACTCTGTAAAAAACGATTGGTGGTATTCGTTCTCTTACATAGATATATAGATATAGATATAGACAGATACACATAGATAGACATAAATTTTACGTATATATATATATATATATACATAAAATCAGTATCTTTGTCTTTTAAGTCTTATTAAAAGAGTGGAATGGACTCTTGGTTTATTGCAGAGAAAGGGTATCTTCTGGGCTATTAGAGAGAAAGGTCATCTTCTTGGTTTACATAGATATTTTCTGAAAATGATAATTGGAATATAATTTTCTCAAATTGAATTTGTAAGACAGATTTTGTGCCTAATATTTATCATATCTAATGTTTTTTAAATAAACAAATTAAAAAGGAGACTAGACAATGTAACTTCTAGTCACATCAAGTGTGTAAGATGTTACTTTAACTCTGACATTTTAAATGACTATTAAATATTGGTCACATACTTTTCCCCAATATATTTTAGATTAGAGTTTACATGCTTTCTATACAGATAAAATAGCTTCCTGGCTTTGTGTAACATACCAGCTCATGACTGTAAAATGAGGCAAATGGTTGTTGAGCCAAAATTAGAAAGCTATCAAATGTACTTCAGAATAATATGACAAACCATCACTCAACCTGGGATTCACTAAAATTTGGAATAAGAAGAAATTAATACTAGATAAAGTTCATAACATATCTAAAACTTGCCTAATTTTACATAGAAGCTTGTGTCCAAAGCCGTCTATGAAATCCACCCCCCCAAATGACCTCAGGTTTCCACAACTTCTTGTTAAATTAAACCGTCATTTAATGTGCATATTCAGCGTCCCCCAACAATTCTTCCTCCCTGTAAGAAGGTCATTCCATGGAAATTACATGACATCTAACACTTAACCACTCTCCTGCATTCTTTAAAATTTTTATTTCCTTCTCCTAAGAATGTTCAGGCCTCCCCAGGGCAAACACTTTAACCCGTCCAAGTTAGATTTAAAATGTATCCCTTCCATACGCACCTCCATTTTCCCAATTTCAGTCACTGCTTGCCTGCCATGCCATCTACTTCTGTAACTTCTCTATCTCCTCTCAAATTTCTGCTCATAATTTTCAACTGATGCCATAAGACACTTACGGCCAAGTTTCCTCTCAGAGGTCAAACACAATCTAACGCTAAGTATGATGCACCAGAAGTATCAGAAATGATTTTGAGCTCGAGTTATTCATGGTATTAAGAGAATAAGAATGGCATACATTCTCCAATAGTAACTGAAAATTATAAAAATATAATCATATAACCATTACGAATGCCAACAGCCAGTTTGTATAAATATGAGAATTTCACTAGTCTGATTTCACAATACTTGTCACCTGAAAATCGTTCAAACCTTATAAAAAATAAGAATTCCAGTTCCAGCTAACATGGTAAAAGTAGGAATAAGCATTGCTTCTAACTTTACAAGAAGGAAAAAGCTAGAGATCTCCAAATTAACAACTTTGATTTAAACTATCAGGGAACTGCCGTCACAGGGAAAATAATAAGAAATTCCAAACAACTACCACCAGGGCCATGTGATGTTCATTAAGCCTCTAATGCATAAGGAATCCACCTGAGAGGCAGCCCTTGTTCAGATACACGCGGAGGAGAAGCCCGAGCTGGAGTTCTTTGCCCGGAACACCTGCACAAGACCACGTGGGGGGGGGGGGGTGTCTCAGAGCCACGTGAACGCCCCGCACCAGGGGGCCACAGGCCACCTGCTTCTTCTACAGGCCTTGTCTCCACCCTCTGTGAGGCTGTCACCAAGAACATCCCTGAGCCCTGTCCGAGCCAGACAGGCTGGGACCGCGTCATCTCGGAGTGGCCACGGAGGGCCCTGCGGGGCTCAGGCCAGCTGTCCAAGCTCATGTCTTCCCGGGTCCGCCAGGACCAGACGGACCACATGGGCCACCACCTGGACAGGGAGATGGGCCAGAACCGTGTGTGCTGAGGTTTGCCAACAGGATCCATGGCCCATCTGGAACCTGGACATCACCTGTGTCAACCCTTACCTTCAAGGAGCCCTGAGGCCCTCGGGTGCTACTTCGACGAACTTGGGGACATTCTGGACGTGATGCAGGACCACCTCCTGCAGACACTGTGTCTGGGCCACTGAGAGGCCCGCCTCCACCGACTGGGACAGTGTCCGTGACCAGAAGGTCCAGGTGCGGAACGGTACCTCCGAGGTGCCGGTGACCTACGTGGTTCCGGGAAGTGGGCAGGACCGGGGGGCGAGGCCACCAAAGGGGGGCCTAGACGACCCCATGGTCCCCGCGGGGCCACCTCCGGCACCCTGGCGGTTTGGCTGCCGTCCTCCTGGTGTTGAACCGAGGGGGCGGGGGCCCCGGCATCCTGCGCCGCGGCCCAGCCCTGAAGGAGCGCGAGGCCGAGGCGGGCGGGCGGCTTTTTTCCATCGCCCCAGGCCGCGGCAGCGCAGCTTGACGAACGCGCACAGTTCCAAGAAGGTGACAGCGTCGCCTGCCCTTCAGCTCGCAGTCGGAGCTCCAACTGCGCTCGCGGCGTTGACTGGACTCGGCGCGCCGCTCCCCGCGCCTCAGGGAGCCCGTGCGCCGCGCGCGCAAAACGTGCGGAGGAGCCGTGTGCGGAGCGTGACCCCTCCCACGGGGGCGAGGCCCCGAGGCCGGCGAGCGGAGGGCGGAACAGGGCCTTCCGGGACCCGGGCGCCTACAGGTGAGTGCGCCTGGGACCCCCAACCCCGCCTCTTGGCCTCGTCTGTCTCCGTCCTTCCCACCCCCGGACCCCACTTAGGAGGACTCGGGACCCTAGGCCTCAGCCTCCCATTCCGGCCCGGAGTCTCGCTGGTGGCCCGGCGGCATGCGTCAAGCCGAAGCCCTGACTGTCCCCGCCGCCGCAGGCCCTGCCTGAGCCAGTTGTGTCCACGGGACAGGGACAGAGGGAGGGAAAGAGAAGAGTGACCCTTCTATCGGTCCCGGGAGGGGCAGTGGGTGGACCTCAGCGGGGCGGTGGCCAGCCTGCTCCCCTGTGTGTGGCGGGCGGGTCCTCAGAAGGCTGGCGAGGGCGCGGCCTCTGGAGGACGCAGGGCCACCCCAGCCTCAGCGCCACTCGACGTCCCTGGTCAGCAGCAGGGAGGGACCTCCGTCCTGCCCAGCAAACCCCCCCGTGTCTCGGGTCCCCTGGACGACCCTGTGCCCCACCAGCTCCCTCCCGCCTCCCCAGCTCTGCACTCCGCAGTGCAGGTCACCCCCTGGGCGCCAGGGCCTCCTTTAGAAACAAACAGCAACAATAATAACAAAAACATCAATCAGGGTATTAGGAAAACCGGAGTGAAATTCAGTCCCCAACAAACTAATTTAACTGCGGTACAATTACTATAATATACCTCACATAAAGACCGTAAGGAAAAGGGGAAGAACTAAGTAACTTTGGAAAGCAAAGTTTGATTGAATATTGTAAAGCTCGAAGCAAAGGAGGAAAAAAGTATAAAAATACTGTAATGTAGTTGGTAAATTTGTTTCTCATCGGTATGGTCACCAATTCTGAAAAGCCTTCAAACACATACTAGGGTTAAAGCGATACTTTGTCAACAATAGGAACCAGATCTCTCACTGCCAGGTAAACAAGTTACAAGTAAGCAAGAGACGAAATGGTGATCGAACCTTGTGCCGAATGAGAGAGAGATACCACTATTAACTCCTGTTTATTTTAAGAGAAGTAGAAGTAAATATAGATACGTGTGTGGGTTAGTTAGTACAAATATCCACATTGTTAGCAATATAGATACATGAGTTTCCTATTTCTGTCCTCTGAGAACTATACAGTTGCAAGGAGCGGTACATACTATTCCCCAGTAAAAGAAACCATGGTTCTTTGAAGAAGTGGCTGATTCTAGTTAGCAAAAATACAAAGTAGGTCTGGAACATCTTGTAGTTGCAAAAATAAGGAATTGCTAAAAACAAAAGGGGGAGGGGCGTCCCTGGAAGATCTCCCAATAACCAAAGCAAGAAAAATATGAGCAACAAAATAAATTTGATTGTATTGAATTATAACCAAAAGAATGATTTTAAAAACCAGGCAAGGCCATCCTGATAGTAAAGTGATAGAATAAATAAATAGAGAAGAAGAGATAAATCTACCTTATAAAAGAATTCCAATTAATAAATGTAAAAGTAATGAGGAAAATAATCACCATTTGAGTAATAATTGCAGTAGGCAAAATCCACTGATGGTTGCTAAAATTAGCCGACTTTAAGAAGAAACAGAGGGACTTGCCTGGTGGTGCAGTGGTTAAGAATCCACCTGCCAATGCAAGGGACACGGGTCCGAGCCCTGGTCCAGGAAGATCCCACATGCCGCGGAGCAACTAAGCCTGTGAGCCACAACTACTGAGCCTGCATGCCACAACTACTGAGTCCGTGCACCTAGAGCCTGTGCTCCACAACAAGAGAAGCCACTGCAATGAGAAGCCCACGTACCACAACGAAGAGTAGCCCCCCGCTCACCACAACTAGAGAAAGCCAGCGCACAGCAATGAAGACTCAACGCAGCCAAAACTAAATAAATAAAATTAAAAAAAAATAAGAAATAGAATAGTTGCATAGCCTCAAATGATCTTCCCCCAAATATGTATTAATTACTGTGGTGTATTTAACATATGTCCACAAATTCTTTGATATTTCTTCCAGGGTTTGAAACTTAACTCCCTTTTCCTTGAATGTAGGCTGAACTTTAATGACTCACACCCTAGAAAATAGAGCATGGAAAGGGAAAAATAATGATTTTAGGGTGTTCTGTATTCCATTTCATAACCCTGCTCTATTCATGAGAAAACATCAGATAAACTGAAACTGTGGGACATTCTACAAAATACCTTCAAATATGTCAAGGCCATGAAAGGTAAGGAAACAGCAGGAAATGTCATAGATTGGAGAAGAATAAGGAGAGGATTGACTAAATGCAGTGTGATGTCATAGGTGGGATTCTGACTCGAAGACAGACATTAGTGAGAAAACAGTTGGCATCAAATATTATATGTGGTTTAGTTAAGTGCATTGTCCTAACGTTATTTGCTTAGTTTTCATAACTGTACCAAGGTTACATTTATCAAAACTAAGAAGATGAGATATTAACATTAGGAGACTGGGTGAGGTTTCACTGGGAATATTTTGCATTATTTTTTCCATTTCTCCTATAAATAATATAAATTATTTCAAAATATGAAATTTTTTTAAAGTTTATGATACATCCAGACAATGGAATATTATTCAGCAATAAAAAGAAATAAGCTATCAAGCCTTGAAAAGAAATGGAGGAATCTTAAATGCATATTACCAAGTAAAAGAAGCCAATCTGAAAGGCTACGTACTCTATGATTCTAACTACATGATACTCTGGAAGAGCCAAAACTATAACTATGGTGACAGGATCAGAGGTTGCCAAGGCTTGGAGGGGTGATGGATGAATAGGGGGAGCACAGGATTTTTTTGAGCAGTGGAAATACTCTGTATGAGGCTATAATGATGGATACATGTCATTATACATTGTCCTAACCAATAGAATGTATAACACCAAGAGCAAACTATGGACTCTGGGTGATTATGAGGTGTCCATATAGGTTCACCGGCTGTAAGAACGTATCACTCTGGTGAGGGATGTTGATAACGGGGGAAGTTATGCATTTGTGGGGCAGAGGGTAGATGGGAAATTTCTGTACCTTCCCCTGAATTTTGCTGTGAACCTAAAACTGCTCTAAAAAATGAATTCTTTAAAAACTAACAAAAATAAAAGTGTAGTGAATGTAATGAACATTTTAAGTAATATAAATGTGGATTGTCCTTAAAAACATTTAAGCAAATATTGTAGAAGTTTTTCTTAAACATAAACATAGGAACAGGCCGTAAAGGTCTACTTCTAGCCCATTGTGGCTAAATCTTGCTTATGATAGAATGTAAAAAGATGATTATCATAATCCTGAAATTAATGGCAAACATTTAAAAATCTTGTTTCCAGGTAAGTAGTGTAAATAAAGTGCCTACATGGTATCCAGTCATACATACAGAGTTCCATTTTCATTAATACATCATTGCCATTTTGAAGCAAATCATCAGTGAACAGCATTTATTCCTTCAGAAGGGAAAATGTAAATTCAAAAAGATTATAGTTGAGGAGCAGAAGTAAAGGTGGTATCCAAATTGAAAACCCAGTGACATATAGAAAGTGAAACGTCAAATATTTATACTAACTTCTATTTATGGGTAGCCTATGCATGTAGAATACAAATTAGTGTTAAATTACTATCAGTAATATTGTCATGTTTTCTACAAATATTTGAAAACTTGCATGGAAACAGATTCCCTGCTGTTACCACAGTGCTTATTAAAACGGTTTCTAATCTAGGTTGTTTAAAAAAATTTCTTTCCAATACATGTGATAAAAAAGGGATTTTCCTTTTTTGATCACAAGGACATTAGAATCCCTTGAGAAAATAATTGAAGTGGTCTGGCTATCCACATAGATTATCAATTTAGTCCATTGTTATTTTGGCATATTCTTTACTGACTGCAAGCTGGTGCTCTCTTCCTATATTTTAGGCTATATTCCCAAGCAAAGGGCACGTTAATTGTTCTGGAGTGAACACAGATTTAATGCACTGTGATGTCATTTTTATGTATATTAATTGCTCAACTTTACATTAGAATCAGTCATAAACCATAGACTATTTTGTATTCCACAGTGCACCAAAAAAATGAGTTACCCACAGGTTAACTGTCTGTCTTTACTCATCCAAGGAGAGGAACTCTGTTCCTCAGATATGGAATACTTAGAATATCTGTGCCAAAATGCTCAAAATTCACTCCTTATAGATAAACATAATCTAAAGTATGTCAGTTGGAGCAAACTTTTTCTTCTAACTGCTGACAGGTATTCTTACAGAATGACCATTCTGTTGTACAGGTTTATAGATTGAGTCCTTCCAAAAGTTAAACTCAGTCATTTTTTACTCTGCTGTGCAGTAAATAACCATCTGATCATTCTAAAGTGCTGTCATTGGAATAGCCTAGAAGAAGTTAAGGTGAATTGGCATTTACCTCCAAAATGATAAGAATCATAGTGTAGAGTTACAAAGGCTATAAAGAGACAATTCACAAAAAAACCCTCAGTAAGCAGTAATTATATTAAAGATATTCAACTTCATTTGAATATTTTATACTTGAATATATAGGAAATATAAGTTACAAGTCTGGAGGGGGACGATTTGTCAATGTTGTTTCTTAAAATGAAGTGGTGATTCCTGTTCTGGATCTTCAATGACAGAAATTATGGAGGTGGGGTGTGCAATGTCAAAGTTCAAAACAGTGGGGACAGCTCCATATAAAAGGAATTGTATCATTTGATATGTTTGAGATATATAATAAAGAAAAGTGATGAAATATAATTTCTGATGAGAACTGGATTGGGGGTCAGAACATGAAAAGTTAAGATTAAGAATTTCAAGTAACTATAACAAGTCAAATTTAATTCCATGCTCCATCACTTACAAGATCAGAGAGCTTAGAAAAAATCACAACACCAACACTTCAGTTTTTCCATCTGTTAACAATGATAATAAAAATACTTAATAGGGTTAATAGGCAAACGGGGTTAACTTTGCTTGCATTTAATGATACAGGTATATACCATTATTGTCATGATGTTGAAGTCAATTTCAAGCTCAAGGACAGTGATCTGATGAAGGATTAGGTAGGAAATCACTTCATTTCAAATAGCTTCTGGCTCAAAATTATTCTCATGATTAACACCCGATTTTCTACAACATGTATATACAAGCAGAAAGAGATACAATGGATGGATGTTAATTTAATAAATGTTATTCATAGTGATTAGTTATCAATGAAATAGCACATCCTACTCTCAGTGCATCAAATTATGGAATTATTCTTAGCGTGGCATGAGGTTCTAAATCTTATATCTAAGGGAAATAGTTCTCTTTGTTTAAATGAGCAAATGTATGAACTTAAAAAAAAACTAATCTAAAATGCTATGTGACTGATAAGGACTCAGTGTGTATTTCTTGAACAGATAAACGGACTTCTGAGGAACTGGGGAGCCTCGGTCAATTTATAGGAAGCGCAGCACACAGAGCAACGAGTCTAGGATTCAAGACCGCAAATATTCCTCTTCACCCAGCTTTTTCTCTCCTTTGCGTTCTTCCCTTCCTTTCCTGAGAAATTCAGGCGTAGGACTCTTAGATGGGACAAAGCAGGGAAGGCCGGGGGCACAGTGGCTCAGGGTGCGGGGCAGAGACCAGGTGGGCTGGGGCTAGTTTCTATGGGGACAGCGGAGGCCAGGTGTGGAGTGAGGCCAGGGAAATCACAGGAGGGAAGGGCCTGTACTCAGCAGGAATCTGATGGGGGGAGGAGTGCACCCATCTCGGCGAGGGGGAGGGCATCGCCCTTAGAGTCACGTTTAGAGTCAGAGCCACAAAAAGGTCAGCCGGGCCCCCATGCAGGAGGGCGACTTGGTCATGGAGGGTGAGCGGTGCGAGGAGGTCTTCTGAGGAGACAGACAGCCCAGTTACCATGAAGACAGCAGCCCTGAACGCGGGCCCCAGGGCCAGGTCACCGCGGGAGAGGCACGCGTGGGGGCATCCTCACCCGGGCATCCGGGCCCAGGCAGGGTAACGAGGACATTCTCCCATGTAGAGCCAAACCGAAGTGCGGTGAGGAGACTGCATGTAGGAGGAGAAACCCAGAGAGAGGAAAAACTAGACTGAACCTTGTGGTTTGGATCTAAATGGGATGTTTCACTGTGAACTCATGGCCTTTAATGCGTAGAAATGGATGTAGAAATAAATATGGAGATTAACATGGATGTGCATATGTCTATATGTGTGTGTGAATACATACATGTACAGCCTCTATAATACCCACTGAGATGGCTTGGGGTATGGAATAAAAATCAGCACATCTAGTGGCCATAACTTGGTTTCTACTTCACATTATCCCCCAGAACAAAAACAAAACAGAGCTATTTGGAGAAACTGGTGATTCATGGACTATAGGACAAAGAAAATACAAAAGAACATGGAGTATCTTCTGCCAGAAAGAAAGGCATTGCTAAATGAAAAAAAGGGAATATGACAAAGGACACAAAATGATAGGATTCCCTGCCCAAAACTGGGACAATTTGAGGATCAAAATAAATAATGATAGTAATTAAAAATAGCCCATTAAACAAAAGAGGAAATCACGATCACATATAGACATAAATAGTTGAGTAAATTGAAATTTTAATGAAGTATGGAGAATTACGATGCATCTCCCAGAAAAATGCTTGTTAATTGTGATGGGAGGCATAACTTTCTAGTGGAGAAGTGTGGCAGACAGTAAGTACCTTATTTAATAAAGTGAGCAGGTGGATTTCATCAGTAAATTGAAATATTGTGCCAACCTGTACATGCAATGAGGCTACAGCAACATTTGGAATGAGAGTCCTCTGACATTCCTGCCTAAGATACATAGCTTGAATCTAGTTATGGTGAAACAGGCAAATGTGATTAGAGAGATGTCACAAAATAAATACCCAGTAATCTTCAAAAACTCGAGGTCACAAAAATCAAGAGAAGCCTGAAGAACTCATCTAGACTGAATAAAACTAAGAGACAAGGCAGCAATGTGCTCCATGACCCTCAGCTGGAACCTTTTGAACTAAAAGGCATTACCGAGACATGAATTCATCCCGGGATCAGATGGTATTTATGTTAATTAGCTGATTTTGACAGTGAATTTTAGTTGTTTAGGAAAATGTCCTGTTTGTCAGAAATATATACTGAAGTAAAGAGGAAAGATGAGACATCAGGTCAGCAAATTACTCCCAAGTGGTTCAGAAGAGACTTATTTTTACTGTAGTCTCAATTTTTCTGTAAGCTTGAAATTGTTAAAATAAGAAAAATTAAAAGTGGAGAGCAAAGAAGTTTCCTTTACTTTTTAAGTAAAACTCTTATTTTTACAACTGAGTTTGTTGAAATTCAAATGGAAACATGAACACAAAAGTACAAGTTCATTTAAACATATGTTTTCAATCTCCTTCTATCCTGGTAAGGTCAGGCGAACAGCCATAATATAGTCCAGTAGCTGTTAAATTGAAGTTGACTTTTCTTTGCTCTGATTTTCTTAAACTGACTTCATATTCAAGTCATTTTTTAAAAAATTTAAGGTATTTCATTTATAACTGAGATTTTTTTGTAAAAATAACTTGTGTGCATATCTTTCCTCATTCCATTTCCCAGAGGTACCACTTTCTAAGGAACACCTACCTAAATAAACACACACACAAATACATATATATGAGTGCACTTATGCACGTGTATCTCACACATCCACCGATACACACAAATGTATGTATAATATATATTATACAAATATATACATATATTTTCTATATATGTATATTTGTGCATGTATGTGTATGCATGCACACATGTATATTTTCCCCCCAAAATTTGTATTGCATATATTTTTCTGAAACTTATTTTTACTTACCAGGTAACCATGTACATATTCCCACACTGTTTATTATAACATATGTACCAATACACTTGAAATCATTATTGAGTTTATTACAAATTTTAGTGCAACAAATATTCTACAATCAGCATCTTAGTGTATATATATACATACATATATATGTATATATATATCATTATAAACATGGATGGATACATCTTGTAGAATAAATTCTAGGATGTTAAATTCCTGGGGCAGGAATTCATGTATATATATAAACATTGCCAAACTGATATTCAAGAAATTGTGCTCATGAACATTCATACCAACAGCCTAAGGAAAACAGTGTTCTTGCATCCTCATCAATACTGGCTGTTGTCAATATTTTAAATATTTTCTGAATTAGTACTTAACAAACATTACCCATTATAGTAGTTTGCATTTTTTAAATTGTGATAAGGCTGGACATCAGAAGCTTTCATTTTGTGAAGTTTTGGAATTGTTTAGGGATCATTTTAATTACTGGTTTTGAAAGTTTGAAAAAAAGTACCTCTTTAGCTATATAACATGAGCCTGGCATATGTATATATATATTTTTTAAGCCTGGCATATTTTTTAAGGGCGCATTTCTTTGTCAACTTTTTCCGCTGTCATGAGCATTGAGAAATGCAATTATCAACCAAATTAAAATATTAAGGGGAGCAGATCAGTATATTGTCTCCTTGTAAAACAAAAACTTGACAGCTGTTGACATATGCATGGAACTCTTTCAGTCCATCAACAGTGCATGTTTGAGAGCTTAGTCTAGGCCAGGCACTGGTCTGGATACTGAGAATACAGTAGTTAACACCATAGACAGAAATCTTGCACTCGTGGAGATTATATTCTACTGAAAAGAATGTAAATTGGATGTTTCAAAAATTAGGAACAACATATTATAAAGTCTATAAATATTATACAATCTTTAGAAAAGGGAAACATTTGCCCAGGATTCTGAATCTGAGTCTGAAGCCAATGAGATTCTCACTCTTGGTGGGAGCTCAGATGAACCATGTTCAATCAAGACCCTTTCAGTTTGATTCAAATTATTCCCATGGATACGTGTTTTCTTAAAATACGGTATCATCATTTACAGCCTAGTTAGAAACCACTGACTCTTTCAGTTTTTAGTGTTATTTTATAAATTTATAACCAGATCTACTATGTGCTTAATTTGATTTTACAATTTCCAGGAAGAAAGTCAGAAAGAAGTTTCACTTCCAAGTACTAGGAAGACATGTTCCTGTTTCCTTCATGTATCAGGTTTGGAAATACATGACATAATTACTCTATTATGTTAAATACTAATATGTATTCATTTAATACTAAATGTAATTTTTGTGAACTTTTTGGAATTACATTTTTTCCTGATGTTGATTATATAATTTCCTTGCATATCTATTATTTCCATTATGGCATATTCTCATTTTACAATTTCCAGTTATTCTCTACAAATTGATTTTTTTAAGATGGCATGAAGTCAATAAATAAAATGCCACTGAATTTGATAATTTTCCATTCCTTACTGACTAAAATGACTGTCAGAGTTAAAACATTTCCACAATTGTAACGGTTATAATTAATGTTTATGCTTTAGTAGATTCTATTCAATAGTATGTGATCACACCAATATTTTTCCTCCTAAAATAGAATACAAAAGGTTAAATATTTTTTCACTTAGAAAATGAATTTGAGTTTAAAGATATTTTCAAATTTTTAGGAAATTTATGAACTCTCAATCTTTTTTAGAGAAGTATAATATTCACAGTAGATGAAGTTTGGGGATTTGGAGTTTGCAGATTACTTAATTACATGGAGAAGGTTACTCATACATAAAATAAATAAGGTACATAAAATCAAATAATTTTGATATTGCATGTATTTAAATCCATAGTTAATTTTATAATTTCCAAAAAAAATAAATGAGTAGAATTAAGTGTGCTAAGCTGTGGAGAAAATATATCAAAGGATAGTGGGGATACAGATAATTTCACTATTTTCCTAAAGATGTTTTTGTATTTCTAACATTTTTTTCAGTGCCCAAAATCAAATATGTAAATATATCTTGAATACTTGTCCTGGGATAGACATAGACACTTTTCTATGCATTTTAGAGACATTATATAATTGAAATTTAATCATATAACTACTTAAAGTATTAAATTACATAGCATCCTATGAATAATCTATTGTTTAAATCCAATCCTATTATTTCTCTCTAAATAGGAAATTGTACAGTGAGGATTTTTACCCATATTGTCTTTCCCTTGAATCCCCCAAACATCCACTACTCAGTATTGACCTGTTGTTTATCTACTAGTTATAAACAGAAAAATTTAGTACTAAAATTATGTTTAGCAATCAAGTAGAAATAACACGTTAGCTTGAATAAATGACACACTTAAGAAGCAGCAAAAAACAGTCAATTCTGTCCATGGACATTGAGGTTGCTACCTTGTCTTGTCTATTGTGAATAGTGCTGCTGTGAACATAGGGGTGCATGTATATTTTTGGATTATTGTCTGGATATATGCCCAGGAGTGGGATTGCTGGATCATATGGTAATTCTGTTTTTAGTTTTCTGAGGAACCTCCATACTGTTCTCCATAGTGGGTGCACCAATTTACATTCCCACTAACAGTGTAGGAGAGTTCCCTTTTCTCCACACCCTCTCCAGCATTTGTTATTAGTAGAATTTTCATTGATGGGCATCCTGACTGGTGTGAGGTGATACCTCATTGTAGTTTTGATTTGCATTTGTCTAATAATTAGTGATGTTGAGCATCTTTTCATGTTCCTATTGGCCATTTGCATTTCTTCTTTGGAGAAATGTCTGTTTAGGTGTTCTGCCCATGTTTTGATTGGGTTGTTTGTTTTTTTGTTGTTGAGTTGTATGAGCTGTTTTTATATTTTGGAAATTAAGCCCTTGTCAGTTACATCATTTGCAAATATTTTCTTCCATGACATAGGTTGTCTTTTCATTTTGTTTATGGTTTCCTTTGCTGTGCAAAGCTTGTAAGTTCGATTAGGTCCCATTTGTTTATTTTTGTTTTTATTTCTATGCCTTGGGAGACTGACCTAAGAATATTAGTATGATTTATGTCAGAGAATATTTTGCCTCTGATGAACAACAGTGTCCTACTGTGTAGCACAGAGAACTATATTCACTATCTTATGATAAACTATAATGGAAAAGAATATAAAAAAAGAATGTATATGTGTATATAACTGAATCACTTTGCTGTACAGAGCAGTAATTAGCACAACACTGTAAATCAACTATACTTCAATTTAAAAAAAAAGTGAAAAGAAACAGTGGAAAAAAGTCAATTCATAATATTGTATCAATAAAAATTACAGAAAATTCATAGTAGTTTTAATCAAAAGTTAGTTCAGTGAATACCATCTTGTCAAAATGTAAGATAAATGCAAAACATTTTATTCTACTGAGTGGTGACAGTGAGAAAAAAGCAAATAGTCAATAGTGCCTTACAAAGTAAAGAGTTTTGAGAAGTTAGTTGCTAATACATGTTAATTTTCAATTGTGTTTTTGTAAAATGATTTTTATTCAGCGTCCTACTGTGTAGCACAAAGAACTATAGTCAGTATGTTATGATAAACTATAATGGAAAAGAATATAAAAAAGTATATATGTGTATAACTGAATCACTTTGCTATACAGAGCAGAAAATAACACAACATTGTAAATCAACTATACTTCAATTTAAAAGCATAGCAGAAGTCAGCCTTAGAAACAGCAGTTGAAGGGGAACCAGAATAGTGTTGTGTTTCAAAAACCATGTGCCCAAGAATTTTGAAAGAGAAAACAGTGGTCAGCTATATCTTGTGAGGCAGTGATGACCAAATGCCTGTGGATTTAGATAAAAATACTAGAATTAGCAGTTAATAATGGGAACATTCAAGAGTCAATGTCATCATTGTAGCAAATGGCAAAGCCATATTTTGCTAAGTATATGCTTTAAATATTTTAGGAACAAAGTAGAATTATATATTTTTCATTATTCTTATGAAGAGGAGAAAGACAGTAGGGTTTTAGCAACTGAGGGTAACATAGACAGGATTCTTTACTTTTTCTTTTTCTCCCTTCCTCCTTCTCTCTCTCTGTCTCTCTCTCTCTCTCCCTCTCCTCTTTCTGCTTTATTGAGGTATACTTTTATTAATTTTCATAACACTATCTTTTGAGGAGTAGAATGTGTAACATACAGTAAAATGAATCAATTTTAAATGTACGGCTTGATGAATCTTAACAAATACATATAGTTGTGTGATGCCAGCACAATTAGGCTATAGACCATTTTCACAACCTCAAAAATTCCTTCCTAACCATTGTGGATAATTCCCATCTCCTACCAAATTAGGAAAGCACTGGTTTGCTTTCTGTCACTATAACTTTCCTATTTCTTGAACCATAGGGAATCGTCACCAGCCTTCTCTCTCTGGAGTCCATCTCATGGTAAATTTGCAGTTCATCCATCTTGTGAATAAACTACGTTTATTTTTATTGCCTGGTCATATACAATTTTGTACAATTATTCATGCATTCACTTGAAGGTGGACATTTGGGTTGTTTCCATTCTGATGCTGTTTTAATAAAGCTGACACAAATACTCACTAGCAAGTGTTTTTGTGGACATACCCATTTCAATTCTTTGTGATGAATACCTAACAGAAATGTGTGAGTTCTTGCCCTGTATCCTCATCAACAGTTGGTAGTGAGAGTCTTCCTATTTTTAGGCATTATATTGGATGTGTAGTATTATCTAATTGTAGCATGAATATGCATTTATCTAATGAGTTAAGATATTGTGCATCTGTTCATATGTTATGAAATTATTGGTATATTTTCCTTGAAAAAATTCAAATATTTTTACAAATTTTTGATTGAATGGTTTGTCTTGTTTTTGAATTGCAGGTGTTTAATACATTTTTGGATACAAAGTATCAAATATATATTTCACAAATGTTTAGCCCAGTCTGTGTCTTGCCCATGTTCTTAATTTTCCTTAACAACGTCTTTTAAAAAGCAAAAGTTATCATAACTTGCTTATTAGTTCTAATAGCTTCTTTGTAGATTTCTCATGATTTATTATATGGAAGGTTGTCATCTCCAAACAAGAAAAATTGCGTGATTTGTATTTATTTTGAATGCCTTAAAAATATAAGCAGTGAGAACAGGTATACTTGTCTTTGAGTTGGATCTTAGGAGAGGAATATTTATTGTTTTCATCATAAAGTATAGTATAAGCTATTAGTTTATCATAGTTGTCATTTTTCAAGTAGAGGAAGATTTCTTCTGTACATAGTTCACTGAGTAAATGCCATAATGAATATTAAATTTTGTCTATTTGTTTTTGCAGTTTTTGATTAAAATCAGAGATTCTTCTACTTTACCCGATAACATAATGGATTACATTGATTGATTTTCAAATATTAATCTAGTATTCATGAGATAAATCCCATTTAGTCATGATGCACTATTCTTTTATAAGTCACTGGATTCAGTTTGCCATTATTTTATTAAGCTTTTGTGTTTCCATGTTCATAGGAATTATTGGGAAGTAATTTACATTTCTTGTAAGTTTTTGTCTGATTTTGATGTCTAGTACTGGCCTGATAAGATGAGTTGGAATGTATTCCTTCATCTTCAGTTTTTGGATGATTGTGTTTGTCATTGGTAACTTTTCTTCTTTAAATATTTGGTGGAATTCACCAGGGGCAAATAACTGGGCATGAAGTTTTCTGTGTAAGAAGGTTTTAAATTAAAAATTGTGTTTTGTCTATACTTACAGGCTTCTTCACATCATCTTTTTCCTCTTGTGTGAACTGTGGTCGTTTGCGTCATTCAAGAAATTTGACCACTTCATCTAAGTTGTCACAATAAAGTTGTGAATAGTGAATAAAGTTGAATAAATATGAATAAAGTTGTTCATAATCATCTTTACTGTCTTTCTAATGTCTGTAGGCTCTGCCATGGTGACTTTTTCATTCTGATATTGCTAATCTTTTTCTTCTATTATTTTATCTTGATAAGTCTGGCTAGAGATTTATAAAATTTATTAATCTTTTCAAAGAAAAAGCTTTTGTCTTCATTGGTTTTTCTATTGTTTTTCATGTTTTCTGTTTCATTACTTTTGTGTCTTCATTATTTTTTCCTCTGGTTATTTATATTTCCTTTCCTCTTCTTTTGTTAGTTTTTTTTTCAGCTAAAAGCTGATATTGATTTTAGGATGCTCTTCCCTTTTAGTATGTGTTTAATTCTCTCCATTTGTCTCCAAACACTGCTTTAGCTTGCATGCCACACATTTTTATGTTTGGTGCTTTCATTTTTATTCAGTTCAAAATATTTTCCAACTTCTCTTTTGATGACTTTTTTCCTCATGGGTTATTTAGAAACTTGTCATTTAATATCCAGATATTTGGGGGGTTTCCAGATGTGTGTGTGTGTGTGTGTGTGTGTGTGTGAGAATACATAGATGTAACATAGATAGATAGATATAACATAGGGATACATAGTTGATATATAGTTTCTTTGTGATGAGACAACATATTCTATTTAATGAAAACCTTTCAAGTATTGTGGCATTTATTTCATAGCACAGAACATGTTCTATCTTGGTGACTATTTCATGTACACTTAAAAAGAATGTGTATTCCTCTGATTTGGGGAGTAGTATTCCATAAATATTAATTACAACACAGTGAAGATAGTTTTTCAAGGTCTTTTATATCCCTCTTTTAAAAAAAAAAAAGTTTATTCTTTAACTGTGCGTCAATTGATATTTTTACTTTTAGTTCTGTCATTTTTTGCTTCATGTATCTTGAGCAGCATTTTTAGGTATACAAATATTTAGTGTCTTCTTTCTTCATTTTGATAAATTGGTACACTTTTAATTATAAAAATACCTTTTCATCTCTTGTAATATTTCTTACTGTGAAGTCCAATTTTCCTTTAATTAGTATAAGAACTCCACTTAATTTTGATTAATTTTTCAACAGTGTGTTTCAGTGTTTTCCTTTCTTATTTTTAAGTCACTTCCTGTGTATGTTTTATCTATGTTTATATATCTAGTGTACAATATGCAGTTGGGTCATGCTCTTTTAGTTCAGTTTGACCCCCTCTATCTTCTAATTAAATGTAGTTAAATGTAATTATTGATACGTTTGGGTGTAAAAGTACCAACTTTCTCTTTATTTTGTATTTGTCCCATTTTTAAGTTTTCTTTTTTGTTTCTTTTTTCATGCCCACTTTGGGTTCAATATTTGTATAATTTTGTTGTATCTCCACTATTAGTGCCTTAACTATAGCTCATTCTTTTACTTTTTTAGTGGCTGCATAGGGTTGACACTTTACAACTTTAGCTCATCCTAGTCTGCATTCAATTAATAGCGCTCCATTTCGTCAATAGTGTAAGAACCTTAAGACCATATACATCCATTTCTCCATTTCTCATACCCTTTGGTATATTATTGTCATACATTCACTTCAACATATGTATTATAAATATGTGTTTTTCCTTTGCTTTAAACAATTTAACATATTAACAAATAATGTATTTTACATTTATCTGCAATTTTTAAATTTAGACATTTTTAACTGGCATCCTTTTCCTTTAGCTGAAAAAAAACTTCCTTTAACCTTCCTTATTGTGCAGTACTGCTGGTGTGAATTCTTTCAGCTTCTGATTTCCTGAACACGTTTTCATTTTATCTTGATTTTTGGAAAGGCATTTTCTCTGGGATTTAGAATTCTAGAATGGCCTCTTTCTTTCTCTCTCTTTCTTTTTTGGAATCTCTTTTTTTTGTGCTGCACTTTAGTATTTTTTCTTCATTTTCACCAATTTTATATAATGTCAGTTTATTTTTGATGTTACATCTATTTGGATTTCATTGAGCTTCTTGCATTATTAGTCCAGAGTTTTGATCAGATTTGGAAATCTGTGCACATTATTTACACAGTTTTTCTTCTGTCTACCTGCCCCTCAACTTCTGGGACTCTAAAGTATGATAGACTGTTCTGTATTACCCAATGCTTCACTGAGGTTTTATCATTCTTCTTCTTTCTATGTTTCATTTTGAATTTACTTGATTGTTATGCCTTCAACTTCTCTGGTGTTCTCTTCAGTTGTATACAGTCTGCTCTTACTCCCAGTGTATTTTCCACTTTCTATATTTTATGTTTAATTTCTAGAAGTTTCAGGTGGCTCTTAAGCTTATCATCTGTGGTCAACAGAATAATGGCCCCTAGAGACCCCAGGCCCTTATTCCTGCACTCTTCACGGTACCTTGTAAGGTAAAAGGGTCTCTGCGGATGTAATTGAGGGTGTTACCCTGTGAGGCTCCTCTTATTATCAGGGTTACTCTGGCAGCACGTGTCTGGGAAGAGAGAGGCACGGGCACGTGCTCCACGCTCAGAAGAGAATAGGCAGTGTGGCCACTGAGACAGAGGCTGGGGCAGTGTGTCCACGGGTCAGGAAGTGTCAGAAGTCACTACGAGTGGCAGCAACAGGCCTTCCCACAGAGCTTGCCCAGGGAGCACAGCCCACCTTGATTTTGGCGTCAGTGAAACTGATTTCAGACTTCTGTGAGAAAATGCTTTCCAGTTGTTTTAAGTCACCAGTTTGTGGTACTTGGTTACAGCAGCCTCAGGAAATCAATGCTGTACCTGTTTTTCTTCTCAGCACGCTCATGTATTCCTCCATCTTCTTGAACATGTAAAACATTTACGATAGCTGTTTTAAAATAATTGTGTTTTTATACTATGATCCCTGTTATTCCTACATCAGATTCTATTGATTGAGTTTTCTTTTGATAATAGGTTATATATTTCTATCTATTGGACTGTTTGGTAACTTTTTTCTTCAGCTTACTGGGCTATATTTTTTTCTGACCTCTGTAAAGTGAATATTTCATTAAATAATTGTAGCTTCTGGTGAGTTTTACCAACATTATTTCCTTTGGGTTTTACCACCATTCCACAATTTAAGCTCAAATAGGAAGATTTCATCATATGTAAATCAGTAATTTTTGCATTTGTTCTTTTTGAAAAAAACCATTTCTATTCATGACTCTGCCTTTGTCAGTGTTGTTTCTCAGCCCTGAAAAACCTTTTCTCTGCTGGAGCATTTGGTAAGTTCCTATTTATCTTTAAAAAGGTCTTAGAAACTGTCTTCTTTAAAGCCCCCTCTGACTTGCCTCCCACCCACAGATTAAATCATCACATCTTTTGTGCCACCATCACTCCTTGAACACATATTTTTATGGTGCTTATCACACCATATTGCAAATATTTGCCCATGTCTTCAATGCCTTGTAGTCTAATGGGGATTTCCTATGCACTTAAAGCTAATTCTAATTAGAATTCTAATTAGAATGTGGAAGAGCTAATTCTAATGTCGCTAGCACTTAGCAGGTGCTCAACAAAAATCGATTAAGTTGGTGAAAATATGCTGGGTGGTGTGAAGATAGAAAAGATGGGGAAGACAGTTTCTGCTTCAAGAAATTCAACATCTATAGCAGAAACAAACCTCAGTCCACAATCTCAGGTGACCTATGACTCAGTTTTCTTTCTACACTGAGCCCCTAACATAATCTCAGTTAATTAATTCATTGTTTCCCCTCTGCTACAAAGGTTTTCCCTGAAGTTATATCTAATTCCAACTCCTTGGTGAGGGCATGAGAGTTCCGTCCTTGAGGGTCATCTGTCCATGCTAGCAACCTCTGGGCCATTCTTGTTCTGGCCTTGTCTTCCATCTCTGTCCAAAAGACCCCTCTAGGTCTGGGGGTGTCTTGTTGGCCCTTCCACGTCAAGCTGAGCTCAGTCATGGGTGGTCCTTCTTCTGCCCCCACCTCATGCTGGGCAGTATGGAACTTGATTATTTATACCTCCTTGAGCTCTCCCTGGTTGACAGGAGCTGCAGTCCCCATTGCTCTAGGATCTCTGAAACCTTTTAGGCTTCTTTCATTCCCTCTTTCCAAGTTACAGAGGGTGATCACTGAGACCTCTTGTAGAATTCCACTGGAGTTTGAGGTCTCCTCATGTCTCCTCCTATCCTCTTCTCCATAGCCCAAACAGGAGGTTGTTTCCTTAATCTCAGGGGCGTGAAGCCCTTGCTCTTAGTCATTTTTTATCTCTGCAGTAAGTCCCCTTATAGCACAGAGTGTGAACCTGAGGCTCTAGAGCCTTTCCTCTGCTTTCCGGTGTAGGGGTCTTTCTCCAAGGCCAGGAAGAGCTTGCAGTCAAGCTGTACAAATGGAGGAAGTGTCATGGGGTCCCTAGCAGCGACAATATCCTGCCATACCTCTAGTGCCAAAGGAAAGATGTGCACAGTTAAGTGTACTTCCCCTGTGGCACTGTGCACTGCCTGATGCCAGGGCCAGTAGGCTCTGGAAGGCCTCAAATCCATGCTACGACTGGGAGAATACCTACTGACGCTCCGTGTTAGTTCAGTTCTCTCCACTCGAGACCTCCGCTACCTAGAAACAACTTTCCACTTCCCATGCCAATCTGCCTGTTTTTGACTACACAGAGTGGTTCAGGGAGTCTCACTTACAAGAGGCTGCCTTACTGCTCTTCCAAAACTGACCTCCAGCCTGGGCTTGACTGAGCTGTTGAATATGAGTGTAAGGTCCACCTGTCACCAGGTCTTTGCTACTTCCCAGACCTACCACCTAACCCCAGGGTCTTTTCACTGGTGGCATTCACTGCTCTCATCTCCAGTCTTAGAGTTTTCAACCTGGTGTCTAAATAACTCTCGAGTATCACTGATATTCTTAAGATTAAAATTACAAAATACAAATTATATCCCTTGTTTAAAATTATTCTACCTTTATCAAAAGTGATGCTGCTAGCGCATCAGCAGACAGACATAAAGGTCAAGCCGTTTTCGGTAGCGAGCATGAGTTTGAACTGCTCTCGTGATGAGTGGCCTGTCATTTTCTAGGGTGGCAGTCACAAGGAGGTTACGCGGCCTTGGTCTTTGCTTAATTAGCACTGTAAAGGTAACAAATTCTTGATACCTTATGAGCTGTGCCATCAGATTATGTGCTAGGGAAAAGAGACTCGCAGCAAAAACTGTTTCTGATTTTTCAAAAATGAAACTTCAACTAGAAGTGGATCCAAGGTAGATTCTTTTATAGAGTTACACTGCATATTAAATAATGACATAGTGCATTCCCAGTTTGTGTTTTCCTGAAAGTAACCTTATACTCGTCTTAGTCAAATTTTCCATCAGCATTTTAAAAAATCAGTAATTTCCACAGGTCTTTTTGTCAACAGAATATCCTCGGTTACTTAAAACGTTTATTTTTCAATATTACTGAATCATTGATATGTTACTAGCTAGGCTTGTTATCATTATGTAATTGCTCTACAAGGAATAATTAACTCTTTTATTATTTTTCTTCTTTTTCCAGCTTTATTAAGATATAATGGATAGCGAGGTGTGATTTTTGATAGATGTCTCCCTTGTAGATTTTATATTGTTGAGTGCTGCATTGTGTTGAATTTTATAAAATCCTTTTGAATTTCAATTACAATGCTCTTAGGTAGTGTGAGGATTGGATTTTCCCATTAGATGCCTGCTTTCAGTCTTTTTCTATGGCAGACCCAGGGTAGTTAGTCGAGGGCTACTTGGTCTCTCTACGAAGGTACGTCCATTATGAGAACTCTACCCAATCACCGTGTGAAACCAGTATCCCGTTTTGCTGTCGGGAAGATAACTTCCAGCCCCATTGGAATTGTACAGTCCGCTGCTTTTAGTGCTTCTGTCCTGTCATCTCCCACCTGCACCCCCCAGCATCCAGAGACTCAGGCCGGCCGCTGCAGATCTCCAGTTCTCACCTGGGAATTCCAACAGGGCCAGCCTCTCCAAAGGATTTCTGTCTCTGTAATTCAGCAAGGCCCTCAGGCTGTCATGATGTCCCAGCTCTGAGGGATAACTCACTGGGAAGTAATCTGGTGGAGTGATAGGGCTCATTTCATTGTCTCCTTTCTGTCAGGGTTTATAGCCCGTCACTGCCTGTCGTCTAATGTTTGAAAATCCTTGCTTAAGTTTTTGTTGGTTTTCTCCATTTGCTTCTGGCCAAATGGCAGGTTTTATAGCAGTTAACCCTTAATGGGCAGAAGTAGAAGTCATTCCTTCCTGCCCCGCTTCTTTCTTCCCATTGTCATTAAAGAAACAAGTGGGGATTTATAGGGAGAAGGAAAAGCATTGAGTCTTGTAGTGTGAAGATGAAAAGACATAATAACATAGTCATGATATCATAGAAGAATTATCAATGGGAGAGGAAGAGATAGTAACAATAATAACTAATTTATCTAGGACTCAGTTTGTGGGAGGTCAGCTAATGTAATGCACATCCATTAGTTTTCAAAAGGGGTATTGAGGAAAAGGCAGACTTTTATTTACAAGTCATTCGAAAATTCCTATGGTACATAAAAGCATCATTATAACTATGTTGTAAATATATATGTGTTTGAGTTGAGGAGAAAAGACAGTTTGGTTAAAGCAGGGGTACCAGCAAGTGATTACAATGGATCTGTTCCATTTCCTTCCAGTAATTAATTGCTAATCCTTCTAATTTCAATGAGTTTCTCAAGCCAGTTCCACTGGCGCCAGCAGCCTCTGTCTCAACATAAAATGTGAAAAGCTATGTTGCATTGAATAGATTTACGCATTATTACATAATGCCACCTTTATTAGCAGTTTGGCTTTTATGGAGTGTGTTGTATTTGTCACAGTCCACAAGTGTTTAAGCCTGTCCGTTGTTTCCCTGTACTGCTGATAGGTAAGCCCTCAGTGCCAAGGACACTGGCTGAGGAAGCTGCAGGATGAACTCATGGGGGGTTATTATTATTAAAGCATAGCACAGAGAAGCAGCGCAAAGGGTATCAGTAGCAGAGAGTGGTGGATATTTAGAAATGTGTATATAATATAATGTTATATAAAACACGAAAACCTGTTTAGTCAAATATTGATTTATTGTAGACTTATGAAAAGAATGGTGGTAGACTTTTCTTGAGAAAAATGGGGTTTCATAACTCACAAAACTTTTAAATTTGGATTGCGACAGTTAAGGCAAATTCATGATTTAAAATTGTTTAAAATGCAAACTCAAACAAGGATGAGTCAGAGTCAGTTTGCCAGCTAGAGCATGGACTAGATTAACTAATTGTGCCTTTTAGAAGTTGGACAAAGAAAGCAGAAAGTTTTGCATAGAAGGTCAGATTTCCAAATCATTTAATTCACATACTTTACTGATCCTCCTTATGATTTAGAGCTATATATTGATAACTGCTTTACACTAATGAAAGACAAAAAATGAGACAATAGTATTGTGGTAGGCAGAATAGTGATCCTTCAAATAAGTACACGTCCTAATCCTTGAACCTGGGAATAGGTTACCTTACGTGGCAAAAGGGAATTTGTGACTTTAAATTAAATGCTTTTAGATGGGAGATTATCCTGGGTTATCCTGGAAGACACAGTGAATCACAAGGGGCCTTAAAAGTAGAAGAGGAAGGTAGAGAATCACAGAAACGGCAGCATGAGAAGTACTCAGCTCAACATTGCTGGCTTTGAAGTTGAGCAAGGAAACCATGATCCAAGGAAAACAGGCAGCCTTTAGGAGAAGGAAAATGCAAGGAAATGGATTTGTCTGAAGTATCCAGGAAGGAATGCAGTCTGCTGATATCTTAGCCCAGTGAAAGCCCTGTTGGACTTCTAATCTACAGACTGTAAGATAATTAATTTGTGCTTTTTAAAGTCACCACGTTTATGGGTATTTGTTACAATAGAAAATAGCATCACTGTAATCAAGAGAGATAAGACACGTGGCCCATCAATGCAACTGATAGATTAGAAGAACTCAGGAAAACTTCTAGTCCCCAGAAATGTGAGCTTTTGTTCTCCATATCCTTTTAAATTTATCATAGGCATGATGTATTAATCAGTACCACTACAGTAACAATGGCCACAATATCTCAGTACCTTTCAACGGAAAGTTGCATCTTTTGTTCACAGCAGTCAGCAAGAAAAATAAGTAAAAGGCATCCAAATTGGAAGGGAAGAGGTAAAAGTGTCACTATTTGCAGATGACATGATACTATATATAGAAAACCCTAAAGTCTCCACCAAAAAAACTATTAGAACTAATAAATGAATTCAGTAATATTGCAGAATATAAGATTACTATACATAAATCTGTTGCTTTTCTATACACTAATAATGAACTATCAGAAACAGAAAGCAAGAAAATGATACAGTTTAAATCACACACAAAAAATGAATAAAATATCTAGGCATAAACTTAACTGGGAATGTGAAAGATCTATACTCTGAAAACTATAAAACATTGATGAAGAAATTTGAAAGTGATAGAAAGAAATGGAAAGATATCCCATGATCATGGATTAGAAGAATTAATATTGTCAAAATGTCCACACTACTCAGAGCGATCTGCAGATTTAATGCAATCCCTATCAAAATACACATGCCATTTTACACAGAACTAGAACAAATAATCCTAAAATTTATATGGAAACAAAAAAGGCACAAAATTTCAAAAGCAATCCTGAAGGAAAAGATTGGAGACATAACCCACCCAGAATTCCAACAATACTACAAAGCTACAGTCATCAGAACTGTATGGTACTGGCACAAAATCAGACATATAGATCAATGGAATAGAATAGAGAGCCCAGAAGTAAACCCATGCACACATGGTCAACTTTTCTTTTGCAGTTCTTATTGGGTAATTTCCATTATTCTATCTTCCAGGTCATTTATGTGTTCTTCTGTATCCCTTAGTCTGCTATTAATTTCTTCTAGTGTGTTTCCAATCTCAGTTACTCAATTCCTCATTTCTGTGTTGGTCTTTTTTATGTTTTCTAGTTTCTTGTTAAAATCCTCACCGTGTTCATCTATTCTTTTCCCTAACTCAGTTAACATTCTTATTACCAATGCTTTGAGTTCTTAATCTGGTAAATTATTTTTGTTTTCATTATTTATTTTTTCAGGGATTTCCTCTTGCTTTTTCAATTTTGACCAGTTCCTCTGCCTTTTCATTTTGCCTAACTTTCTCAGCCTCTATGAATTTAGGCACAATAGTCACCTATTGCAGTCTTGAAGGGGTGTTCTTATGTGGGAGCATCTCTATACAGACTCATGTGCCCAGTGCCTTTGGTGCAGGGCTGGATTTGACATGGACACAGTCACATCTTTCCTCAAGGGGCACTAGCAGCTATCTCCTGGATTAAGGGGTGGGGCTGGAGATGGAGGGGCTAGAGCTGGAGTTGGGTGAGGGATGGGACTTCCCCTCTGCTCAGTGGCTGTCACCACCCTATCAGGGGTGGGGTCTGATCCCAAGTTGCTGGAGCAGAAGCCTTGAGGGTCAGCACATGCTGGCTGTGTAAATTGTTCTTATAATAAAGATATACTGTGCAAAATGGAAGCTAGATAAAGTATTTGGATTTTCAATTGAATTTTATAAAATGGATATGCCATAACTACACACACGTACAATTAAATATATATGCATATATTTACATATATATACATGTGTACATATAGGTATATGATGTCTAGGAATGGATAGAACATAGTAATTTGTACCCAGTATTTCATGATTTTTAGATCAAGAGCCTTGATCTGGTAGAGGCTCAATCATTTGTCTAGAATATTTATAAATGGTGTTGTGAATACCTGGGGACACATAATGTACTATTGTGATGTTAGTAGCCATTCATAATTATTACCTATATATATTATTTTATCAGGAGTTTGCAAAGCCTAATTATTATTTTATAGATATTTAGTAGATCATATAATTTCATAAAGAGAAAATGTCTCTCATGAACTATTTCACTCTGAAATGTACAAGAATAGTAGGTGAAATGCTTTATTGTTTTTCTTTATTCACAAAATTTTATAGTAGTGAATGCTTTCCCTAAATCTTCAAAAGTTTACTATTTAAAACTGTATTTCTGATCTCCTGGCTTTATTCTATTTCATATATTTTAGCTATTGAAATATTGGTTATCAGTGCCAAAATTGTAACCTTTATGTTCAATGAGAGCCTGCTCTAATTGGCTTTTGAATCTGGTTGATATAATTTCAATAGTTTTTGATAGCTTATATACATAAAAATGCATATTTTCAGAATAACAGTACCAGCAATATTGTGAAAAATGGTTATAATATTTTTCAGATTTTCTTGTCCTTACAAAGGCATTTCCTTTTATTAAGTCTAAGTTAGTATGTCCTGGTTTACAAAACACTCTAAGTATGAACAAATTATTGTTTCAAATTCACTTGATATGTTTTATCTCTTTATAGTAATGCCCCCCAGTCAATACCAGTTTGTTTCCTTTTTTCTATATAAATTGTTTATTCTCCTTATACTATTTTTATAATTATGTTAAGCATTTACACATTTTCAAAGAAAATATACAAATTATAGAAATATTTAATATTTTCAACCATTTCAGACAATGTCAACATGTTTTTAATATGATAAAATTTAAATTCATCTATTTATTTGCAAAGTATCATACTGTAGTTACCCTTAAATCTGAAATAATCTCATTGCTTTGAAATCTATTTGTATACTCACTTTTTTATTTGACTTTCTTCACTTGGAGTACTTTTAAATGTGCTCTTCCCATTTGCTACTCCATCTTCACAATGTAATAAACTTTCAGTTTAAAAACTTTTAATTCATTCTCTCATCCTTTAACTATTGTCATCATATCTTTTACTTATACATACATTATAAAACTTGTATTGCAATAGCATTATTTTTGTCTTAAGTAGTCAGTTGCCTTTTAAGGAAATAATTGTAAAATTGTGTGTATATGCACTTTATATTTTATCAACTTACTATTTCTCATTCTCGTCATTCCTTTTGTAAAAGCTAATTTCCATTTTGTGTCATTTCACTTCAGTCTAAGCAACCACCTTTAGCATTCCTTTTAGTGTAGACAGACTAGCAGCAAATTCTCTTAAGTTTCATTTGTCTGAAAATCTCATTATTTCAGCCAAATACTTAAGATTATTCTTCCAATTTTTTTCCTGCACTTTAGAGATGTCATTTAATGATGTTTTAGCCTCCATAGTCTCTGATGAGACATCAGTGGTCATTCATATTATTATATTTATGTAGGTGATGTGTTTTCTCCCCTTTGGCACACTTCAAAATTTCCTCTCTCTCCAAGCAAGACTTCCTCTCTATCCTTGAAGTTTGATTAGTGTGTACTTAGATGTATTTAATATTTAGTGGGCTTTGGCTTTATTGAGCTTCCATTTTGTTTCTCTTATCCCCTTGTGATATTTCAATTATATATTAGATATTATCTGATTCTCCTTGGTCATAACACTTATTTACCATTGAAGAATATAACTTATGAGTGATTTTAACCAGAACACAGACATACTAATACACCCTGAGAAGAACCTGTACAGACCTGATGATTCCAATAACTGTAAATCTGTTTCAAATAAGGACTCAAATGTCTCAAAATTTTGTGTGCATGATTCTGTAATTAATGTCCAATATATTTATGTAACAAACAGACATGTGCACCAACATTTCACTCCACAGGATGCTATAAATTCATAAATATCCCCTACTGTCTTCAAAAGCTCTTCTAGAAATTAAACTCTTACTTTGTATTAGGACTCTTTCAGTTCAAATTTAAGATACTATGGGCAAGCCAATGTCTACTTATCATAATTAGCTTAGTGTGTTTAATTTTGCTGGTTTTACTTTGGGGATCTTTGACAGTTTAAGAAACTGTCTTCCCCTTAAAATTTTTTAATGAATTATTATAATTTCTTAAAGGCTATACTTTTTTATTATATCTCTATTTTCAAACTCTGTCAAAAGCATTTTAAATAAGTTAAATCTATGCACTCTGTATTATTATTATTCGTATTTCACATATCAGAAAACTGACTCCAAAAAAATTATAAATAACTTTCAAAGCTAGATAACTAATAAATAGACTGGGATATGAATTAAACGTTTCTTATTCTAGGGTTTCCAATGTTACCAATTACAATATAATGCCCTTGTGGAGAAAGAAATTAAAGCAGCTGGCTTGTAATCTGGGGAAGGGGTGCTATTGGGGAAAGAATGAGGGGTTTCAGTCTAATGTCCTTATAAACATGCTGATAACTGACCTCCTGATAGAAACACTAATGATATTGGTTAGGAGAACACTTATCTGTGGAAACCTCCTAATAGAATGTCCCTGGTTTGTAATTGCTTATGACAAACAATCCTAGAATCTGTGGATTTATGGGTCATCATTCTCCAGAAAATCTCAAGTAAGGTATATAGAAACCTGGGTATAAAAGTGAGGTGTTTCATAACCTAAATTCTCTTTGTGTGGTGTCTGAGAAACCTCACTTAGAGATCGTGTCTACCACCGTGGGGTGCATCTGATGAAGGAAGAAAGGGAACCAGAAGCCACGTGCTGTAACCCAGACCCCCTTCTGCTTTTTCACTGCCTCTTGTGCCTTATGTCATTGAAGTGGTTCGTAAAGATCTACCCTAGATTAGATTTCTGATTCACATGTCTTATTTTGCAGTTTAATTCTTTGTTAATATCTCACCTTATGTGGCAGAAGGGAGTTTGCATATGTGGTTAAGTTAAGGGTGTTAGGATGGAGAGCTTATCCTGGATTTTCGGAGTGAGAGGAGGTAATATAGTCATGAGGGTCTTTGTAAGGGGGAGTCAAAGAAGGAGCCGTCGTGAGGAAAGCAGAGTCCTTGTGATGCAATGACAAGCAGTGGAGATGGGAGTTGCCAGAAACCAGGAATGAGGCAGCCTCTAGAACCTGGGAAAAGGTAAAGAAGCAAACTTTCCCCCAGAGCCTCAGAAGGGACAGAGCCTTGCCATCAAGGCTTTTGACCTCCCGGACCATAAAATAATAAGTTTGTGTTGTTTTAAGTCACTGAGTTTGTGGCTTTTTTTTAATATATCAGCAATAGAAATCTAATGCAGGTGCATGTTGCGTTTGGTAATTACATGGGTATCAACTAAGTCTGCTTTTCTTCCAGTTTTAATTGGCCATGCTAAGTGAAAATTTGGGATTGCCTGAGCCCCCCTCTGTTGTAACCATCAAACACTACAGAATTCCAGGATAACAAGAGAAAGGGCTCAGACACAAGTTTGATGTTCACTTTTCTTTATGACGTTCCTAGACGTTTTCTAGGGATTAATAGACCGTTGAAGAGTAAACGTATGGTTCTTGTTGCCTCCGACGTATTTGATGTGGTAAAGCTGAATAGGAACAGCAAAAGCTCGAGGAGCACTGATGCACCATCGAGAACTGGATAAACCTTCTCTTCCGTTGTGATTTAGATATGCAGCCAAGCACAGTTTGCAGTCTCATGGAATGGAAATGAGTTGATGATTGGCCTCCTCAGTTCAAGAGGAGTTAAGGACCATAGGTACCCATATGACATATATAAGGCTGGTTGATGAATCCAAGTAAAATGGAAGGCCCAGCGCAACCTGTGAGCTTTCTGGGAATTACATGGACTAGATTAAATGGACATAATCTTCAAATTGTGAGAAGTACTTTGTTCTCTGTCCCAGACCCTGCCAACAAGCAAGAAGCCCAGGTACTACTCAGGTTTCGAAGAAATCATACTCTTCATACAAGAATCCTTTTAAGTTCTATCCACAAAGTCAGCAGGAAAAGAATCTGACAAAGCAACAATAACAAAAACAATCCAAAATAACTCTTCAGGGGTCCGGAAGTGAAACAGCATTAAGAGGTTTATGGAGGGCTTCCCTGGTGGCGCAGTGGTTGAGAGTCCGCCTGCTGATGCAGGAAACGCGGGTTCGTGCCCCGGTCCGGGAAGATCCCACATGCCGCGGAGCGGCTGGGCCCGCTGAGCCTGCGCGTCCGGAGCCTGTGCTCCGCAACGCGAGAGGCCACAACAGTGAGAGGCCCGGGTACCGAAAAAAAAAAAAAAAGGTAATAAGTGTGAAATAAAGGGAAAGAGCATACTGACAGCAAAGATAGTCACAAGGAGATTGAAATCCCCCAAAAGGATGCAATCACACTCTTTCCACATCAGCGCTTCAGAGTGAGGGAATAAACCCTTATTTCTGTCTCTTATATTGAGTATTGACTAATAGCCAGTGTTGGGAGAAACCCTGGTTGGATTTCCGTCTGGTGGAAGAAGAGTGGATTTCTACCGATTTTAAGCACTTCTTAAAGGTTCTACCTGGTGAGTCTGAGGAGAAGATGTGAGGCAGCACATCTGACAATGGAAAGTCAAGTGAATGGGATAAAGTAGAGGATGCAATAGAGCAGAACCTCTTTATCCTTCAGGCGGTAAGTCAAGATACGATGTTGCTAAAACAGCTGCCTTCCAGATGAAGCCATATTCAGAGGTAAGATATACCCAAATGAAGGTTTGTTGGGTACCCACTATTTGGGAGTACAGACCGTTTTCCCATATTTTACAATTTCTTAAATGTACGATGGGACAAAGTATGTGGTACTGTGATTGGCATCTGCCTCAGAGGGCCAAATGCTTGGTGGAGGTGTTAGGAGCTGGTCGTTGTATACTAAGTGATGCTGCAAAATGTTACTAAAGGCTTTTTATCATGAAGAAAAAGACATTTTAGTCTAAACAGGGCCATCAGAAGGAGCTCTCTTTAAGAATGGAGAGACTGCACAGTTCTCATTAAATGGAAGGATCAATGACGACCATATTCATACACGGCAGAAATTCTGGGAGGAGCTCCTAAACTCTCCCAGGAAGAACCGTTAAATACTGGAATCACAACAAAGTCTGATGTTTGCAAAGTTCTGCGTCTTAGAGAACCCAGTAAAGGCATGTATGTAGCTATGGGCAAATTTTGATAAGGTTAAAGAGTCATGTACCAAAATGTTCATTGCAGCTCTATTTACAATAGCCTGGAGATGGAAACAACCTAAGTGTCCATCATCGGATAAATGGATAAAGAAGATGTGGCACATATATACAATGGAATATTACTCGCCCATAAAAAGAAAGGAAATTGAGCTATTTGTAATGAGGTGGATAGACCTAGAGTCTGTCATACAGAGTGAAGTAAGTCAGAAAGGGAAAGACAAATACCGTATGCTAACACATATATATGGAATTTAAGGAAAAAAAAATGTCATGAAGAACCTAGCGGTAAGACAGGAATAAAGACACAGACCTACTAGAGAACGGACTTGAGGATATGGGGAGGGGGAAGGGTAAACTGAGACAAAATGAGAGAGCAACATGGACATTTATACAATACCAAATGTAAAATAGCTAGCTAGTGGGAAGCAGCCGCATAGCACAGGGATATCAGCTCGGTGCTTTGTGACCACCTGGAGGGGTGGAATAAGGGAGGGTGCGAGGGAGGGGGACACAAGAGGGAAGAGATATGGGAACATATGTATATGTATAACTGATTTGCTTTGTTATAAAGCAGAAACTAACACACCATTGTAAAGCAATTATACTCCAATAAAGAAAAAAAATTGATAAGGTTAAATTATAGATCATCATTGTAGAGTGTGGCTTTCGTGGTGTTCTAATGGCCCAAGTGCCACAGATAAGAATGATATTCATCTTCCCTTTCTTGTTCATTTGAGCCTTTCCATTATGTATATCCTGGACCTGGTGAGGCAACAGGTTAGGAGTGAAAGAAAAGGGCACAATACAGCATATCCTTATGGGGGATAGATGGGCCATGCTATATAATGACAGGGGGAAGCTGCTATCTGTTAAAACCCTACAGTGTTACCTGCAAAATAGTTATGACCACAAACCACAGAGAATACAGACTTGACTGGAAGGTTGCCTGTAGTCACCACCCCAGTTATTTCTAATATGGAAAAAGTTGCTTCAGTTGCGAAAGGATGGAATATATGACTGTAATCCTAATTTACATACAGTGTAAAAATACGACTTTATTTGTTATAGCAACATGTTAACAAAGAGTTTTAAGTTCTCTTACTTGGAAACCTGATTTCTGCACACCATGATCCCAGGATGAGAAAATATTTTTGGAAGCTGAGATGAAGTCTTGAATTGATACAATACCTATGGAAACCAGTTGAAATGCATGTAGCTTTAGGAAGATTATACAATCAAATGCCTCCAATAATAGAAAGATTCAGTAAATGTGGATAAGAGAGGATAAACAGTAATTCAGCTGATTAAAGAATATCAGTACACCTATGAAGAAATATAAATAACAGTTCACATGTTTTGTAGAGGAAATTCCTGCTCCCCTTTGGAAAACAAATTCTGGTGATGACCCTTATGTTATGCCCTTATAGGAAGGTTGCTTCCAGAGTGAAAAAAAGGAGGAATGTGATCCAGTTTAATCTCATTGACAACATCATAAAGGAACCTAAGGACTAGTAGTCTGAGGATGTTTGCCAGGAGAAGGGTCCTTATTTATGGAAATCTTTTTTTTTTTTTTGGCTGTGCTGTGTGGCTTTTAGCTTGTGGGATCTTAGTTCCCTCCTAATAGGGTATATCTGATGAAAGATGGTGGCCAGTAAATAAACCCCGAATCTATAGTGTATTTGGCTTAACCCCTTGAAAAATGTCAAAAATGCTGCGGTGTAAAATGGAGATATTCATGAGATAATCATTCTCCACTAGGTGAGGTGAAGCCCTATGCCATGTACCTTAATAGAAACATTGTCTATTTGAGGTAAGCAAGCCCTTTCTGTTGTGGGAATGAAGAACCTGAAACCCAAACGTAATGTCTCAGATCACTTTCTGCTCTTGTGAGCCTGCCTGTGGCCGTGTGCACCTGGGAAATTAGTTGTAAAGCTTGAGTGACGGATGAGATCTCTGATCACATGAATCTGACTGTACAATCATATTGCTATGGATTGGGTTGTATCCCTGCCCCTCCAAATCCATATATTGAAGCCCTAACCCCCAGTGTGGGTGTTTGGGGATGAAGCTTTTGGAGGCAATAAGGGTTAGGATAAGCTCTTCGGAATCAGTGATCCTGTAGGAAAAGACACCATAGAATTTGTTCTCTCCCTTCCTGCCTTGTGAGGTCACAGCAAAAAGGCAGCTTTCTACAAGCCAGGAAGAGAATGCTCACAGGGAACTAAGTCTTCTGGTACCTTGATCTTGGGCTTCCTAGTCTCCAGAACCCTGAGAAAATAAATGTCTGTCTTTAAGCCACCCAGTCTAGGGTATTTTGTTACGGGAGTTGGAGCCGACCAAGACTTTTATCTTTAGTTATCTCAGTAACGCTGAAATCTGTGGATCCTTGATCAGTTCATGAAAATTCTTAGTCTTTGTGTGCTTCTTACACTCCTTTCTGATTTATCTTTTTTCTGCACCATTTTTCTCCCCATACCACAGTACAGCAGTATGCAGGCAGCACCTGACCTATCATTGAGTTCACTACTTTATTTTTTCAGCAATGCCTAATATGCTGTTAACCATTTCTACTGATTACTTAACTTCAGTTACTGTCATTTTCATTTTAGAATTTTAATTTGCTCCTTTTATTGTATCTGGTTTCTTGCTGAAATTTTAAATCTTATTTAATTCCTTCAACATATTAATCATACTTATATAAGATTTCACATATCATAGAACCAGTATCTACATGTCATGTTTCTATGTGTATTGTCTGTTTTTCTCTCAGTTCCCAATAAACTGTTATCTTTTTATGTGCTTAGTTACGTTTAATTGAGTGCTGACATTATATTTAAAAGAAATACGGATTAATTTGAGGCTCCGGATGTGGTTTTCCTTTGCTTCTGGCAGGAACAAATCTAGGAAAGATCAATTTAATTGAATCAGGAAATGAAATTATTTGAATGTTGTTATTTGAGGTCATATTACTCTGAGGATATCTTAGTGTGCATAGGCTGCTGAAACAAAATACCATAGACTTGGTGGCTTAAACAAGAGAGATTTATTTCTCATAGTTCTAGAGGCTGAGAAGTCCACCATAAAAGCGCCAGGAGATTTGGTCCTGGGTGAGGGCCCTCTTCCTGGCTTGCAGATGGTGCCTTCTTGCCATGTGCTCACGTGACCGATTCTTTACATGCATGCAGGGAGAGGTGGTGGGGAGAAAGAGAGAGAAAGCTCTGTGAGGGCACTGAACCCATCTACAGGGCCCCATCCTCATGACCTCATTTAAATGTATCTCCCCAAAGGCCCATCTCCAAATACCATCATGTTGGGAGTTAGGGCTCTAGCATATGAATTTTGCGAGGACACAATTCAGCCTATGGCATAGCTCCTCAGTTTTCTCATTAAAACCCTGGGTTCCTTACTAAGCTTTCTAACTTCTTACAGTTTCTGAAAGTTAATGTTTGCCCCCTCAGCTCAGCTTCTCATTTTCCCAACTCTGTTTTTTGCTTCATAAAATATCGACTCGAGGAGAAACCTGAACCAACGTCAGGTTCGTATGTCCTAGCTTCTCTCATCTTTCTCTTTTTCCTAAGAATTCCCTGAGCACTGAATTCCTGTGCAGTCAGCAGTGTGTTGGGGCATGCTGGGGAGAGCTTCAGTTTTATAGGGTAATCAGGTTAGACGTTTGCCAGATGCTACAGTACTTCATTTTGCTCCCCATGAATCGTGTCATTATTCTGCTTTCAACAGTACTGACCCCAGCTCTATGAGGTGGGATGGGTATCATTCCCATATTGCAGGTGATGAGCCCGTGACTTAGAAATCTGAAATAATTTTCCCAAAGTTGCATGTCATGAGACCACAAATTTAGTTCTGTCAGACTTCCCTACTACAAAAAGCCTCACACTGAACTAAAACATAAAGATGCAATGAATTATACATAAAATCAGTATACTATGCTGAGCCTTAACTCAATATCATATGTTATAGAGGTTTTCCTGATTTCAGCAATAACTTTGAAAGTCTCACCAACAAGAGAAATATTTAAATTCACGTGTTATAAATATGCCCCTCAAAAATTTATTCTTTATATTAGCATTACCAATCATTAAAATTCTGAGTTTACGTGAAATAACCTTCTGATTTCCTTATCATGCACTATTTTCAGGACCAATAATGAAAACTGAGAACTTGGAAAAACCAAAGCTACTGAAATCTTAGTCTTATTAACACCTAATTTAGATTTTTCTCATCTCCATTTCCTTTGAGGTTTTTTTTGGGGGGGGAATATTCTTTTTCATTCTTCCTCCCACTTCCCTAAACCTCTTCTTAAACTAAACTTTAAAAAATTATCCTGTCATCAATTAAAATCCTTTTTAATCTCATACTCACTATGACAAGAAAGTAAAGTGTTTTATGAACTAATAAATGATTAATGAGCCATGCCTGAAAGAATGTTTGTCGCTCAAAAGCATAATAGAGCTAGAAGCAAAACTTAGGCATGAATGAATCAACACGGATATATGCTTAGGATAAATAGCCATTTATTTGCTTTGAAAAACAGTTTACTGCACTTAATACTTGTGAACTAGCATATTCTACTCTGCAAATGATACAAATGTTATCAATGTGCTAAAGTACTAAAACTTCTAGCATTGTAAATAGACTTGTAAATTCAAACAGAAGCAGAAGCATTTGGTTGTAGTTTTCAGTGCACATAGGAATTAAATTTTTCTCTAAGAAAATACAAATCTCTGTGTTCTACTTGTTAACCCAACCAAATGAAATTTTGTGGTAGGTGTGAAGTGCATTCACTAAGACCAGCTGGAAGGCATTTTCTCACTTGGCCCAAGAAACTTACTGTTAATTGTGCCTCTGCTCTTACATGCGGAAGAGCCGATATTGACAGCTTGTACGTACCATGCAGAGTACAGGCAAAGCATATCTCAGGAATGTCAGATGGCAACGATATGATAGTACCATGAGGAATTTACCAGAAAAGAAATTTTAAAATGCACACTGGTAATTTTTAATGCCTAGGAATGCTTAAATCATGCCCAGTTGCTGTTGGTCTAATATGAATATTCATTCCTTGATACCACTATTTCCACAGTCTTTCTGTGGCAAAGATACATTCCCCTCCCCCTTGCCCAAAGACGTTATTTCCTTTCATAACCAAACATGTTACAGACCTTACCAAATATATTTTTATATTTCCTCAAACAAAAATATGTATTATTTGTCTTGAATTTCCCCACAATGCTGTTTCCCTTTTTTTAAAAAACAAATAGCTTATATGTTGATGCTATAATTGCTGTTTCATGTCTGATCCTGTTGAGAAAACAAAACAGAATAAATAAAAGACTGATGCTTTCTTCCTTCTAATGAACACTTTTTTACAGCAGTAAATAGAAATAAGATTTCTGAACACTCCACTTTCCAAGCGTATTAAAATTAACAAGTTATTATATAACAGAGCTATTAAGTAAAAGAAATACATTTAATCAATAATAGGGCTCCCACTTCCATTAATCAATCAACGCTCTCTTGAGTACAGCTGTTTTTGACTCCTTAGTATCTTCTGTTTTCAATACTTTATTAACAAACTTATATTAGGAAGCAAAGGAAAGTATAATTACTTATCTCTACATTCAGTTGGGGTAATTATTAATAATTCGTTATTTTTATTCATGATGAACAGATTTTAAAACTAAAATCAAAACTTTCAAACTTACAATTTTGACTTATTCTACTTTATTCAAATACAAAATGAAAGGGAAGTAGTCTCAGGATCAACTTATTAAGACCTAAGAACACTTGGGGAAAATGACATTCACTGCAAACATATTTCAAACATTTGTAATCATTCCATTGGGCATTTTAGATAAATAGAAATTAATTAAGAGTCACAGTAATGGAGAATGAAATTCTCCAGCTGCACAATAGGCATATGATTTAATAGGAATGAAATGATTTTTGTTTGTTTTGTATTGTATCTCAGCCTGAACTGAAAGACCTAATTAAAGAATAAGGAATCATGCATGACACTGAAAGAGTTTTTTCTTTTTTTAATTTTATTTATTTATTTTGGGCTGCATTGGGTCTTTGTTGCTGCACATGGGCTTTCTCTAGTTGTGGTGAGCGGTGGCTTCTCTTGTTGCTGAGCATGGGCTCTAGGCGCGCAGGCTTCAGTAGTTGTGGCTCACAGGCTTAGCTGCTCTGCGGCAGGCATGTGAGATCTTCCCGGACCAGGGCTCGAACCCGTGTACCCTGCATTGGCAGGCGGATTCTTAACCACTGCGCCACCAGGGAAGCCCCACTGAAAGAGTTTTGTTTGTGATAAGTTCACCTAACTCATAGATTCAACTGAATCTAATAGAGATCATGAAAGATTTTATAAATTAATATAATCTGTGAGGCATATAATAGTACTTTAATGATTTATAATAAATATGAACCATTAGGATATCTGAGCAGGAAACTTCAAAGAATGATCAAAAGTGGTACTCAGTTTATGATTAACATATAGAGAGATATGTGAAAAAATATGCAGTATAGCTAATTCTTAAAATACAAGAGATGGTTTGTGAATGGAGGTTTGTACACTTTTGTTTCAAAGTTTAGAAAGTCAAAATAAGCTACGTAGAAAAAACAGTGGAATGAAATGTAACTGTCCATGTGTCCCCCAACTATTCATATCTACCTGGAACTTGTGGATGTGACTTTATTTGGAAACAGTCTTTACAGATGTAACTAGTTAAGATGAGGTCATACTGGAGCAGGGCAGGCCCTAAATCAATATGACTGGTGTCCTTCTAAGAAGATGAGGAGAGACAGACACAGAGACACACACAGGGGGAATGCAGTGTGCTGATGGATGCAGAGATGGGTGTGATGCATCTCCAAACCAAAGCGCCAAGGATTGCCAGCAGCCACCAGAAGCTAGGAGAGAGGCGAGGAATAGATTCTCCCTTAGGGCTCCTGGAAGGAACCATGCCTGCTGACACCTTGATCTCAGACTTCCAGCCTCCAGACCTGTGAGACAATAAATTGCTGTCGTCTTAAGCCACCTAGTCTGTGACCACTTGTTAGGGCAGCCAGAGGAATACTAACGCAGCCCATCTACATGGAATAACCGTATTTTAGTTGGATCAGGCTCGGGTGGAACGTGGGCCACAGAAGCAGGTTCTGCCTTTCGCTGTGTTGGCTTTAGAAAATGGTGACCAGAACCTCTCAGCTCATATTAGCCTTTAGTTAGCAACCCAAGAAAAGAGTGAAAGTTCCCTTCCTAATGGCACCAGATGAAAAGACTCCAGATAAGGACCGCTTGCCTGACTCAGTTCAAATGCACCTAAAATAGTCAAGATGGCCAAAGGAGGGATTTCCCTGGTGGTCCAGTGGTTAAGACTCCACTCTTCCACTGCAGGGGGCACGGGTTTGGTTCCTGGTCTGGGAACTAAGATCCCACATGCCATGCAGCACGGCCAAAAAAAAAAAAAAGATGGCCAAAGAATAAAGAATTCTAACTGCAAAGGTTTGAGGCACATTCTAAATTCTACAGCCTGGTGCTGCATTAGAGAAAAAAGGTGATTACCCTTAAAAAACTTATGCAGAATAGAATCCTCTTACCCCTGCTAAAATATTAGTAGATATTCACACTGTAAAAATGCTGGACAGTGATATTATATTGGAAGTTTTCTAATGTGACAGGATTATTGAAACACAAATGATTTATGCTCATTTGAACTCTTGAAGAAAGTTACAGAGAATTATTATTTCCTATTAAACAAACTCAAACATGTCCTCATAATAAGAGGATTAATTTCAGTCTCTGTAGAAAACTAGGGGAATTTACAGTTAAAAATAAATCAGGTGAAGAGAGAGCTAAAATCTCATCACTTTTTCTCATCTGATACTTTTTTATAGAGATATATTCTGTGGAACACTTTACCTATCTACTCCTTGCAAAAATATTTCCACCATTGTTTAGATCACAGATCACAAATTTAAATGATCACAAAAAATAGAAGTAACTAAAATGTATGTAATATATTTAAAATGTTCTTTGGATATTAGAGACAAGAACATACATATATACACATACATATGTAAAAATATGGTCAGCACTTTTGAGTTTTAGAGGAAATAGATACACAACAACTTTACTGAAAATTTCCCATTTTAAAGGTTTATAGATAATTCTAATAGAAAATTCTTATAGATATTTCAAAGTCCTCCTTTTCTCCATCATTTTACAAATTCTGTTCTATATGTTTATATGCTGTTTGCATTTACATATCTTATTTGTAATATATTCCTATTTGTACGTTTAAACTACAATATAGTGAAACATAGACAAATGTGTATTTGTATATACAAATTAAAATATCAAGCATATATTAATTTAGTGAAAGATTAATTTTTGTATAAATTTATATGATTACTAGGATAAATGAGTGATCAATAACTTCATTTTTTTCACCAAATAAAATACTGTGATCACTGTTGCTTAGTAGAAGAAAAAATTGTGAGCTGAATCTCAAAAGGTAGATCAGTGATAAGTGTATCTTGACATTCGTGAGAACACCTCGGCATCAAAGTGGGCATAGGGACAGAATAAGAATGTAAAGAATAAATCTTCCTGGAAAAAGGGACTAGTGGGTTTGAAAAACAAAACAGAATAAAACTGAGAGCTCATAGCCAGTTGTAGGGGCTTAGAAAAGTTGTGCTGATTTTAGTTCCATTCCAAAGAACAGTTGGAACTCTGTGGTGTGTGTTAAGAAAGAGAAGTGCGCGAATGTTATGCTAAAAGTATATATGAATAATAGAACATAAGGAAGCAATGCAATTCCTAGAAACAAAACTGTTTCAAAATGATGCAGAATATTTCCATGATGAACATTCCTCAATCCTGCAGATGGGGGTGCTTCAGAGGCACTGCCCTTACATCACACTGAAACCTTTGTGTATGTACTAGTATCATATCTTCAGTTTATAATTTACTTGACTGGGGCAATTTAATGTATGTTAAATGAACTCAGACCATTCCACTAGTAGTGGTATGTTAATACCACTTTAATCTTGCTGGGCTTTTAAACAACTAATTCATCAAAAGCATAAAATCCTTGCAACTAACCATAGAGTTTACTTAGTAAAAAGAAACTTTGGAAATGACTATTGAAATTCTTAGTATTATACATTGTAAAAATTCTCCTGTACTTAAAGTTTATAATCTTCTATCAAAAATTATTTTGGTATAATAATTAAAACCTATCTTTGGAAGACCCTTAAACCTAAAATGGGAAATAAATTAAACTCATTCCCACCTCATTTCTCTTTTTTAGTCTTCCCATCCTTTTGCTTACTATCTCTTCCAAATTTTGGCATTAAAACATAGGCAAATAATTTACAATATGTAGTTTTCCTCATTTGGATACCCTGCAAAATAAAGAAGCACATTCATATGCAACAATTACTAAATAAAGTGTGTTTCTGCATGAAGAGAGAAAGGCTCTGCCTATTATCATTTCTGAGTAATTTCTCACATAGTAAAACAGAGGGACTTCCCTGGTGGTCCAGTGGTAAAGAATCCACCTTACAATGCAGGGGACGCAGCTTCGACCCCTGGTCGGGGAACTAAGATCCCCCATGCCGCAGGGCAACTAAGCCCGCCTGCCTCAGCTAGAGCCCATGTGTCGCAATCTACAGAGCCCACGCTCTCTGGAGCCCGTGCACCACAACTAGAGAGAGAAAATCCGCATGCAACAACTAGAGAGAAGCCCGTGGGCTGCAGCAAAGAGCCCGCGCCACAAGGAAGATCCCACATGCCTCAGCTAAGACCTGACGCAGCCAAAAAAAGAAAGAAAGAAAAAAACAAAACAGAGAAAGGGCTCAAGGTTCCATGACGTGGCAAACAGTGTGATACTGGGATGGGGAGAAATTTATAGAAATAGCCAAGGAAATGTTTAGGGTCCAGGGCTCCATAATTTACTGTTAGAATAACTTAAAGTTACTACATTTAACAATTTTCCTACACATTCCAAACCAGAAATATTGCTAGCAAAGCTTCTGTGTCTGTCTGTATTTATCACAATACTGCTATGGAGAGATTTCTTTCTTTTTTCCCACTTCCTCTTCAATTTCAATTTCTTCTTGATTCAAATATTTACAAAATGATGAGGGCAAAGGTAGGAAACGTGAAAAGCACATTAAGTATTCTTATTTCTCTAAGGCTCTAAAGCCCCTTGGGAAGGACCATTGACTAAAAACATGGATATTAATAACATATTTATATTTGCTTTTTAAGAGCATTTTTCAACATATTTCCTTTCCTGATATACTATAAGCTGCTTATAATATGAAAATTGCTCTCCATTTCTTGAACTAAATAAAGACTACAAATGGCCATAATCTTCATGGCTAAGGAGAACAGTCTTGGCATTAAATAGGATAACAATGAATTAAGGTTCATAATGGAGAATGTTAAAATGGTATAAAGAATAAAAAATAATCAAGATTTAAAGGAACAACTGAAGTTTCCCCTAAGAAGACTATCACAATTCTTATATCAAGTTATCTGGTTTTATTCTTTACTTGCCACTTGTTTGATGTTTATAATCCTAGCAGACAGCATAAACAAGCTAATGGTTGTACTCAGGGGACAGGACATGTCCTGACAATGATTTTGAGCCCTTTTTTTGGGACAGTGAATTGTAACTTTTAAGAATTGGCTGTGTTTCAAATCTACAATTATATGCTTAATGAATTCTGAACTAAAATTGTCTACATAGTTGATTTAGTTTCTTGATAATATAAATAAATTAAATTAAGTATATTTTAAATGTATGCAAATATATTTCAAGATTTTAAATGAATCATAGAACAAAAGAAAATGGTATGAGATACTATAGCAATATTTGTGACATTTACACATTGACAAAATGCAAGGCACTAAGATGCGTGTTCTGGGGGTCCCAGAGATTGAAGAGATGTTCCTTTCTTTTAGGATCATTCCTTATTTTTCTTTTTGAAGGGTGAAACATTCTTATGAGAAAATGAAGTTTCTCCTGCTTAATATGAAGTGTAATAACCCAATTCCCGGTCTTTATGGAGAAAATCTTGTCATTAATATAATTTAAAGTTTGCCAATAATGTTACTCTATATCCATGTGTTGGTATTCGACTTGAGACTGTTAGGATAAAAATATACTGAATCAAAGCCACCTTGATGCGAAAGTGGTGGTGTGATGAATTGGGAGATTGGGATTGACATATATACACTAATATGTATAAAATGGATAACTAATAAGGACTTGCTGTATAAAAAAATAAAATAAATTTAAAAAAATAGCCACCTTGATGTGAGCTCAGATAATAGCAACAAAATATTTTTACTGATGTCCATAAATGTTCCACATGCTTAATAAATAAGTTCCTAACTTACTAATGGCTTATATCCTATTTTTTGTCATTGTACTCATCCCAGAGTTGCACACTTTATATGTTGAAGGAGGTTATTGTCAAGCTGGGAAAATAAATTGTTCCTAGAGCCTCCTCTGAAGACTTGAAAATCTGTACCATTTTTAAAAACCAAAGATTCTTTGGAGGAATATTTAAAGGAAATAAAGCAATGTGGGAGCAACTTTATGAAGCAGCAGTTATGTCAAAGATTCCAGGATGGGGGGTTGACTCTCAAACAATTGAAATATAGCGACTACACAAACATATATAGAGTACTCCTGTGTGTCAGGGGCTGTTCTAACTCCTGGGGACATATATTTGAAAGTCCACAGAAGACTCTGGTATTTATTTAACTTTTACCCACAATGGCAGGGTAGCAGAGGATAAACAATTAGATAAATAACTTTAAAAGAACATGGAAAATACGGGTAAGTGCTATCATTTAAAGAGAAATATTAGTGATGTAGTTAGTAATGTCAAACAGCAGTGATAAAAGAACAGCTTTACTTCGGTGATTAGTAAAGACCTTCCAGTATCTTTAACTAAAAAAAGGCAACTTCCAAAATTAAACAAACAAAAACAAAACAACACAAAATACAGGAAGGGCAGCCTGGTGGGTGAAGTAAAGAGCTAAACAGCCTCTAAACTGGAAATGACTTGGTAATTTTGGGAAACGCAGAAAAGTGTGGCTGAATCCCAGAGAGCAAGTAAACACATAAGGTTGGAGTCCTGGGCATGCCTCAGATCTGTGTGCTGTGAAGCCTGGATGCCGAATTTGGATTTATATGTCTTCTCTTTTGGAGAAGGAGCAAAGAGAGGATTTTAATCAGGAGAGCTGCATGCTTTCACTCATATATTTCATAAATTACTCTTGCAGGCATTTGGAGCACGGATGAATGAGGCACACCGAGAAAGAAGCAGACACGTTTTACTACTGCATCTGTCCAGGTGAGAGTAATGGTGAAAATAAGGAGAAGTTAACTTGCAATATGGTTCAAGCTGGAATCTGCAAGATATTCTGATGGATGGAGTAAGGAGCGGTACAAAGACAAGAGTGAAGGGTGCGTCCTGTGGGTTGACTTTTGTAGCTGGATGATAGGAAGGAGTGCTATTAACTGAGGTAAAAAAGATTGGGGAAATAGCAGGTTAAGGAGCTAGTTAAGAAAAATAAAATCTACTTCAGACTGATAATTTTGAGGTATCTTCGATTAAGTGGGGATTCTGAATAAGCAATTAGATATGGAGACTGGCATATAAAAGCAAGGTCAGGACTAGAGTTAAGAATTCGGCTCAGCTGTAAAAAAGAACGAAATAGTGCCATTTGCAGCAACTGGGATGCAACCAGAGATGATCACACTAAGTGAGGTAAGCCAGACAGAGGAAGACAAATACCATATGCTATCACTTGCATGTGGAATCTCAAATATGACACTAATGAACGTATCTACAAAACACAAACAGACTCACAGCCATAGAGAACAGACTGGTGGTTGCCAAAGGGTCGGGGAGGTGGGGGAGGGATGGACTGGGAGTTTGGGATTAGCAGATGCAAACTAGTACATACAGGATGGATAAACAACTAGGTCCTACTGTATAGCACGGGGAACTGTATTCAATATCCTGTGATAAACCATAATGGAAAACAATATGAAAAGGATTGTATGTATGTGTATAACTGAGTGACTTTGCTGTACAGCACTAATTAACACAATATTGTAATCCAACTATACTTCAATAAAAAAGAAAGAAAGAAAAACAATTTGGGAGTCATAAACCTTCAGATGGAATTAGAAGTCCCATGACGCTGAGCCATGGCCTCGCCAGGTAATGTGGAAGTAGCTCCCAAAGATGGCTGAAAAGCAGAGAATAGCACATTTCTTGTATGCATTGCTCCAGATTCAACTGCTCCAAGACTTCAAGTTTGGTTATGATAAGAATGGTAACAAAAGACTTGTGCTCCCATGTTCCTGAATATTAAACCAGATAAAATAAAAGTCAGAGTTTTCTAGGGTATTGTCAAAGAGCTCTGGATGAAAGAAGCCCTAATGCACAAGATCCCGAGGAAGACAGGCCTGAATCCACACCAGCAGCTGACTCTGGCTGCACACATGCAGGACACTGGCTTACACCCTGCAGCTGGCATCCACAGCCCTGTGGTCGCTCAGGGCCGGCCCCTCCCTGTGTGCCCGGATGCCACCAGTCTGACTCCCACCCCTGGCCTCCGCGGCCATGTGAGGACCTGCGACAAGACCCTGCAGCCACAAGAGTGCAGGCTGACAGCCAAAGTCCCCACAGCTGCCCGTGGGCCTAGATCTGTCCCTACCTCCGGTCGCTGGCCCGCCTCGCGGGGCTTACGTGCAGCTCGTCCCTGCAGCGGTAAAGCTGCACCCACCACCTTGACCACTGGACTGGCCTCCGCGGCTGTGTGCACGCCTGTGGTGAGACCCTGCAGACACAGGATCGCACCCCGACAACCAAGGCCCTCGCAGCTGCAAGTGTGCCTGCCGTGGGTCCCGGCCCCTAACGCTGCCACTGAGCTTTGCCACGACGTGTGTGTACAGTGTGTACAGGCGCGCGCAGCCAGCCCCTGCCGCCGAGTGAGCGCGTACCACAGGCTCTGGCTCCCGCCGCCGCTGCCTGGACCCTGCCCGCTGGACCTGGATGTAACACTGAAGACGTCGGCAGTCCTTGCAGGCCCTGCAGATCCCCCAGAGCACTCGCAAAGGTTCGGGCAGTTGTTGATGTCGTGGACCCCCAGGGATATCCTGTCCAGAACCAGAGCCTGGACCAAGCAGAAGAAAGCACAAATGACTTGAAGACACATCATCTGAATTCAGTCAGGGAGCAGAAATAAAAAGAATGCAGAGGAATGAAGAAGACCCACGGGACTTAAGGGACGTCATTAAGAAAATAGGGCTTCCCTGGTGGCACTATATATATATATATATATATATATATATATATATATATATATATATATATATATAGTCACAAATGGCTGGGTTTCCTTCTTTCTCCTGGCTGAATAATATTGCACACACACAATGAAATACTATTCAGCCTCATGAATAAAGAAGGAAATCCTGCCGTTTAAGGACATATACTAAATGAACTAAGTCAGAGTAAGACAAGTGCTGTATAATCTCACATATATGTGGAATCTAAAAAAAAAAAAAGCCCTACTCCTGGACACAGTGAGGAGAACGGTGGCTGCCAGAGGCTGAGTCCTGGGAAGAAACAAGAAGATGCTGGTCCAAAGATACAAACTTTCAGTCATAAGAGGAATAAGTTCTGAGCATCTAATGTACAGCATGGGGACTCTGGTTAACAGTACTGTATTATATACCTGAAAGTTGCTAAGAGAATAAATCTAAAACGTTCTTCCCATAGCAACGACAAAAAAAATGGTAATTATGTGAGGTGAAGGATGTGATAACTAGCATTATTATGGTAAACAATTTGTGATAGATACACATATCAAATCATCACATCAAAACTATACCTTAGGGCTTCCCTGGTGGCGCAGTGGTTGAGAGTCCGCCTGCCGATGCAGGGGACACGGGTTCGTGCCCCGCTCCGGGAAGATCCCACATGCCGTGGAGCGGCTGGGCCCGTGAGCCATGGCCGCTGAGCCTGCATGTCCGGAGCCTGTGCTCCGCAACGGGAGAGGCCACAACAGTGAGAAGCCCGCGAACCGCAAAAAGAAAACAAAAAAACTATACCTTAAACTAGCACGATGCTATATGTCACATATACCTCAATGAAACTGGGAGGAAAAAGAACAGAGAAGGACAAGAAAAATGAGTGCTGGGCTTGAGGAAAATCAGTTCTTAGGAAAGGTTCTTTCTGAGGAGAGTAAACCAAGGTAACTTTTCTTTGAAGTCTTTCCATCAGTGAAATACCTAGCATATTTCATCGCTTGAATGGATCATTTTTACACCCCTTCTATTATGTGCTGATTTCTGTTTCCGCAAAATTCATTTGCTGAAGTCCGGACTCACAGTAGCTCAGCGTGTTAGTGTATTTGGAGACTGGGCCTTGAAAGAGGTTTTTAAGTCAGATGAGGTCATATGGGTGGGCTCTAATTGAATGTGACCCTGTCCTCATAAGAAGGGAGATTAAAATTCCTGCACTCCGGTTTTCCTGCCCCACCCGTAGCTCTCAGCAGACCCCATCTCCCTGGGTCATAGACAGCGTTTGTCTCCACACTCCTGCCCCTCTCGGGGTGGATGGCAGCTGCTGCTCCTCTAGGCATGGCCTGTGGGGAATGGGACCTCTCAGCATCCCCTGGAGCCTGCTCCAGACTCAGGCTAAGACGTCCCTGAAAGCCTGACCCTCAGGTGTGAGAGTTTCTCTGAGGTGCTGCCCTTCTTTCTTAAGCCGAAACCCTGCCCTTCCTATTCAGCGTGGGTCCCCTCGCCTCCTACAGGGCCAGCGCAGCCCTCCTTTGTTCTAGTAAAAGATCCCCATCAGGATGTGGGTTCTTGCCCATCTCCCAGCAGGTTGTGACTGTCACTAAAGCCAGTACAACAGTCTTGCCCAGGACTGAAAAGGGAGAATTCTCCACACTTCTTCTTTTTTTTTTTTAACATCCTTATTGGAGTATAATTGCTTTACAATGGTGTGTTAGTTTCTGCTGTATAACAAAGTGAATCAGCTGTACGTATACATATATCCTCATATACAGCTTCCCTGTCACAGCAGCGTCACTTCCCAGGAGGGAGCGTATTTCCTGGCCTTCCTCCCAGGACAGGTGCCTTCAGCTGTGTATCAGATGGTCTGGAGTGTGAGTGGGTTTCTGGTCTGCCTACTAGCAGCCTCCAGTCAGCGCCTTTTATCCACCCAAAGCTGAGCGCTCAAGTGAAGATTCTCCATCCTTAAAACCTTGGCAAGCGCTACAGCGCCTGCATCTCCAAGGGAGATGCTAAGAAGTCCAGGATGCACATTTGCATCCTTAGATCAAGTACTCTAGTAAAAAATGAATATGAGCGATAGTTAGAAACCCAGTGGAGGAATTAGGATAGCATACGAGAGGGTAGAATAGAATAGAATGTATAGGACTTCCCTGGCAGCCCAGTGGTTAAGACTCTGTGCTCCCAATGCAGGGGGCATGAGTTCAGTCCCTGGTCAGGGAGCTAAGATCCCCGCATGCCACATGGCATGGCCAAAAAACCCAACAAAGTTAGGAGACTCCAAAAAAAAAAAAAAGAATGTATATGTATTTACTGTGTGCATTATATATTTATAGAATTACATACATGCACGTATTTACTATATACACATATGTAAACATGTGTTTGTATATATCGTTTGCTTGTCACTTTAACCCATTCTGCCTCTGTCCACCTCCCTGGCCTTGGATGCTCGCCTTGCCTGTATCCTAAGAACATAAACCCTGGCCATGGCCACCACAGCAAACCTCACATTCCTCTATCCATGCTCAGAGGCCAGGGCTGACTGCAGCGCCGTTCCCATTGTACGCGGTAAGCTTGGGACCTGAGCAACCCTAGTGAGCTTGTGAAACGTGACCGAGCCCACAGAAGCTCTGTCTTCTCCAACGCTGCTCAGAGAAGGCTGCATGACACCCGCCGTAAGTGCAGCCGAGAGGTGAGGAGATTGCCCTTAGGGCAGACTTTCAACAGAGACAGGATTCTTGATACATTTCTAGATAAATTGCTCTCTCTTCCTACTAGATGCTCTGAAGTCAGATAAAACGCTTCTTCTGCAATGTCCTTACTGGGGGAACATAAGTAAATTAAAAAGGGTCTGTGTTTCTACACAAACTGTGTCCAGCTTAGTAATTCACCTCCTTGTATTTGCTTCCTTTCTCACAATCTCACTTTCAGTTCCCTTCACTCTTGCTTTCTTGGAATGCGTCCCCTAATACATTAGCACATAATCTTTGCTTTGGTTCTGTTTTGCATGTTTTGGGCCAAGATGTGGACTGATAAAGTCATAGGGAAAGGACAGGAGTGGGAGGTCAGAGGCCAAGGAGGAGAGTGGTTTGAGGGTGAAGTGCTGGACCAAATCCAACATGGCTACTGAGAAGCTGTGTAGCAAGGCATCACCAGGAGATTTGTCAGAGCCATTTTAATTCAGGGACAGTATCTATGGCTGTAAAATGAAACCAACCATGACTGCAGACTGCCGTGCACAGAGGACGCTCTTGATTTTCATTCAGCTCTGTTCACACACCCGAGATTGGAGAGTTAAAGTGTCCTCTTGTTAAATGATCCCTCTGGTGTTAAATGTCCTTACCTTATAAGTGAATAATGATGCCTCGTTGAATTTCGTTGTTTTGGCAAAAACCCAGTAGTGGTATTAGTGCACCTAATTTGTTAGTGTATACCCAAGAAATGTTACCTTAACTTGCTTTGAAGTTATTCCTACATCAGGAACTTTGCATGACATAGACCAAATATTTTCAGTTTGGATGGAAGCCTCTTACAAAATAAAAATTAGTTATTGACTACATCATTTACTGATCTAAATTTTTTTTTTTTTTTTTTTGCGGTACGCGGGCCTCTCACTGCTGTGGCTTCTCCTGTTGCGGAGCACAGGCTCCGGACGCGTAGGCTCAGCAGCCATGGCTCACGGGCCCAGCTGCTCCACGGCATGTGGGATCTTCCCAGACCGGGGCGCGAACCTGTGTCCCCTGCATCGGCAGGCGGACTCTCAACCACTGCACCACCAGGGAAGCCCCTGATCTAAATTTTTAAAATTAGCTATATTCCATTGTGAAAGTAATATTGAGAAACCAACTGTTAGCTGGAAATTTTAAACAAAATCTCTCAGTTGGCTATAAAACATGTTCACATTCCAGTCATATACTTTTGGCTATTTCTGTACGATCAGAAAGAAAGAAAGCAGGAGTGGCTGTAAACCCTAGAGCAAACAATTCAGCTCTGTATTGTAATTGAGGAAAGAATCACAGTGTAATTAAGGCTACATTATGACACTCATTCAAAAACTTGTGTATTTACCTATAGGACCCAGAAATACCAGCCAGGTATCAAAGCTCTGTGTAATGGGGTGAAGTATTTACCGCAGTGGGTTCCCAGTGAGTACACATGACGGATTTTCCTTTTCAGACCACCACTGCTCCTTTCAGAGTCCACACCCTCTCTTTCTGTTTTGGAAATTAGTAAGATTATGAATTCCTAAACCGGTGAAAGATGAAAGCTCCTACAGTTCACTTTTAATCAGGATCAGAAAATTTCAGAGCACAGATGACAAGCCCAGTCAGTCCTGCTCAATGACTGAGGGGTGGTGTGCCAGGTGGGGGGTTAGTAAAGTGTATCCCTTCACCAGAGAGAAGAACTAAAAACCTATGAGCGTCTTAGGTGGTGCCAGGAAGTCACTAGGCTGACCAAAACCACAGTCAACAGGCATTGGTTGGGCTTAGCTGTCTTTTGCCCTTCACACTTTTTTGCCCCACGTGGTCCACCTCGAAAAGAAATAAGCCCTTCTTTCTCCATCCTCATAACCTTTACTAGAAACACTATCTCACAGAGCTTTCTTCCCGTTTTTCAAACCAGATGACTCTCCTCTGTTGTCCGCAGAAATGGGCTGAATGGAATGCTCCTCTATTCTCTATCTTATTATGGAAGGGACTAAATGGCCTCCTTTGGGGGAGGTTACTTTTTAATACTCATTACTCTTTTTTCTCTCAACAAAACGCCTTGTGCAAATGAAACGTGTAAGTCAGTGTGGAGTTTTGAACCTATTTTTAAAAGTTAGAAATCGGAAAGTTTCTTACGAAGTATACACACATCTGCACTGTGACCCACCATGCCACTCCTAAATACTTTTCCATAACAAATACAAACATATGTACACAAAAAGCACTGTATGAGAATTATCGTCGCAGTTAATTCATATTTTCCCTATGCTGAAAACAGCTCAAATGCCCAGTACAAGGAAATGGATAAACACCCTGCGGCATAATGATACAATGAAACATTATTCAGTAGTAAAAGAAACAAAGTACTGATACACTCAGTAATGTGAATAAATGTCATTGAATAATGGAGCCAAGCACAAATAATAGATAGATAGATACGTAGATAGATAGATACATAGATAGATAGAAGAGAGGGAAGGAAGAAAGGAAAGAAGGGAGGGAGGGAGGAAGGAAGGAAGGAATGGCAAGAACATGCCAACTTACCAGTGGTGATAGAAGTAAGTTGTTCCTTTGGGTGAAGGGGACATTATTTACTGCTAAGAGTGAGGGAGCTCTCCATGGTAATGGAAATATTCTGTATCTTATTTCGGATAATGGCTTCATGGGTATATACCACTGCCAAAACTCATTGAACTGATCATTTGAGACCTGTACATTTTTGTACATTTTTTGTACATTAACTAGAGTTCAGTTAAAAAGGAACATTTATTTTGTGTGTGTCTTTGAACATCTGGTATATCGACGTTGTTTCTCTTTTCAGAAAACATCAAATACACTTATTGACTATGCCTCTTCCTTCAACAATACTTAAGTGGTTATGTTTGTTACACTCTATTTATTGACTTTTAGAGCACTGTTTTTCTCACGAGGCTCTTTGCCATCCTGCCTGTTTTCTCCCTGCCGTGCTGAAGATAAAGGGGCTCTCATATTTAGACATATTTCTTCAGAGCAGTAGTGTTTACACATCATGCAGCAGCGGCTGTGTCAATAATATTTTACAAGCTTTGCAAGTGTAGTAGAAGTGAACCTGTATACCGACTATTTCTTGACTCTTCAACTATGGTTAGGCTTATTCATGAGTCTCAAATATTTTAACTCTACTGGGAACCCCAAAAACCTCTGGCTTATCATTAGATGTGTATCTTGCCTCCAAATATTAAGAACAGTCTAGCCCTGAGCCTTAAATTCTCTCCAATTTAACAAAACATCACCTCCGTCTTTGCCACAGTAAACCCATCGTTCCATCCTTCCCTAGCCCTGACAGATTAGGAGATAAAGCATACACTTTGTCTTTGAGAAACTAGCCCCTCTCCTGGGCACATATATCCTCTCTGCACAGGATGGAAGAGAAAACATTACTTTGTTTTTTTGTGTGTGGAGGGGTGGGGTTTAGTGATTTATTTATTTATTTTAACATCTTTATTGGAGTATAATTGCTTTACAGTGGTGTGTTAGTTTCTGCTGTATAACAAAGTAAATCAGCTATACGTATACATATATCCCCATATCTCCTCCCTCTTGTGTCTCCCTCCCACCCTCCCTATCCCACCCTTCTAGGTGGTCACAGAGCACCGAGCTGATCTCCCTGTGCTATGCGGCTGCTTCCCACTAGCTATCTACCTTACGTTTGGTGGTGTATGTATGTCCATGCCACTCTCTCACGGGGAGGGGGAAGGGTAAGCTGGGATGAACTGAGAGAGAACATTACCTTTGAATTGATCTGGCAATCTACCAACAGATTCTTCTGTAGATAACCAACTAGCCTGTCTCCAACTTTATTATGTTGTCTACAAGTAATACAAGAAAGAGGGAATTCCCTGGTGGTCCAGTGGTTAGGACTTGGCACTTTCATTGCCGTGGCCCAGGTTCAGTCCCTGGTCGGGGAACTGAGATCCCATAAGCTGTGCGGCACGCCAAAAAAAGGAAAAAAAGGTAAAAAAAAAAAAAAGAGAGATTTTTTTTTTCCAATATTTTTGTTTCTTTTGCCTGAAAGTTTACAGTATTATAGTTGAAAGTAGCTCCTTTTGTTGGTAGTCCTGGGGGCTGTTTCAAAAATCCCATTTCTCCCCCCAAGCACGAGGCAGAAATGCACTGACGTGACACAGAGAAGCTGGTCACAGCTGTGTGACTGTCTTTGGCCCATGAAGGGATGTGAAATATTTCAGGCGTGGTCCTCTCTCTTCCTCTATCGTGGTGATGGGTAGTGTTCCCCACAGTGGCCATTTTATCAGCCTGTGTAACGGGAGGACAATGGACCAGAGTAAAGCCAATAGGCAGCATGATGAACACATGTCCTGAGTCAGAAATAAAATACTGTTGCTTTATGCTCCTGAGATTTTGAGTCTGTTGTTTGCACAGCATGCCCTAGAGACCATCCCAACTAATCAAAGTTCTTTTGGTGCTTCTCGTGTTCGTCTGACCTCCTCCCATTGCTTTTTTTATCCTAATATTGCTGTAGATAATGTCAATAGTTAAGCAGAATAATTCCTGCAAGTTTCCCCTCTGGTTAGCTCCATTCAGAGTAAAGTTTCTCAGTGCCTTACTTCTGTCAACCAGCTTGAATCAGTGGTCAATATATAGCCTGGATTCCTGCCTGAACATTAAGAAACAAGAAAGAAAATCAATGGCTGCGTTCAGAATGCATCACGGGCCTGCAGTGGGAGGTCTGCATATTGGTTCCGGGGTCTCTCCTTCCCTCTGGGAAAAAGTCTTCCCAGCACATTAAGTAAAGTCCCATTAAACTCCTGGGTCCTTTTGAGTGTCTCCCTTTGGACACTGCTGACATAATACTGAATTTCTTCCCTTCAGAAGCCAAAACCAATACTGTGGTGGAAGTTGCTGTGAATTCTGAATGCATAGTAAAATGATCACTTCCAAAGTGCCTGAGAAAAAGCTCCCATGGCATATAAACCTCTTCTTCACCAGTGAAGCTACCAGACATGACTACTACTTCCTCTGGACTGTGGCCTTCAGTTTCTAAGGGCAGGAAGATAATGTCGATTATTCCGCAAAGCTTATGGCTCTGAGTGTTTTTGCAGGAATCTGCCCGATTCTGCTCCAAGAGTGGGCACAGGTTTGGAATGAACACATCCCCATGGGTCAAATAAAGCCTAAGGCTCTGATTAATTCTCAAGTTCTTTCACTTCCCACAGGACTTATGTCACCATATGTTTTTCTCAAAAGTGTTCTTCAAAGAAAGCAGTGCAATTCTCAGCCCACATTTTTTTTTAATAGTATGTCAGGAAGCTTTTTTTTTAATTGAAGTATAGTTGATTTACAATGTTGTGATAGTTTCAGGTGTACAGCAAAGTGATTCAGTTATATGTATTTTTTTTCAGATTTTTTTCTTTATAGGTTATTACAAAATATTGAGTATAGTTCGCTGTGCTATAGCGTAGGTCCTTGTTGGTTATCTATTTTACACATAGTAGTGTGTATCTGCTAATCCCAAACTACTGATTTATTTCTACCCCCTTTTCCCTTTTGGTAACCATAAGTTTGTTTTCTATGTCTGTGGGTCTATTTTTGTTTTTTATATAAGTTCATTTGTATCATTTTTTTAAGATTCCACATATAAGGGATATCATATAATATTTGTCTTTCTCTGGCTGGCTTACTTCGCTTAGTATGATAATCCCTAGATTCATCCATGTTGCTTCAAATGGCATTATTTCGTTCCTTTTTTATGGCTGAGTGATATTTCATTGTGTGTGTGTGTGTGTGTGTGTGTGTGTGTGTGTGTGTGTGTGTATATATATATATATATATATATGCCACATCTTTTCTATCTATTCTTCTGTCGATGGACATTTAGGTTGTTTCCATGTCTTGGCTATTGTAAATATTGTTGCAGTGAACATTGAGGTGCATGTATCTTTTCAAAGTATGTTTTCTCCAGATATACGACCAGGAGTGGGATTGCAGGATCATACGATAGCTCTATTTTTGTTTTTTTTAGGAACCTCTGTACTGTTCTCCGTAGTGGCTGTACCGATGTAGAAGTGTAGGAGGGGTCTTTTTTCTCCAGCCCTCTCCAGCATTTATGGTTTGTAGATTTTTTGATGATGGCCATCCTGACCAGTGTGAGGTGATACCTCATTGTAGTTTTGAGTTGCATTTCTCTAATGATTAGTGATGTTGAGCATCCTTTCATGTGTTTGTTGGCAATCTGTATATCTTCTTTGAAGAAATGTCTATTTAGGTCTTCTGCCCATTTTTTGATTAGGTTGTTTGTTTTTCTGATGTTGAGCTGCATGAGCTGTTTCTATGTTTTGGAAATTAAGCCCTTGTCGGTCACATCATTTGCAAATATTTTCTCCCATTCTGTAGGTTGTCTTTTCATTTTGTTAATGGTTTCCTTCACTGTGAAAAAGACTTTAATTAGGTACCATTTTATTAAGTTTGGTTTTTATTTCCATCACTCTAGGAGATGGATCCCAAAAGATTTTGCTGCGATTTATGTCAAAGGGTGTTCTGCCTATGTTTTCCTCTAGGAGTTTTATAGTATCTTGTCTTACATTTAGGTCTTTAATCCATTTTGAGTTTATTTTTGTGTATGGTGTTAGAGAATGTTCTAATTTCATTCTTTTATATGTAGCTGTCCAGTTTTTCCAGCACCACTTATTGAAGAGGCTGTCTTTTCTCCATTGCATATTCTTGCCTCCTTTGTCACAGATTAGGTGACTATAGGTGCTTGGGTTTATCTCTGGACTTTCTATCTTGTTCCAGTGATCTATATTTCTGTTTTTGTGCCAGTACCATACTGTTTTGATTACTGTTGCTTTGTAGTATAGTCTGAAGTCAGGGAGTCTGATTCCTCCAGCTCCATTTTGTTTTTCTCTCAACATTGCTTTGTCTGTTTGGGGTCTTTGATACTATCCAAGGCAATCTACAGATTCATTGCAATCCCTATCAAATTACCAATGGCATTTTTCAGAGAACTAGATCAGCCTACGATTTTTAATGAATTCTAGTGAGTTCCTTGGAGAGTAACTGGATTCTGTGAACCCTGTAGTCTTCCCACTTAGCCTCCCTTTGTCAACTTCCCAAAACCTCATGGCTACATGAGGCTATTTGGCTAATGTAATATGAGTGACAAGTATTAGCAGTGACACCTTGGAGTCAGCTGGAATAAACTAATTAAAATATCCTCCTACAAGTTTTACCTGCCTATGGAGTCCCAAATTTTCTTCATCTTTTGCACCAAAAGAGTTTTATTTTTCTACCCATGGGAACAGTGGGAAAAGTCATTTTCATCTTTGTTCTTGAGCTATAAATCATTCTAAGTTATATCTAACAGTGGAACCATACTCTGCTGACCCATAGTATCTAGACACTTACAAGTTGTCATTGTCAACTTCCAAATGTAGTAAGTATGCTTAGTCCTTGTTAAAATGGCCAGTTTTAGAACAATAAATTATTTTTTTTCACAGTGAAATGAATATCCTTGATGTTCTAATTGTAGGTATTAGATTAAGTTTCTATTGTGCTTGAGGGATGAGCTGTTTTGTACCTCTTAGAGTTGAAGATGGATGTCAGGGTTAGCAAAAGCAGCAGATTCTAAGTCATGACTGACAACCTAGGTCTAGTTTTGTATGGAGGAAGGAGTAAAAGCAAAGGCTCAAGTGACCATCAGAATACTTTAAGCTTAGTAACAGCAGTGAATGGCTACGAGGGACAAGGAGGTCAGCTCTAGGAAGGGGAGATGTGGATGTTGATATATGAAAGACGGAGCTGGAAGTCACTAAAAGTCTTTGCAGCAAGCCCTAATGGCAGTGAAAAATGTCAGGCATACACCATTCAGAAATAGCAGGTGAAATTAAAAAACAAAGAAACAAAAAATTTCTCAGTTAACACATCAAATGCAGCCTAAATATTGTTGTACTAATATGCATTCACTAATTGTAAGTGTTACCTATTTCTTACCATTTAGCACTACAGATAAATATACTGAAGAAAGGTGAAATTCTACCATTTAAGGATAAAATCCATTAACATCTTGATTCATCTTCTATCATGTATTTATTTAAAAATACGGGCTTCCCTGGTGGCGCAGTTGTTGAGAGTCCGCCTGCCGATGCAGGGGCCACAGGTTTCGTGCCCCGGTCCGGGAAGATCCCATATGCCGCGGAGTGGCTGGGCCCGTGAGCCATGGCCGCTGGGCCTGCACGTCCAGAGCCTGTGCTCCACAATAGGAGAGGCCACAACAGTAAGAGGCCTGCGTATCTCAAAAAAAAAAAAAAATACGTATACTCTTACACACATATGTATATATGTATATTTTTACATACACACAAATAGATGCATAGTTATAGGTATCAATACATATTTTTTGTTTATTTTATTAAAAGGTAATTCTTTTGATACATATACACGAGTAGATGGATAGATATAGACAAATATTTTTGTTTGTTTTATAAGAAGATAATTCTTTTTGGTAATGATTGTGACAGTCCCTGGTCATGGCTTTGAATACTTCCTAACAGAAAAATCCAAAATTAGTGTTGACAGTATGTGCCAGAAATGGCATCTTCAGCAAATTCTTCTTCCCATGTGACCTTGGCTATCCACTGGAAAGCCTCTTTTGATTCCTGGCTGTTTTCTGAAACTAACTTGTTGGTTTCATATAAGATGCTATACACTTTAAATGTCTTTCCAATAATGGAGTACTTTTCTGCTCAAATAAACCAAAGAAAGTTTTTCTTGTAACCAATAAAACTGACTTATAACCAGTTACTTCAGTATGCTTGTACTTTCTCAGTTTGTTTCTGTTCTTTTCTGGCTTCTCGGTTCAGTGTTTGTTTAGAGTGGGAGAAAATGGAAAGGACAGGAGAATACTTCAGACCACTTCTTCCTCCCATGCATTCCATTCCTCTCTTGTTACTGTGGTTTCCTGTCACTAACACAGCACATATGAGCAACATTCCAAACTCTGTTTCATGTTCAACACCTATTAAAAAGCCCTGTCCTTCTTAGTACTCGAAACATCCAAACCACAAAACATTTCCTGTGATAAAAAGACACAAAGAAAAGGGAGATGAAGAAGGTCAGACATTTACTACATATGAGGCACTGTTCAAGATTGTTTATATACTATGTCTTCTAATAATTTTATGTGATATATGTTATGTTCCTCAATTTACAAATAAGGATATAGAACAGAAGGACGTGATTTGCTAAGACTCACAGATAAATGACAATGCCAGAATGTAAACTAGAGTTTTCTCACCGTAATTCAACATAATTTAAACTATATCATCTTTTTCCCCCTAAATTTTGCAAGCATATTTAATTTTGTCTCTCCTTTTGGAGCACAAGTCCAAATTAAAGGCAGGGTGTGTGAAGATGTGACAAGTTGAAATCTTGGAACTCATTTCCAAATTCCATGTTATCATTAGTAATAAACTCATCAGTTTATCTTAAAGGACTAAATCGTACTTTGAGATCACTTGTAGGCTCTAAAATGGCCGAGGAATCTCAGATCAGAGTTAATGGGAACCAGGACTGACTGGTTTATTTTAGGGTTCATCTCTCAAAAACAATTACAAATTTCCATCTTGTGATATCAAAGCATTAAGCCAAGCATGGACCCTTCAAGCATGAGAACTTGTATGATGACACAGGTTATACACTTGTGAAGCCGGTCCTGATTCGTGAATTTACTTCCAAATGATCCAATTTGGGTTGGTAATTGCATAAATAGAACATATAGGCCACAAGTTGGTAATTATTACAGCTCAATGACAAGATGGGGGTCATGATATTATAATTTCTACTTTGTATATGGTTGGAATTCTCTGTAGCAAACATTTAAAAAGAAAATTTTGAAAATATGAACTAAGAAACATTCGATAATAAAAAATAAATAATATGATAGAATATAATAAATATGAAAGGTGAAAAAGGTCTGATATACACACAAATTATGTTCAGAGGAATAGAACAAAAAGTGTATTCAAAAATGTTATAGGAATTCTTCTTCTACAAGAACATAGAAGAAAGTATGCCTCAGCTTTTCCAAAACAGGAATGTTTGAAACTGTGGATCAAAAGAATAACCTCTGTCTTAGGAAAAAACAGTACAGAATGATCAGTATATACAGGTAAATTTGCTGAAATATAATAAGAAAGAAACTCTAAAGAAATCCAAGGGAAACTAACTACTAACCTATAAATGAGAAAAATTCAGGCTGACCTCGAATTTCCCCTTAACAAGATTTTATGAAAGATTATGTAAAAACATCTACAAAGTTCTGGATGAAAGAGAATATGATCCAAGAATTTCTTTCAAGTAAGAGATAACAAACAGGTATTTAGGATTCTACTAATCCAAGAAATATAGCACATTTAAGCCCTTCTTGAAAATAAACAAACCCTTTCTTGATAATGAAATCTAGCCAAACAAGAGATGAATCAACTCTGGAATAGGAAAATATGGTAAAAGCAGTGACTAGGGTCATTGAGTTTTAAAATATACAATAAAGATGAAAAAAAATCTATGTAGTTACAAAAATGGAGACAAAATCTTGGTGACTGTGAAAATATTTTCTAATAAGCAGTCAGTATTTATAGTTTAGGTGAGTTGGGTAGAGTACACATGTCCTCATATTTCATTGCAATAAGTTTATAGCCAATGTCTAGAACTGAAACTTATTGCAGAAAAAAAATGTTTTCTTCATGTTTTTTATGTTGAAGATGTCTTTTGTAAAGTAATAGTTTTGTTTTTTAGGAAACATTCATTTAAAATTCAGTCATTCCTTCAGTTTTACTTCTATTTTTGTTGTTTCTGACAAATTCAAATAGATTTGTGTTTCATATTTTGGTTGCCATGACATATTGAGAAATGTTCATTTGAGGACAAAATTCCTGCCAAATTCTCTCTCTCCACTCATCTGTCATTGTAATGACCCTTCTGTCTGCATACATATGAAGATCAGGATGATGTTCAGCAAATATTACCTAAGGCTAGTTCTAGCAGGTGGGGTGTCAAGTGTTTCTTCCAGTTAATTTTCAGTGTCTTTGACTCTTAAAAAAATGCATCTATTATTTATGTTTTTTTCTTAAAAATTAAAATCCAGGAATTTAAAATATTGTTACTAGTAACACATATATTTTATTCAGCTGTAGTTATTAATTTGAGATGCCATTTTTATAAGATAAATATCGGTACAATAACATTTAAGCTGCACTTGATGTGTTAACTGAGAAATCTTTTTGTTTCTTTTTTTTTTTTAAAGAATGGAGGTTTTTTTTTAAATTAATTAATTTATTTATTTTTGCTGTGTTGGGTCTTCGTTTCTGTGGGAGGGCTTTCTCTAATTGTGGCAAGCGGGGGGCCACTCTTCATCGCGATGCGCGGGCCTTTCACTATCGCGGCCTCTCTTGTTGCGGAGCACAGGCTCCAGATGCGCAGGCTCAGTAGTTGTGGCTCACGGGCCCAGTTGCTCCGCGACATGTGGGATCTTCCCAGACCAGGGCTCGAACCCGTGTCCCCTGCATTAGCAGGAAGATTCTCAACCACTGTGCCACCAGGGAAGCCCCTGTTTCTTTGTTTTTTAATTTCACCTACTATTTCTGAATGATATATGCCTGACATTTTTCACTGCCATTAGGGCTTGCTGCAAAGACTTTTAGTGACTTCCAGCTCTGTCTTTCATATATCAACTTCCACATCTCTCCTTCCTAGAGCTGACCTCCTTGTCCCTCATAGCCATTCACTGCTGTTACTAAGCTTAAAGTATTCTGATGGTCACTTGAGCCTTTGCTTTTACTCCTTCCTCCATACAAAACTAGACCTAGGTTGTCAGTCATGACTTAGAATCTGCTGCTTTTGCTAACCCTGACATCCATCTTTAACTCCAAAAGGTACGAAATAGCCCATCCCTCAATCGCAATAAAAATTTAATTAGATATAATGTGTTTGTATTGATATTGCAGTCATATACTCACATCTATTCTTAACAGAAACATTAAAATCTTCAAATTTTCACAAGCGTTATTATTATTAAGGGCATATCCTCAAGAAACATTATCATAAAACATATTAGACATACACATAAAAGGCTGTCAAAATCTGCCATGATTCCCCACCCTGAAATCACATTTTATCATGTATCTTCCATCCGTAAGCTACCTAGGAAGTGCATGCTGTCTGGTCAGCCTCAGAAAAAAAAATATTTTAAAATATGGTCAGAGTGTGACAATTGTAGCAAAGTAAAAACATCAAAACCTAAAAACTAGGAGAGCAGACATTAAGTGCAGGCTTTGTGACTTTCTAGTTTTGTGGACTTCCCAGGTTATTTAACTGGAATTGAAATAATTGTTCTGTTAATGGTAAGTGTAATTCTTTGGGGGAAGGGATGCTGTCATATTTAAATCAGGCTTAAAGTGGGTCACCTGATCACCAGATGTGCAGCAGCTGATACCCAGGTCCCTGACACATTCCTCAGCTGTGCAATTCTGGTGACTTATCATTTCTTGTTCTTGTTCTGTTCTAACTTAAAACACCCACACATGACTTTGCTTCTGCTCCCAGGTCACAGGCACGCATTCCTGAGGCACTCGCCAATTTGGGGGCACTCCTTGGTCACTTCCTAATTTTTACTTTTGACCGTGGTTCATGTTCTCAGTTTCTCCATTACCTCTATCAATTATGGTCGCTATAGACGTCTGTCAAGAGAAAACGAACTTGCAAATTTTTAATATTATATATTGTTGTATTGGAGAAAAAGTTTTTTCTCCCCTGTGTATCCTGTTATACCTCTTTGCTGATGTTGATATTTAATATCAATTCTATATATTAGAAATATTGAAAGTGAATTAAACATACATTTAATCAAAAAAGGTCAGTAGCCCATAGACAGGAAGCACTGGAAATACTTTCGTGTCCATTAATGTTTGGGAGAGTGAAATGAGAACAGAGTCAACCTGAGGCCAGGCTGCTGACCAGGCACCACCTGAGTCCCTCAGAGACAGAGGTGTGAAGGTGTTGGGTGAAATCTCTTCGCAGTGATTCTCCCAGAGCCCTGAGCTGAGAGAAGGGAAAGGATGCCGGTCCAAGGACTCTACCAGGAATGAATCTCCATTGTGCACAATGATTAATTTATGGTTATTATAAATCCTGAGTTCATGTGCTCATAGTAATGTTTGAATGGGGTGATGACCGTCAAGTTGGAGCTCCTCTAGTTCATGTGTTTAATTACTGCCCTTGACTAAGGGAAGATTAATTTTTATGAGGTAAGGGAAGTAAGTATGATTAGAAGCAAACTCCCAAAACACTAGGCAGGTTTTATTTTGAAAGAGAAAAATGAAGGTATTTGGAGCCGAAAATAAACCCGACCAGATATGTTCATTCAGACATTGTTAGTGAATGTAAATTAGATTGTCTAAATTTGTAAAAGTTGCGACAGAAGCATGTAGCACTGGTTTTATGAATACTTGTAATGGGAAGGTTAACAAATCAATAATCTGTCCAGTTGTTCCCATTAAACTTAATGAAATGTAAGGCTCCCCTGGAATATCGAATGGGAGAGTATATGCAAAAGTCTATGCAATATGGATGGCTAGAGCAAAACTGTCGAGAAAAGGGGAGGCAGACACTTTTGAGGCTATGGATAAATTTTCACTGCTAAATATTGACAAAACAGTCTAAATCTCTTGATTCCTGGTCCACGGTAGAACTTTCCTGCTTCATTTTGCTAGGGCTGTCATAACAAAGTACTACACACTGGGTGGCTTAAACAACAGAAATTTATTGTTTTCACAATTCTGGAGACTCAGGGTCTGAAATCAAGGTCTCAGCAAGATCTGAGGACTCTTCTCTTGGCTGGTAGGTGATCACCTTCTCCCTGTGTCCTCATATGGTCTTTCCTCTCTATGTGTTAATCCCTCTTCTTCCAAGGACACCAGTCATATTAGATTAGTGTCCACCCTAAGACCTCATTTTAACTTAATTACCTCTTTAAAGAACCTGTGTTCAAATACAGTCATATTCTGATGTACTAGGGATTAGAACTTCAACATATAAATTTTAAGGGAACCAATGTAAATCATAACTCTCTCTTTATAAAAGAAAAAAACTTTATTTCCTTTTAATAATATCTTGTTTGATTTGAAAAGATCTGGGTTTACTTGCATGAAGAGAACTATAATAAATACTGAGAATGGAAAAATGAGAAAACAAGTGGATTCTGCCTTCAATGAAATTACTGTGAATTAAGAAAAATAGATGTGTGAATTACTGTCACATTAATTTTAAAATAGGAGTTCATAAGAGGCAGAGACACTTAGAGAAGGGAGGTCTTACTTTAAGAACAAGCATAGGGAGGCATCACATGTAAGTAATATTTACTAGGTTTCTAAGAATTTTAGTATTTTTCTGGAGAGCTAAAGAAGAACTTTCAAGACCAGGTAAAACAGACTGTGCAAAATAGGAAATAGAAAATACAAATAAAGTTCTCCACAAATTGCAGTATGCTTGGTGTACCTGTATTATGCAGTTGGAGAATTATTAATAAAAGAGTCATGGAACATGGGTAGCCTTACATGAAAAAAATCTCAAAATAATTGTGCTGAGTGACAAAAAAAGCCAAACAACAAAACATAATTTATTCAATTATTTAATTTTATAAAGTTCTAGAAAATGTGAATTGAAAATTGACCTTTAATGAATGAAGAAATTAGCGGGTGGGTCACATACATAATCAGTTTCTTGGCTGTGATGAGACTTCACAGATGTATTATATGTATGTCAACACTCATCAAACTGTCCACTCTAAATAAGTGCAGTTTTGCATATGTCCATTACACACCAATAACACTTTTAAATGAAAAACAATTATACTGGGGAAGGAGTTAGATTGCTACCTTTATATCATTTGTATGCTGGTCATAGATGCTCCATTATGATGGGAAGTTCTCTACTGTTCCTAATTTGTTGAGCTTTTTTATCAGGAATTCATGTTAGATTTTGCCAAATTATTTTCCTGGATGGCAGTATAGCTTTTAATAATTAGTTAATGATTAATTGATGTTTAATTTAGACTTTATTTTTTAGAGCAGTTTTAGGTTCACAGTAAAATTGAGGGGAAGTTATTCCCATATACTCAACAACCCCACATATGCACGGCCTCCCCCCTTATCAACATCCCCCACCAGATGGTCCATGTGTTACAAGTGATGAACCTGCATGGACACAACATGATCACGCAAAGTCAGTAGTTTACGTTAGGGCTCACTCTTGGTGATATATATTCTGTGGGTTTGGAGAAATGTAAAATGACATGTATCTGTCATTATGGTCACCATATAGAGTATTTTCACTGCCCTAAAATTCTTCTGTGCTCCACCTAACCTATTCATTCCTCTCCTCTCACCCCCAGCCCTTAGCAACCACTGATCCTTTTACTGTCTCCATGGTTTTGATTTTTGTAGAATGTCATATAGTTGAAATCATAGGGTATGTAGCCTTTTCAGATTGGCTTCTTTCACTTATACTATCCATTCATCTACTGAAGGACATCTTGGTTGCTTCCAAGTTAGACAATTATGAATAGAGCTGCCGTAAAGATCCATGTATGTTTAGTTTTGTAAGAAACCACAAAACTGCCTTCCAAATTTGCTATACCATTTTGTATTCCTATCAGAAATAAATGAGAGTTCCTTTTGCTCCGTAACATTGCCAGCGTTCGGTGGTGTCCACGTTTCAGATTTTGTCATTCTAATATGTGTGTACTGGTATCTCATTGCTTCAATTTGCACTTTCCTGATCTGATGACATATAATGTGCATCATCTTTTCTTTTAATTTGTTTTATTTTATTTTTTAACATCTTTATTGGAGTATAATTGCTTTACAATGGTGTGTTCGTTTCTGCTTTATAACAAAGTGACTCAGCTATACATACACATATATCCCCATATCTCCTGCCTCTTGCCTCTCCCTCCCACCCTCCCTATCCCACCCCTCTAGGTGGTCACAAAACACCGAGCTGATCTCCCTGTGCTATGTGGCTGCCTTCCACTAGCTATCTATTTTACATTTGGTAGTGAATATATGTCCATGCCACTCTCCCACTTCATCCCAGCTTACACTTCCCTCTCCCCGTGTCCTCAAGTCCATTCTCTACATATGCATCTTTATTCCTGTCCTGCCCCTAGGTTCTTCAGAACCTTTTTTTTTTTTAGATTCCATATATATGTGTTAGCATACAGTATTTATTTTTCTCCTTCTGACTTACTTCACCCTGTATGACAGACTGTAGCTCCATCCACCTCACTACAAATAACTCAGTTTCGTTTCTTTCTATGGCTAATGTTCCATTGTATATATGTGCCACACCTTCTTTATCCATTCCTCTGTCGATGGACACTTAGGTTGCTTCCATGTCCTGGCTATTGTAAATAGTGCTGTAGTGAACATTGTGGTACATGTATCTTTTTGAATTATGGTTTTCTCAGGGTATATGCCCAGTAGTGGGATTGCTGGGTCGTATGGTAGTTCTCTTTTTAGTTTTTTAAAGAACTTCCATACTGCTCTCAATAGTGACTGTATCAGTTTACATTCCCACCAACAGTGCAATGGTTTCTGCACACCCTCTCCAGCATTTATTGTTTGTAGACTTCATGACGATGTCCATTCTGACTCGTGTGAGGTGATACCTCATTGTAGTTTTGATTTGCATTTTTCTAATGATTAGTGATGTTGAGCATCCTTTCGGGTGTTTGTTGGCAATCTGTATGTCTTCTTTGGAGAAATGTCTATTTAGGTCTTCCGCCCATTTTTGGATTGGGCTGTTTCTTTTTTTGATATTGAGCTGCATGAGCTGCTTGTAAATTTTGGAGATTAATCCTTTGTCAGTTGCTTCATTTGCAAATATTTTGTCCCATTCTGAGGATTGTCTTTTCATCTTGTTTATGGTTTCCTTTGCTGTGCAAAAGATTTTAAGTTTCATTAGGTCCCATTTGTTTATTTTTGTTTTTCCTTCCATTTCTGTAGGAAGTGGGTCAAAAAGGATCTTGCTGTGATTTATGTCATAGAGTGTTCTGCCTGTGTTTTCCTCTAAGAATTTTACAGTGTCTGGCTTTACATTTAGGTCTTTAATCCATTTTGAGTTTATTTTTGTGTATGGTGTTAGGGAGTGTTCCAGTTTCATTCTTTTACATGTATCTGTCCAGTTTTTCCAGCACCACTTATTGAAGAGGCTGTCTTTTCTCCATTGTATATTCTTGCTTCCTTTATCAAAGATACGGTGACCATATGTGTGTGAGTTTGTCTCTGGGCTTTCTATACTGTTCCACTGAACTATATTTCTGTTTTTCTGCCAATACCATATTGTCTTGATTCCTGTAGCTTTGTTGTATACACTGAAGTCCAGGAGCCTGATTCCTCCAGCTCTAATTTTCTTTCTCAAGATTGCTTTGCCTATTCGGGGTCTTTTGTGTTTCCATTCAAATTGTGGAAATTTTTGTTCTAGTTCTGTGAAAAATGCCAGTAGTAGTTTGATAGGGATTGCATTGAATCTGTAGATTGCTTTGGGTAGTAGAGTCATTTTCACAATGTTGATTCTTCCAATCCAAGAACATGGTATATCTCTCCATCTGTTTGTATCATCTTTAATTTCTTTCATCAGTGTCTTATAGTTTTCTGCATAGAGGTCTTTTGTTTCCTTAGGTAGGAGGTAATTATTCCTAGGTATTTTATTCTTTTTGTTGCAGTGATAAATGGGAGCTTTCCCTTCATTTCTCTTTCAGATTTTTCATCATTAATGTATAGGAATGCAAGAGATTTCTGTGCATTGATTTTGTATCCTGCTACTTTACCAAATTCATTCATTAGTTCTACTAGTTTTCTGTTATCATCTTTAGGATTCTCTACGTATAGTATCATGTCATCTACAAACAGTGAGAGCTTTACTTCTTCTTTTCCGATTTGGATTCCCTTTATTTCCTTTTCTTCTCTGATTGCTGTGGCTAAAACTGCCAAAACTATGTTGCATAATAGTGGTGAGAGTAGACAGCCTTGTTTTGTTCCTGATCTTAGAGGTAATGGTTTCAGTTCTTCACCATTGAGAATGATGTTGGCTGTGGATTTGTCACACATGGCCTTTATTATGTTGAGGTAACTTCCCACTATGCCTACTTTCTGGAGGGTTTTTATCATAAATGGGTGTTGAATTTTGGCAAAAGCTTTTTCTCCATCTCTTGAGATGATCATATGGTTTTTCTCCTTTAATTTGTCAATATGGTTTATCACACTGATTGATTTGCGTATATTGAAGAATCCTTGCATTCCTGGGATAAACCCCACTTGATCATGGTGTATGATCCTTTTAATGTGCTGTTGGATTCTGTTTGCTAGTATTTTGTTGAGGATTTTTGCATCTATGTTCATCAGTGACACTGGCCTGTAGTTTTCTTTCTTTGTGACATCTTTGTCTGGTTTTGGTATCAGGGTGATGGTGGCCTTGTAGAATGAGTTTGGGAGTGTTCCTCCCTCTGCTATATTTTGGAAGAGTTTGAAAAGGATAGGTGTTAGCTCTTCTCTAAATGTTTGATAGAATTCACCTGTGAAGCCATCTGGTCCTGGGCTTTTGTAGGAAAATTTTTAATCACAGTCTCAATTTCAGTGCTTATGATTGGTCTGTTTATATTTTCTGTTTCTTCCTGGTTCAGTCTCAGAAGGTTTTGCTTTTCTAAGAATTCATCCATTTATTCCAGGTTGTCCATTTTATTGTCATAGAGTTGCTTGTAGTAATCTCTCATGATCCTTTGTATTTCTGCAGTGCCAGATTTACTTCTCCTTTTTCATTTCTAATTCTATTGATTTGAGTCTTCTCCCTTTTTTGCTTGATGAGTCTGCCTAATGGTTTATCAATTTTGTTTATCTTCTCAAAGAACTGAGTTAATTTTATTGATCTTTGCTATCGTTTTCTTCATTTCTTTTTCATTTATTTCTGATCTCATCTTTAAAATGATTTCTTTCCTTCTGCTAACTTTGGGTTCTTTTTGTTCTTCTTTCTCTAATTGCTTTAGATGTAACTTTAAGTTATTTATATGAGATGTTTCTTGTTTCTTAGGGTAAGATTGTATTGCTATAAACTTCCCTCTTAGAACTGCTTTTGCTGCATCCCATAGGTTTTGGGTCGTCATGTTCTCATCGTCATTTGTTTCTAGGTATTTTTTGATTTCCTGTTTGATTTCTTCAGTGATCTCTTGGTTATTAAGTAGTGTATTGTTTAGCCTCCATGTGTTTGTATCTTTTACAATTTTTTTCCTGTCATTGATATCTAGTCTCATAGCGTTGTGATCAGAAAAGATGCTTGTTACGATTTCAATTTTCTTAAAATTACCAAGGCTTGATTTGTGACCCAAGATATGATCTATCCTGGAGAATGTTCCATGAGCACTTGAGAAGAAAGTGTATTCTGTTGTTTTTGGATGGAATTTCCTATAAATATCGATTAAGTCCATCTTGTTTAATGTATCATTTTGAGCTTGTGTTTCCTTATTTATTTTCATTTTGGATGATCTGTCCATTGGTGGAAGTGAGGTGTTAAAGTCCCCCACTATGTTTGTGTTACTGTCGATTTCCCATTTTATGGCTGTTAGCATTTGCTTTATGTATTGAGGTGCTCCTATGTTGGGTGTGTAAATATTTACAATTGTTATTCTTCTTTTTGGATTGATCCCTTGATCATTATGTACAGTCCTTCCTTGTCTCTTGTAATATTCTTTATTTTAAAGTCTATTTTCTGTGATATGACATTTTCTACTCTAGCTTTCTTTTGATTTCCATTTTCATGGAATATCTTATTCCATCCCCTCACTCTCAGTCTGTATGTGTCCCTAGGTCTGAAGTGGGTCTCTTGTAGACAGCATATATACAGATCTTGTTTTTGTATCCATACAGCTAGTCCATGTCTTTTGGTGGGAGCATTTAATCCATCTACATTTAAGGTAATTATCAATATATATGTTCCTATTACCATTATCTTAATTGTTTTGTGTTTATTATTGTAGGCCTTTTCCTTCTCTTGTGTTTCCCGGCTAGAGAAGATCCTTTAGCATTTGTTGTAAAGCTGGTTTGGTGGTACTGAATTCTCTTAGCTTTTGCTTGTCTATAAAGGTTTTAATTTCTCCATCGAATCTGAATGAGATCATTGCTAGGTAGAGTAATCTTGGTTGTAGGTTTTTCCCTTTCATCACTTTAAATATGTCCTGCCACTCCCTTCTGGCTTGCAGAGTTTCTGCTGAAAGATCAGCTGTTAACCTTATGGAGATTCCCTTGTATGGTATTTGTTGTTTTTCCCTTGCTACTTTAATTTTTTTCATTGTATTTAATTTTTTTTCTTTTGATGGTACGCGGGCCTCCCACCACTGCGGCCTCCCCCGCCATGGAGCACAGGCTCCGGACGTGCAGGCCCAGCGGCCACAGCCCACGGGCCCAGCCGCTCCGCAGCATGTGGGATCCTCCCGGACCGGGGTACGAACCCTTGTCCCCTGCATTGGCAGGCGGACTCCCAACCACTGCACCACCAGGGAAGCCTTCTTTGTATTTAATTTTGGATAGTTTGAGTAATATGTGTTTTGGCGTGTTTCTCCTTGGATTTATCCTGCATGGGACCCTCTGCGCTTCCTGGACTTGATTGACTATTGCCTTTCCCATATTAGGGAAGTTTTCAGCTATAATGTCTTCAAACATTTTCTCACTCCCTTTCTTTTTCTCTTCTTCTTCTGGTACCCCTATAATTTGAATGTTGGTCCATTTGTTGTTGTCCCAGAAGTCTGGGACTGTCCTCAATTCTTTTCATTCTTTTTTCTTTATTCTGCTCTGCAGTAGTTATTTCCACTATTTTATCTTCCAGGTCACTTCTCTGTTCTTCTGCCTCAGTTATTCTGCTATTGATTCCTTCTAGAGAATTCTTAATTTCATTTATTGTGTTGTTCATCATTGTTTGTTAGCTCTTTAGTTCTTCCAGGTCCTTGTTAAACATTTCTTGTATTTTCTCCATTCTATTTCCAAGATTTTGGATCATCTTTACTATCATTACTCTGAATTCTTTTTCCAGTAGACTGCCTATTTCCTCTTCATTTGTTTGGTCTGGTGGGTTTTTGCCTTCCTCCTTCATCTGCTGTGTGTTTCTCTGTCTTCTCATTTTGTTTAACTTACTGTGTTCTGGTCTCCTTTTCACAGGCTGCAGGTTGGTAGTTTCCATTGTTTTCGGTGTCTGCTTCCAGTGGCTAAGGTTGGTTCAGTGGGTTGTGTATGCTTTCTGGTGGAGGGGACTAGTGCCTGTGTTCTGGTGGATGAGGCTGGATCTTGTCTTTCTGATGGGCAGGACCACATCTGGTTGTGTGTTTTGGGGTGTCTGTGACCTTATTATGATTTTAGGCAGCCTCTCTGCTAATGGGTTGGGTTGGGTTCCTGCCTTTCTAGTTGTTTGGCATAGTGTGTCCAGCACTGTAGCTTGCTGGTTGTTGAGTGGATCTGGGTCTTAGCGTTGAGATGGATCTCTGCAAGAGCTTTAGCTGTTCGATATTACATGGAGCCAGGAGGTCTCTCGTGGACCAATGTCCTCTACTCGGCTCTCCCACCTCAGAGGCACAGGCCTAACACCCAGCAGGAGCACCAAGACCCTTTCAGCCACACAGCTCAGAAGAAAAGGGAGGAAAAAACAAAGAAAGAAAAAAATAAAAAGAAATAAAGTTATTAAAATAAATTTTTTTAATTATTGAAAATTAAAAAATTAAAAAGTAATAAAGAAAAGAAAGAAGAGAGCAACCATACCAATAGACAAATCCACCAATGATAACAAGTGCTAAAAACTATACTAAAAAAAAAAATGGACAGTTAGAACCCTAGGACAAATGGTAAAAGCAAAGCTATACAGACAAAATCACACAAAGAAACATAGACATACACACTCACAAAAGGAGAAAAAGGAAAAAAAAAAAACTATATCGATATCTATATCTATCTATATCTATATCTATCTCCCTCTCTCTCTATATATATAAAGGAAGAGAGCAACCAAATCAAGAAACAAATCTACCAATGATAATAAACTCTAAATACTAAACCAAGATAAACATAAAACCAGAAACCAGTCAGTCACATACAGCAACCCCAAGTCTACAGTTGCTCCCAAAGTCCACCCCCTCAGTTTTGGGATGATTCGTTGTCTATTCAGGTATTCCACAGATGCAGGGCGCATCAAGTTTATTGTGGAGATTTAATCCGCTGCTCCTGAGGCTGCTGGGAGAGATTTCCCTTTCTCTTCTTCGTCCGCACAGCTCCCGGGATCCAGCTTTGGATTTGGCCCCGCCTCTGTGTGTAGGTCGCCTGAGGGCGTCTGTTCTTTGCTCAGACAGGATGGGGTTAAAGGAGCTGCTGATTCGGGGGCTCTGGCTCACTCAGGCCGGGGGGAGGGAGGGGTACAGATGCGGGGTGAGCCTGCGGGGGCAGAGGCCGGCGTGAGGTTGCACCAGCCTGAGGTGCACTGTGTGTTCTCCCAGGGAAGTTGTCCCTGGATCACGGGACCTTGGCACTGGCGGGCTGCACAGGCTCCCAGGAGGGGCGGTGTGGACAGTGACCTGGGCTTCTTGGTGGCTGCAGCAGCAGCCTTAGCGTTTCATGTCCGTCTCTGGTGTCTGCGCTGATAGCCGCGGCTCACGTCCATCTCTGGAGCTCGTTTAGGCGGTGCTCTGAATTCCCTCTCCTCACGCACCCTGAAACAATGGTCTCTTGCCTCTTAGGCAGGTCCAGACTTTTTCCAGACTCCCTCCTGGCTAGCTGTGGCACACTAGCCCCCTTTAGGCTGTGTTCACGCAGCCAACCCCAGTCCTCTCCCTGGGATCTAACCAAAGCCATAGCCTCAGCTCCCAGCCCCCACCCATCCCGGCAGGTGAGCAGACAAGCCTCTCGGGCTGGTGAGTGCTGGTTGCCACCGATCCTCTGTGCAGGAATCTCTCCACCTTGCCCTCTGCACCCCTTTGCTCTCTCCTCTGTGGCTCCTAAGCTCCCCACCCCACCCCTGCCACCCCTGTCTCAACCAGTGAAGGGGCTTCCTAGTATATGGAAACTTTTCCTCCCTCACAGCTCCCTCCCCGAAGTGCAAGTCCCATCCCTATTCTTTTTTCTCTGTTTTTTTCTTTTTTCTTTTGCCCTACCTAGGTACATGGGGAGTTTCTTGCCTTTTGGGAAATCTGAGGTCTTCTCCCAGCGTTCAGTAGGTGTTCTGTAGGAGTTGTTCCACATGTAGATGTATTTCTGATGTATTTGTGGGGAGGAAGGTGATCTCCACGTCTTACTCCTCTGCCATCTTGAATCTCCCCCCTGCATCATCTTTTCATATGCTTCTTTACTGTTCGTGTATCTTCTTTGATAACATGTCTTAAGATCCTTGACCAATTTTTAAATTGGGTTGTTTTCTCATTGTTGAGATTCAAGAGTTGTATGTAAGAGTTGTGTATTTTGGATAACAGTTCTTTATAAAATGTGTCTTTTGCAAATATCTTTTCCTAGTCTATGACTTGTCTTATTCTCTTGACATTATCTTTTGTATAGCAGTTCTTAATTTTAATTAAGTTCAGTTTATCAGTTGTGTCTTTCATAGATTGTGCTCTTGGTGTTATATCTAAAATGTCATCACCATACCCATGGTCATCTATGTTTTCTCTTATGTTATCTTCTAGCTTTACGGTTTCACATTTTTATTTAGGTCTATGATGCGTTTTGAGTTAGCTTTTGTAAAGGGGGTAAGATCTGTGTCTAGATTCATTTTTTTACATGTGGATGTCCAATTGTTCCTGCATCATTATTTTTAAAGGACTATTGTTGCATCGTTCTATGACATTTACTTCTTTGTAAAAGTTCAGTTGGCTTTGTTTATGTGCATCTGTTTCTGAGCTCTCCAGTCTGTCCTGTTTATCTGTTTGTTCTTTGATCAATACCATACTATCTCAATTATTGTATCTTTATACTGAATCTTAAAGTTGAACAGTGCCTTCCACCTTTGTTCTTTTCCTTCAATATTTTGTTGCCTATTCTAGCTCTTTTTCACTCCATATAAACTTTAGAATCAATTTGTCAATATCCGCAAAATCACTTGCTGGGATTTTGATTGGGATTGCATTGAATCCATATATCAAGTTGGGAAGAACTGACATCTTGACAGTAGTGAGTCTTCTTTTCCATGAACATAGAATATCTCTTTACTGTTTAGTTTTTCTTGGCATTGGTTAATTTTTGAATGTTAAAACAGCATGGACCTCCATAGATGAGACTATTCGTGGTCAGGTTATATTATTCTCTTATGTTTTGTCAAAATTAATTTTCTAAAAGTTTATTAATTGTGCTAGTTCCATGTGTTATTGAACTTTAGCTTTCATGCCTAGTAGTATTTTATTACAATTTTGCAGTCAAGTCGATGCTGGCTTCACAGAATTGTTTTGTGTAGAAGTTTTGATTATTGTGTATGTAGTGAGATTACGTTATGGTTTTAATTGATTTTTTTTTCTTTTCTGATAAATAATGAGCTTGACTACTGTTTCTGAAATTTATTAGTCATTTGAATATTTTCTTTGAACTGCATGGTCATATTACTAGATCTTTTTAATTGTACTTATATATTCTAGAGGAGTGGTTTGTTAATATTACGGATTTCATATATTTTCCTTCGTACTTTTTTCCTCTTGCCTTGTTATCTCTCATGGTGTCTCAATGATAAACAAAATTCTTAATTTTAATGTAGTCTAATTTATCAATATTGGTACTCATTATATATTTATTTATATGTAATGTTTTTCTTCTACAAGATTTATTTTATCTTAAATGTTTACATTTATCATCTACCTAAAATTGATTTTTATGTATAGCATAATCTTTGAAACAAGAGATTTTTTCATTATGAATTTTTATCGACTGGCACCATTTATTTACAAGATAAAGTTAAGTTGAAATCATTTTGATATTCTTATTATTGTTGAAATTAATGACTTGATTTTAAACTTTATATGGCAATACACAGCAAAAACCATAACCAAGACACTCTTGAAAATGAAGAACTTTTTTGTGGTACTTATATGATCAAATATAAAAACTTATTACAAAGCTATGTCACTTAAGTCAGTACTCTCCTGCCGTAAAGATGAACAATAGACAGTGGGAACAGAAGAGAGAATTCACCTACAGACACATATACGTGAACAGTTGATTTATGACAAAGAGGCACTGCAGAACTACACTTGGTGACAGCCTTCATAAGATTGGAAGGAGGTCCTGATAGCTCTGGTTTTTGTGGATCTCTCTAGAATAGAGCACAATTAATACATCTTTACCAAAACATTTTGACCATAGTGGCCAATTTCAGGGCAGCGCTGAAGATTTAGCATTTTGATTAGATTAAGGTGTCTGTACTATGAGAGAGCTGAACATGTTTATGGGCTATTTTTCAAGTAGGTTTTAAAAAACAGTACATAGATTAGGGAACCCAGAGACAAGGAAAGGATTTTATGATTTATGCGATTGCAACATGCTTCAAAGAGAAAGACTAAGAGAGAGAGAAAGAGAGAATAGAAATGCACAGCAAGCACTTTTCAAACAAAATAGGTATTTGAGAATATAGGTGAAAAATTGGCTCTGAAGAAAAGACATGTGACATTTCAGATTCCAGCTAATAAAACAGAAGCAGAGTCTTTTGGACCAGATGGAACACAGTAGTGTATACATACTAACTTACATGTTTTCATATAGTAGTTCAGATACCTTAAAGTTAATTTAACAGGAAAAAAATGGTGCACTTGGAATATTCCCTACAAAATGCAATGCTGTGGTCTCTTAAGTGAAACCACAAATGGTCACAAATGAAACTACAAGTGAAAAAATATTAGCAGAAATACTGTAAAATATAAAATTATTTGGAAATTAAAGACCTGTGAGACTAATTTCTTCATGAAAACATTGGTCATATTAGAGACAGCATCACTGTTTCATGTATTGAGAAATTTTCAAAAATTTTAATTATAAACTTCTATTAAAACACGCAATTACAGAAAATAATATCATAGACATTAATATACTATGACCCAGATATAGTACAAGAATCTTCTTTAAATATTTTAATTGTAGTATCATTTTAATTAATCATTTGCTATCTTTGTCATGTTTCTAGTCTATGTGGTCATTTGTGTATCTTTGAAATATTGCATATCACACATAGGTTAAAGAAGCTCTAACTTTTCCTGATGATCAGCGTTAATTATTCCTGCTGAGATTCTGACTCTTCATGTTTGCTGATCTTCTAGCATCAGGAATCTGAAATGATCAGATGTGGCTTACTTAATGGTTTAATGGGACTGTTGCTCTGCCCCTCGCTAGAAGCAGCCACACGCTAGGAAACAATACCTCTGAACCCAAAGGGCTCAGAGTGATGGTGACGAAGACACATTCCCTAAGAGGGTGACTGGAATTGATGGTGGGGGGGGGCCACTCCTGCTTTCTTCCTTCTACCTATTGGCCAAGAAGCCATTCCACTGCTCCAGGAGGCCAGCAGCTTCTGGTTAAGAGACCAGAAGATCACATACCATGTGCCCCCTGCTGTAGCTCCTTTTCTGGAAAGTAGCTTCCATAGTTTCATGTAATTTAAAGGTTGGGATCCTGTGCTGGTAGAAAAACAAACAGATTGAAACTTTTAAGCCCTCGGAAAGCACCATGATCAAGCGCCAGCACAGAGAAATGCAAACTAATGTCTAAAATAAATGTAGGTTCCAGCCAATTTTAATTGCTGCCTCTTCCAGGTTTAATAGGATTAAAAAAATAGCTTGCCATCAAGTAATTAGTCTCTGAGAGGAAAGGTGCTGTATTGGGGGAGTACCATTGGTCTCAGCTGCTGGCAAGTTGGACTCAGCACTGGCAGTAACTAGGTTTCAGCTTTCATGAGCGGGAGCCTGTGTCATCAACCCCAAGCTTAGATTCAGGATCTGCCGTCATGGCTGAATCATTCTGTGTACTGGGTATTTAGTGCCTCTTCTGTGCTAAGTGCTGTCTGGTGAGCACTGATAGGATACACAAAGACTTTCCAGCTCTATGTTCACTCTCATAGGTTATTTCACCTAATCTCCTTGTCCCTTATATTCCCGTATTTCCCTTTTCAGGTTGCTGATCAAATAGTCAAGATACTTACCACGGCCCACTAGTACTATATTTTCTAGTCTGTGGCCATTATTTTTCCCAGACATGGGGGTAGTCAGTCCTGCATGCCCATTTGGAGAATTTCCCTCTATACTGTTTTTCAGGCCCCTCTAGGTGGGGCTAATGTCCACACCCATATCCAGAGCTGAGTTGAGGGAGAGGTGCCAGTGTAATAGTGGTTGATAACATATGAGTCTGGACCACCACCTTATGCAAAGTCTACCCCTTGGTTGTGTTCATGCTTGACATAAAATATGTCACTCACATCTTATGGTGGATTGCTACTGGTCCAATCTGGATTTGTTTGATATGACAGGACCTAGTTCACAGAGGGTAGTTCTGACCATGAGTTCTCTTGTTATCTCAGGGCTCAGTAATAGGACAGGATCTGTTTTGCAAAAAGTTTATAGATGTCTACTGCAGCTGGCGTGACCTTGACCCATCACCTTAGAGGTCTACTTGTGATTCTATTGATTGATTCTATTGGGGCTTGCTGTAAGCTCCACACGACATCCTTCCCCTTTACAGATATGTATAATACCATTTATTCAGCTAGGTCACGTTGTCCATGTGGTAGAGCCACTTCAGTGTCAGCCTAGACCTAACTGGCTTTTGATGGGCAACGCTAGTGGATTTAATGCTGTTTTTTATGTCTTTAAGATTGGTACTAATCTCTGCTACTGCCTCAGAATATGGCATTCTTTTGATTTATTTTCTTTGTGAAGGAGAGGGAGATGGTGTCAGAGACTTCTAACTGACCTTCGCGTATGATAGCTCATATACCAGAGAACAAAAAAACTGATGTGGGGCTTCCCTGGTGGCGCAGTGGTTGAGAGTCCACCTGCCGATGCAGGGGACACGGGTTCGTGCCCTGGTCCAGGAGGATCCCACATGCCGCAGAGCGGCTGGGCCCATGAGCCATGGCCGCTGAGCCAGCATGTCCGGAGCCTGTGCTCCGCAACGAGAGAGGCCACGACAGTGAGAGGCCCACATAACGCAAAAAAAAAAAAAAAAAAAAAAAAAAACTGATGTGAAATTTTGAACTTTTGTGGAATATATCCATTTCAGTTATACATTTGGCCATCACAGAATTACCACTAGGGGCTCTATAGACTTATTGAATGTTCTGTGGGCCAGGCTTGATCACAGACTGAATTTATTACAACCTCCCCATACACACCCACTCGACAGAAATCCGTAAAATGCTTTGGGTCTTCTGGTATCAGTGTTAATTTAGACCCCACGTCCAATAGTCTTCAAATGTTTTGGCATTCCTCCTTCCCAGGATGTTAATACCAAAGTAAAAGTCCATATATCCATTTGGAAAGGATTCAGAGCTCATTATCAAATGCCGTTGCCATGGTATTGAATGATCCTTGCATCTTGGAACCAGGCCTCCCTTACACTCCATAGTTTCCAGGTCTGAAAACTGGCTCAGACCCAGGAAATTGGCAAAGGATAACAACTTTTATTTGGAGAGGCTGGCCACGGTTTCCCGACTATCCATCCTTGAGTTCTTTTGAAACGCACTCTAGCCAGATACTCATTAATTATGCCACAAGATTGTTGTTTTATTAACCATCTCCTTTGCTCTCTATAACGATATGGATTGAAACTAGAAACCTCCCCTCTGCGTTATAACAGTCCTGCCCACCTTTCATTTCTGATGGTGAAGAACATCCAATTAGCCTTTATTTTTTCCAGATTGGTCCATCCCATTGTTACCAGAAAGCTCAGTTCTATAATGGCTTATTACACTGTCACTTATACCCTAAAGAGAGCAGTCACCACTGATCTTTTCAGAGTCACCAGGACATCCCATATTGCTTTGATAAATGAAGCGTCTTCTGGGACCACTCCACTCATGCATAGTATTCATCTGGTGGGTTTTCTGACTTTATGTAGTATATGTTCTCTAGCGTGGCCACTTCTTTGAGTCTTTCTCTTCCTTCCTTCAAACTCTCTCATGGTAGATTTGGCATTTCTACTCCATATACCATGGGCAGTAACTTTCTTCAGGCTTTTGCGGTTTCCTGGAATCCCTTGCTAGGATGTTACATTCTGTATCACGGGAAAAGACTTGCATATTGACAGAATCTCCTTTCCCAAAATTTATATTTACCTCCCCAGTCCCTTGTTCATTCTCCTGTTCCTCTCAGGACATTTTGTCAAGCTCTCACAGATCTGTCAGAGGTTAGCCCTTTTTTCCTCTTAGCAAACCCAGCACTTACCTGCTTATATTATATTGTGACTTATTCCTTGTCATTGGTCTAGTAGACCAGAGAAAGGGTGTGAGAAGATTGGAGAGAAACATTGCTGGCTTGATAGACAGAGGCATCTGTATCATCTTCAAAGAAGCTGGAATCACTAGTGTTTCACAAAGAGGAAGCCTAGACTTTTGTTATTGTTGTTGTTCATTTACCCAGATTTCCCAATCCCCTGTCTAGTGATTCCAACCTTTCCCAATCAGGGTCCTGACTTTTGTATAGTATAATTATCAGTGATGGGAGTTCAACTTTCTCTGGAGCAACACTCCCCTTGCAAGCAAGTGCTGGGCTTGGAGCTTTTTTCTGACCTCTATAGCAGGTGATGAGATTCCCTTCCTATGATATCAAGAAGACCCTCTGGTTTTCCCATTTTGCAATAAATTAATGATTCATCATTCTCATCCTTTCATTATCTTTCTTTTTCTAATTCCTCATTAGTACCCAACAAGACCACTTCATTCTCTAGTCTTTGTAATTATTGTTTCTCTAGTATTTCTCAAATGCCTGATAAATGGCCTGCATCAGGGCACTTCTGAAGCTGAATCCAGCCTCTGTACCCCAGCACTGAATTAAATCTTGGAGACAGTTTTGGGTGAAGTAGAAAAGAATAGCTTTATTGCTTTTTCCAGGCAAAGAGGGCCACAGTGGGCTAATGCCCTCAAAACTCTGTGTCCCAACCCGGGGGGAGGGGGGAGGGTTGTAAGCAGTTTTATAGTCAAGGGGCTGGGTTGCTGATAAGGATCAGAGTTCACGCAAGGCCCACATTCCTTCAATCCAGAGATATCTGGCAGCAGGTGATGATAGGCAGCTGTGACCTTCTATGGAAATGAAGAATGCTTCATCAGGTAGTTAACATTTTCCATTTGGTGGGGGTTTTAGTTCTGCAGAAGAGATCAAAGATATTGTTATGTGTGTCCCTTGAGGCAAACCAGGACCCTGCCCCAAGGCTGCACTACTGTTTCTTGACTGCTCCTCCCTTGTCTCTGCATCGCCTCCCTTCCCTGATTAGCAGCTGTTTGAACCTGCCCTTTGGAACTCAGGGAAGGAGAGGCAGAAAGGCTTTTGTGCCCAGGAGCCCCACAGGGTTCTGCTGGGTTTCACTTTCTTCTACCAAAATAGTTCACTTCCAGTAAATTTTAACACTTGCACCAATTGCATGTGCTGGAGCCTATGTGTTCTCAAACTATCACAGATGATGGGGTTTTATTAACAGGCAGCTGATGGATGATCCAGTTCCAAAACCCTATGTCAGGGTCTACAGTCTTAAACCACTTCTGGTGCCAACCAATGCTGTTGAGGTCCCTTGAGAAGCACTGTGAGAGGGAGATTTGTGTGCACCTTTGATTGAGCAGAATTTCAGGGTCAATACCAGTGCACTGTCAACCTCAGAAAATAAAATATCTCGTTACTCCATCAGCAAAATGGGTTTATTCGGGAAGAACAGAGAATTGCAATTCAGGACAGGCAAGCTATGGTGAATCATAGGCAAGTCCGAGGAGACAAAGGGAAGGCCAGCTTTCATTAGGTTTCAGGGGGAAACTGGGGAGGGTTGTTCTGAGTAAAAGTTCTTTGGAGAAGAACAAGAGTTGGAGGTTTGGTGGCTTCTCATTGGCTGCAAGAGGTCGTGAGAGGGTTGTTGTTGAGGCAGGAGGGATCTTCCTTTTCTTAAAAGCAGGAGAGGAAACTCCCACGTGAAAAATGTTCTCGCCTTGCACCAGAAGAAATGGTTAAGATGTTGAGACAGAGGGCATCTCATATTGGGTTGGCCAAAAAGTTTGTGAGGGTTTTCTGTAAGATCTCAATGGAAAAACCCAAGCAAACTTTTTGGCCAACCCATGAAAAGACTTCTACACAAACAAGCCCTGTTAAAGTAATTCTTATCTTCCTTCTTCCTGTCAGTTATGCAGGCTGCAAAGAAGGTCCATGCCTGAGAACTCTCCCTCAGGGCTTCCTGACTGCATTTTAAATGAGGTTTTCTTCTGCAGAAGGACAAAGTGAATGATGACCTTTTGTTGAAGTAGCTCTTGAATGTCCTTTGTAATTGGGGCACCCCCCCCCCAGCCCCGTTGACCGGTCATAGAGTGGGAGATGTTCCTCAATGAGAAAGCTCTCTTCTCCTGGTGGCAGATCTCAGAGAGGGACTTGGGTGAAGGCTGGCGAGCACCAGCACGCCTGGAAGGTCAGCGGATGAGTGCCTCAGTCCTAAGAAATGAAAACCTGATGAAACATTGTAAATCTGAAAGGTGGAAACAACATAAATCCACATCAATGGGGGATATAAATATGATAGAGAGGAAGAGACAATAATGTTGAACAGTAAAATCAGTAGAAGTAGGTCTTCAGATATCAATGTGAACAGTTCTCAAACAATGTGAAATTGAATACTAAAAGCAATATGCAGAGTAACAGATATGGTTATCATTTACATAAATTACATAAATTACATTTATATAAATAAATAATGCACAGAATAATTCCCCGTGTTCTTCATTAATATAATCAAGAGGTAGTGAAAATAATAAGTTAACTAAAAGGATAAATATAAAATTATTGACAGCATTTGTCACTGGGGAAAGGAACCCACACAGAATACAAGTTTCTCAGAATATTATCACTGTATCATTTGCATGAAAATATGGAAAAAGTGTTTGCCAGTGCAAATATTTAAACCCTGGTCTCTCCAATTGCAAGGTGAGTGCTTAATAACATTGAAACTCTTTCCTAAGCATTATCTACTCTGTCCCATAACAGCCCACTCCAATTTTCTCTTCATTTCCACTGCTGCCAACTGCATTCATGTCTTACCATGTGTGCTTGAATGATTTAAGGTTATCATGTGCCTATTGGCCTCCTCCAATTCATCTTATTATTATTATGAAATAATAATATTCCCTAAACACATCACTAATAGTATCACTACCCTGTTCAAATCCATCATTTGCCCCTCACTGTCCAGTAAATTATGTAGAAAAAACCAAAAAGATAGAAAATATAAGGAAATAGATGATAAGAAAGATTCCAGGATATCAGCACCAACAAAAGGACTCCAGAAGTATAGTGAAGAGAAAAGGGAGGAATTTTTTCAAACAAAAAGTACCTGTAATCTTAAATTATGGCTTAAATTATTCCTTCTTTTTTACAAGAAATCTTCAAATATAGGAGATAGCATTCATGTGTCTTATAATTAGGACAAACATATATTCTGCTTTGCTTAGCACTGTCCTGGTTGACCTGGTTATCCTAGCATAATTAGTAAGAGTGCTTCTTTTTATTCTCTCAAATGTCGCAGTTTGTCCTAAAATTTATATAGTCACCCTTCATCAAACCTTGTATTTTTGAAACCAAAATCCTTGTAACCTTTAATTATGTGAAACTATTATATTTAAGTCTTAACAAATCCAACCCTAGTAAAAATTAAGGGGAAAGGTTATACTAAATTAAAGAACATCCTCAAGGTATTCAGAGGAAAAAAAATGGACACACTGAAAAATAATGAGACTAAGACAGGCATCAGAATCTCATTAGTAAAATTGAACACTGGAAAACAGAGCTAGGTGTTCACAATTTCTATGGAAATTTGTGTTGAGCTTAGAATTGTATTTCATTAACCAGCGTGAGAACAGAATAAAAGCATTTTCAGAAGTGTCAGAAGACAAAGTTTTCTGCTATGTACTACTTTTTAAGGGGTTACTTAAGGATTTTTTCCAAAACATTGAGTGTATCAAGGATTACATATGCGATCCCAGAACTGTGGATCCACAGGAGAGAGAGAGAGGCCTTCAGGCGTCATCTGGGTGACAGGAGAGAGAACAAGCATCACAGTTTAGAACGCAGGGGACAAAACTTTGAAAGACTTCAGGATTAGACAGGGGAGTCAGTAGAATGAACAATAAGGTTGATGGTTCAGAAAACCGTGGGAATAGGCTGTATCTTAGCCAAGAAAAGATGGCACAGAAAGCAGAAATAAAAATGTGTAGTTTGAAGTTTTAGTGATGATCACCGGAAGAACCGAGAATAATATTGGGAAAAAGGAGGGTGAGGAGAGATGCAGTGTTGTGTGAACGAGGTAAATCTCACCTATCAAAGCAGAACATAATAGATTGGGTCAAAAGTGTAAAACTCGACATATTTAAAAATCAACAAGAAGTGTAAGCAAATTATTCACAGGTATAAGGGTAAAGACTACAGTAACTAAATCAGGTTAATGATAAAGTAGTTGGTCCTGGAAAGTTATAATTAAAAATTAAAGGTCGGAAGATCTCGGGCAGAAACCGTTGCTCATTCTAGACTTTTCTAAGTTATGTAAATATTTCCTTGATCAATAAATAAACAAGCAAACAAAACTACGGATGATAAGAGAGACTATTAAACACTGCCTTTGCTAATGTGTGATGTAGCTTTGTTTTCTGTTTCTTTCATCAAAATGCAACCACATGGCCCAGAAACAATATCTACTTTCAGCAGAGGAAAAATTAGCTACATTAATATTTGTTCATACATGCTTCCATTCATCTGACAAATGTATGTGGGGCATCTGCCACTCTACTATATGAGATTTAAAATGTAAAACAAACAAAAAAACAAAAGCAAATCCACTTTTTTTAATTTCAAATATTTTACACTAATGATATTAGGCAATGAAATAGATAACAGAGAGCATGATTGATGAATGTTACTAGTGTATTAGTCAGAGGATACTAAGGGAACAGAAAAAACATGAAACTAAATTCAGGATGATGTACTACTTTTATGGAAGTGACAATTACATTGACTCAAATATCACAGTGATATTAAAAAACTAAATATCAGTTTCCCTGAGTGTGCTGCAATAATGAAAATCCAACATTATGCACATATATACATGTCTATTGAATGTGATCCAGTGAGTAAACACAACTTTTTCCTTATATTGTAAAATAAACAAGTCTACTGTTTAATTCACTTAGTGTTCAGGTTAAGAATGCTCTAGGGCTTCCCTGGTGGCGCAGTGGTTGAGGGTCCGCCTGCCGATGCAGGGGACACGGGTTCGTGCCCCAGTCCGGGAGGATCCCACATGCCGCGGAGTGGCTGGGCCGGTGAGCCATGGCCGGTGAGCCTGCGCGTCCAGAGCCTGTGCTCCGCAACGGGAGAGGCCACAACAGTGAGAGGTCTGCGTACAGCAAAAAAAAAAAAAAGAATGCTGTAAATCTTCAGAAACTAAAATTGACTGAATATATTTTAGTTTTCTAACATGGTACTTTAAAGAAGTGAATTATACTAGAAAGAGGATAAAGAAGACTTAGATCTATGGAAACAGTCATTGGTAGCAGAGAAGAAATAAAAAAGGACATGCCCAGTAAAAGGAGAGGTGAGAGTGAATTTGAGCCAAGGTAATAACAGAACCTTTGAGGAGGGATGTAAAAACAAAACAAAAAACTTCCCCTGTTTAGGTGACAGAAACACTATTCAGCCGCTGCTGCTACACGGACTCTGAGTAATATTCTGGGCCAGGTAGGTGGAGCTGTGTGGACGTTGGATCCTGGACAGAAGAGGGGGCAGGCGTGGGCACTGAGAATGTTTCTCATGACGACAAGCAGGCAGGATGGTAGGCGAGGATGCAATATCAACGGGATTAGTGGAAACTTTAACAGTGCAGAGTTGAGTGACAGTCAGTGCCAGCTCCTCTCTTGTGAGGGGGTGAACAAGACTACTAGGCACGGAGGTTAAAAGCAGAGGAAGATTCAAGAAACATGTTGAAGGACGAAGGAGCAAAGATTGTGGCTGGCGAAGGCTGACTGGGAGTGAAGGAAGCTGGAGGGATTAAGAGGATACAGAGCTTTCCACCTGAGTGGCACTGAAATGATGTTGCCGTTTTGTAAATAAGTTCATTTGTATCTTTTTTTTTAGATTCCACATATAAGTGATATCATATGATATTTGACATTCTCTGTCTGACTTACTTCACTTAGTATGATAAGCTCTAGGTCCATCTATGTTGCTGCAAATGGCATGATTTCATTCTTTTTTATAGCTGAGTAATATTCCATAGTATATATATACCACATCTTCTTTATCCGTTCATCTATAATGGAAAAGGATATGAAAAAGAATATATACACATATATGGATAACTGAATCACTGTGCTGTACACCTGAAACTAACACAACATTGTAAATCAACTATACTTCAATTAAAAAAATGATGTTATAACAGAAATAGGGAAGCAAGAACAGGGAACTCATTTAAAAGAAACAAAAGAGGAATAGAAAGTGGAGTAAATGTTAAAACCAATCAACATACCATTAAATCATTTTAGGCTTAAGAAATTGCTCAACTAAAACAAGTGCTCCAAATACAAGAAAACTTTCTCAGTACTCTATTTTATTTTTCTTAACTTAAAGACAAAAATTAAATTTTAAAGATACTCTATTAACGTAAGACATTATATGAGAATATATTCATATGTGAGAATATTTACCTCATAATTCTCTGCTACCTGTCCTAATATTTTTAAAAGTTTAATTGTAAGTACTTTCTAAACAAGAAATTAGGTAATTTTCCCTAGTATTACATCTCCGGCTGATGAAACTTGCTTCACTTTGATGTTTTTCCAGGATGAGTTTTCCTTTTCTCTGGTGACATCTGAATCATTGAAAGACTGCATCTTGACTATAAAATTAACAGTATGTTGGTAGGCATCTAAATCTTTTCAGATGTGATAGATAATTCATGTTTATTTCCCTTCTCTGTTGTGGAAGTGAGCCTGGTTATTTACAGCTTATTCAAGGAAGAAGTATGACAAATGTGTTGTTGCTAAAATTTTGTTGCTAAGAAAAGCAAGAGATCGTTAATCTCGTCTCACTCCCCACTCCCCCATGGTAACTCACTTGAGCATAGGACAGAAAGAACTACCACTGTGGTACTTTTTAAATTTCAAAAGGCTTGATGTAATCTTTTCTTTTCTCTTTATTAAGTTGTGAATTTCTTCAAAATGCAGAACATGCACACACAATATGTCAAAGACAGTGTTAGAAAAATCCAAAAAAACTACCAAATCTCTTTATTTCTAGATAAAAATAGGCATTTCTGCTAAATAGTCAATCTAAATTTTGAGAGCAAAGCAAAAGCTTCAGGATAAGACTTGCATATAAACTGAAGTAAACATAATTTTGACTTGCACTTATAAAATCTTACCGTTGAGCAGGGTAAATATGAAAAAAGATAAATACAAGAAAATATATAAATGTTACCGTTATTAATGAACAAAAAGGATATTGAGCAGGCAGCAAGGTCATTTTTAGTAATGAACAATTGAAATGTAAGAGTTAATGTGAAACGTGCTTATTAATATGCTAGTCCATGAAAACCCAAGTTCAAGGGAAATAACTGAACTGACCTTTTCTTTAACTTGAGTGAGAGAATAGGAAAACATTGCAATTCAACACAAACATCTAATTGTTCCAGCATAAAAAAGGAGACCTTTTTATTATATAATTCATTTCTCTCCTCCTGCGTTCATTTGTTTTCTTCTCCTTAACATATATAAAAACAACCATACGGGCCTTGGTGTTTTTATAATCCTTATATAATAAATATCTTTTTACTGAATTGTAAATCAAATAGGCTTTTGTAAAATCACCTGTCCACTCAGGATTTTTTAATGATTGTTTTGTGTTCTCATACTAAACTACTATAAATTGTGTATGAGTGATTGTATTACAGAAATGTTCACACACACACACACACACACACACACACACACACACACTCCCATGACTAGAGAGAGAATAGCCAGTGTTCCCCTTTGTTACCATCTCTGAACTGTAGCAATTGCTACAGTCAAACCAATACTGTGTTGATCCATTATTGTTTGAAAATTTTAAAGCAAATTCAAGAAAACAACTCATTTTACACTTAAGTAGCCCAATATGTACTTCTCATGAGATATTATTCTTTTTTAATATAACCGTAATGGTATTCTTACCCATTAAAAAAATTCTTCAATATAAACTATTATCCAGTCCATGTTCAAATTCTCCCATGTATCAAAAATATTATTTTTGCACTTGGTTTATTTGAATCCTTAAACGTTTTCTGATATCTGCCTCTGTTACTATAGGGTATGTGAATTATACATATGACTATTAATGTACATAAATCTATATATTTCTAGTGCAAATATTTGTACAAGCTTTTGCAAACGACACGATTTCAGCATCATATACATTGGAGTTTTAAATTTTATTGAAAGATATGGGTGAATATGTGTTTGTAGTTTAAGTATATAATTTTTACTCTAATCATAACTATTAGGCTAGATTTTATGCTATAACCTAAGACGTACATAGCATGAGATTGATAGCTCAAAGTGTAGTTTTCAAAATTAATTAAAACATTCCACAAATATTTACTGAACACATGCACTAAGAACCTATTACTATGCTCCATTTGTATACAAGAGAAAAATCAAAAAGAGAGAATTTCGTTGATTTTTTTTTTATGCTAGGACCATGTGAAGAATCTATTAAATATTGTATGGAAGGGAAAGCTGTATTTGATAACTAGAGACAACTAACGAGCTGAAGATGCTGGAATCTTGAGGAAACATCATTGGCTGGAAACAGCTTTGCCAAAGTAGGTGGCAGTTTTATTTGGTTTTCATGGCAGCAGCTTTCAAAGACTAACATGAAAGTAAGTCAACGTAAGATCTGTTTAGGGGAGAGTAAATGAAAAAGGCTAGTAAATATTAAGCATTTATTTGGAGAGCTGATTTAAAGTGAGAAAATTGTGGGATGATAGAAGTTCTTTAATTCAAAATTAAGGTATATCGATTATGTGACAGTGAAGGGAACAATTCACTTTAGGTGTTTTAGGCAGAAAGGTGATGTAGGGCATTTCACGATTCATGATTGTACCCATGATCTCTTTAGCTGACACTCGCATGGTTTCAAAAAATGGCTGATGTAAATCCATAGCATGTTACCTATTCTATTTTATTTTGAGATTTTTTTTTTAAAGGAGGAGTCCTTTTGAGCCCCCACATGGCTTAGAAATACTGCTCAAGTCTGGGTATACTCTGAGAGGACTTCTTTCTTACCTCCACATAAGGGCTCCTCATGTCCAAACTTCCAATCTTGTTTCTCTCAAGCTTCTCACCATCTTGCGACCTGACTTGTCATTGATCATTAAAAGCCTATAAATATACCTCTGTCCATATAACTTTTCAAGCAAAGTAAAAACCTTGATTGGAAGTTCTACCTGCCAGGGTGATATTCCTCCCTACTGTTGTTTGGGGCTTCTCCTGGGTGGTAATTTTACCGTCCAATTCTGAAAAATAGCAGATTCTATTGCATAACTATCTATAAACCAGACATGAATATTATTTTTTTGGACAACCATCATATGAAACAGCACTAGAGGTTATAAGTGGAAATAGGTCTATCGCAAGTATGAGCAGCCAGTGCATCTCTCCTGTGCTGTTACACTGCTGTCAGGACCTGCTGTCTACCACTTTTGAAATATACCACCTTCATTTCATGATGGAATTGTGCTGCATTCACAGAGCTGTAGGACTTGACAGATAAGATAATATCCACATTCTTTTGGGCTGGTCAGTTCACTCATCAGTTGGTGTCCTACGGTCAAGTCATTCTTGTTGGACTCAGCAAGGAGCTGTGTCTCAAAACTTGAATAATTATCGCTAGAGAGAACATTGCTTTTGACAAAACACTGCATGGTATTTCTTCTCCTGAGCATATCACAGGCACTGTTATTCTTACAAACCTACCACGGATAGTCTGAACTCTATTATATCTGCTGAGAAGTGAAACTGAAGTTCAAGTGGCAGTGCAGCCTCTCCTGCAGTAGGAAAAAGGCAGCATTCTTTTGTCCCGGGAACCACGTGAAGCAGGCAGCCTGACAGGTTCTTCAGTAGATAAAGAGGGGGCAACACAACCAATATGGTAAATGTCTCACCAAAAGCCTCTAAAAAGGACCAGCAAATGACGTGCTATTTCCTATTGGTAGTCAGCACAGGAGACAGAACCTCATCTTTAACTTCTGAGAGAATAGCCTGATGTAGGACCTCCAGAAAATTCACTGAGATGACAAGCCCCTCAATGCTTCTGAGGTTAATTCCCTATTTTCTGGCATTCATATTTCTTACTAAGATAGGTGGATAACCTGCTACTTCCTGCATCACTGAAGCTTCTGAACAAACTGCAGTCAACACTGTGAAACATTGTGATGATTGTGGGATGGTCAACATTTTTCAGAAACAATGTAGTAATAAATTTAGAATTTTGACTTACCCTAAGAAACAACAGTGAAGGTTTATATCCATAACCTGTTAAAGTAACCATGATGACCTTTCCTCTTTTACAGGGCTGCATTGGCATATGCCATTTCTGAATGTTATCTGTAGTACATCGTCATGGTAATAGCCCCCGGTGAGTCACACCTCCTATATCCACACCCTTCTTTTATACCCTTCCAGATTGACCCTGGGCTTGATTATGAGCCCGCCTTGTCTGGCCATTGGTATATTAGCATATATGACAAGCAGAGACTTGAAAATCCCCTGAGCTTTAGGTCTCGCCCTCTTATTTCTAGAAACTTTTCCAGGACCATGTTAAAAAATGAGGTTAGGGCTTCCCTGGTGGCACAGTGGTTGGGAGTGCGCCTGCCAATGCGGGGGACGCGGGTTCGTGCCCCGGTCCAGGAAGATCCCACATGCCGCGGAGCGGCTGGGCCCGTGAGCCATGGCCGCTGAGCCTGCGCGTCCGGAGCCCGTGCTCCGCAACGGGAGAGGCCACAGCAGTGAGAGGCCCGCGTACCGCAAAAAAAAAAAAAAAAAAAAAAAGAAATGAGGTTAGGCTCTTATGAGATGAGAGCATATGGAAAAACGTGCCAGTACTTCCAGCCAGCCCACCATTCCAGTGAAAGCCCAAAGCCATGAAGAGCCCAGCCAGTACCATGTGAAAGAGAGGAAGCAACTCAACTGAACACAGTCCAAAGTGTTAACCTTCAGAGCTATAATTAAGTGAATGATTATTTAAGGTTCCTGAATTTGGGGGTGGTTTATTAGGGAGAATTCGATAATCAGTAGGGAAGTTGGTGGCTGGAATTGCGACTATAACAAAAATATAAAGCATATGGTAGATTCTGTGAGACTGGGTGGGAGGTGCATTCTGGGGAGGCACAAGGAAATGGTTGGTGAAGGTGGCAGATAAAGAGCCTATACTGAAAAAGCAATGAGGGAACAGCTACTGGAGACTGGAAGATGATGACTCATGTACTTTAAAAACAATTGTCCACCCACCGAAGTACAGGCAACTGATCTTTGACAAAGGAACAAAAGCAACGCAGTGGAGCCAATGAAGCAAAGAAAGTTTTTTCAATAAATGATGCTGAGATAACTGGACATCCCCATGCAAAAAAAGAAACTAGACACAGGTCTTATAGTCTTCACAAAAGTTAACTGAAAATGGATCATAGACATAAATAAAAATGCAAAACTCTAAAACTTACAGAAGATAACATAGGAGAAAACTTTGACGTATAACGATGACCTTTTAGTTTTAACACCAAAGGCACTATCCATGAAAGAAATAATGGATAAGCTAGACTTCATTAAAATTAAAAGCTTCTGCTCCGTAAAAGGTAATGTCAAGAGAATGAGAAGACAAGTAACAGACTGGGAGAAGATACTTGCAAAAGACACATCTGATGAAGGACTGAAATCCCAAATATACAAAGAACTCTTGTGTCGATAATTCAACTATAAGAAAACAACCGATTAAAATATGGTCCAAAGACATCTCACTAAAGAATATATACAGATACTGAATAAGCATATGAAAAAATCCACATCATATGTCATAAAGATTAGGAAAATGCAAAATAGGTCAACAGTGAGATACCATGGCACACCTATTAGAATAGCCAAAATCTGGAGCACAGGCAACACCAAATGTTGGCAAGGATGTTGAACAATAGGAACTTTCATTCACAATTGTGGGAACTTAAAATGGTACAGCCAGTTTGGTGGTTTATTATAAAACTAAACATGCTTTTATCATATAATCCAGAAATTGTACTTGGTATTTATCCAAAGGAATTCAAAACTTATATCCACATGAAAACAAATGCACAAGGATGTTTATAGCAGCTTTATTCAAAATTGCCAAAACTTAGAAGATGTACTTCAGAAAGTGAATGGTTAAGTAAACTGTGGTCCATCCAGACAATGGAATATTATTCAGCACTAAAAAGAAATGAGCTCTCAAGCCATGAAAAGACACAGAGGAACCTTAAATACCTATTACTAAGTGAAAGGAGCTGCAAAGGCTACATACTGTATGATTCCAACTATATGACCTTCTGGAAAAGGCAAAACTATGGAAACAGTAAAACGGTCGGTAGTTGCCAAGGGTTGAGGGGAAGGATGAATAGGCAGAGCACAGAGGATTTTTTGTGCAGTGAGAATACACTGTGTGATGCTATAATGAGGGATACATGTCATTATAAATTGTCTAAACCCACAGAATGTACAACACCAAGAGTGAGCCATAAGGCAAACTATGGAATCTGGGTGGTTATGACATGTCAGTGAAAGTTCACTGATTGGTAACCAGGGTACCATCTGTTGGGGGAATGTTGATAATGCGGGGGAGGTCTATGCCCTTAGGGGGTCAGGGAGTATATGGGAAATCTCTGTACCTTTGCTTCAACTTTGCTGTGAACCTAAAGCTGCTCTAAAAAAATAAAATTTTAAAAAACATTGTCAAAAGTTGCCTGTGATAACTAGGATGATATAAATCACACCTAATCAATATATAGAGCTTGCTTTCCAGGGAGAACTTCTCTGAATTGCTTGGAGTCATACAGTAAAGTTCAGGGAGTCCAAAGTTTCCCATCGTCTTCCTAAGACACATATTATTTTTAGTTACCAATTCTGGCAAGGTTGAACTATGTTGAATCATATTTCTGAGGTTCAGGAATGATTCTTCTCTTATCCACGGAATTTCTCTCAAAGAGTTACGTTACTTTGCAAGTTGAAAAATATTTTGTCCTTGTTATTTTGCAGCTCATGGATTCCAATGGTTTCCCTCATTACTGCTGCCATTTTGGTAATTGGTCAATATGCACATGAAATTCTTCCTCTTATTCTCCCAACTGCTTCCTTTCTAGGTTATGTTGAGTTGTTTAAGTAATTTCAGAGATGCAGAAAATCCTTCAGAGATATTTTCTGATAAAATTTCATCCTTGGAATATTGCTTCTGAAATTCCATTATTCATCTTAGTGTTTTTCCTAAACATTGAAAATCTGAACTTCACTCTCCCTGTTTGCTCATGATAAGTTCTAAGGCACACATGTGTGTGTAATTGTCAAAGCTCAGTGAATACAGTTAATATTTGTTTATTTTATTGTATGTAAATGTTATATGAAAACTATCATTAAACTGTTGTAATGGCACGCATGCTGAAGTATTCAGAGGAAATCTACTGATGTCTGAGATTTGAAATGTAACAGAAAATACGATAGAGGAGTGGATGTATAGAGGTATGGATAAAGGATAGGTATGTGAGAAGCAAACGTTAAAATGTGATCGTAGAATCTGGTTGGTGGGAATAGGAAGTCTTCACTGTAACAATTTTCCCAATTTTTCTGTTTGAAAAGTTTCATAGTAAAATGTTAGGGGAAAAAGTTCCAAGACAGATGTATTATCCTCCAGAATGTATGGAAATTATTATTCTCTTACAGAAATTCTCTAAGTCTCTTTTCTTACTGAAAACTCTGAGTAGTGTTTTGAGACTTCATAAACTACTTAAATTGTTTCCTGAAAATGCTTCCTTGCTTTCACTGTTCGTGTTTGTTTTGTTTGGGTTGCTGTTTGAGCTGTGATTGGCTCAATAAAAGATTCTGATTCATTGTCATGTTCTCTAAAAATTCAATCAGAACCTTGTCATCATCAAAAGCATTACAAGTACATGCATCATTTTTGTTCTCCTGTGGCAGTTGCAACTTAGGTGATTATTTTATCTCCAGGGACTGGCAGCCTCAGTAAACAGAAAGCAACGTGGCAAATCATCTATTCAGAGTCAGAGGACCCTAAACAGAGGCGCACCTTGGTGGTTGCTAGCACAAAGCCCTGGAACCCACTGCCTAGATGGAGAACAGCCCTCAGAATCTTCCTTCCTGGGCAAGCAGCAGAAAAAAAGCCCTTATTTCAGCCTGCTTGCTTACCCAGGAAGAATACCTAGGATTTATGATAAGGTTCACAGTTCACATGGTTAATTACGACTGGACACAACTAGAATGCAGTTCTTCAGTTTCCTATACAATGACCATTATATGGATCCCATTGGGTATTTAGAGGTCCATATTTAGTTAGCCAGTATTCCTGTTCACTTGCTTGATTTCACATTCATTAAAAATAATAAAATTTCAATACAAAGGGAAGAAAGTTTATTTTGCTATAAAAGTTAGAAGTATAATTGAAAATTTAAAAAGAAGAAACTAACAAATGAAAAGGTCAGCCAACAAAGAAAATGCTAATGTATCTGTACTAACAACAAACACTTTTAAAACCACAAGGCAAATACACAGCCGGCCACCCACCCGCCGCTCCACAAAGTGACAGACATAGAGAATGGACTTGAGGACACGGGGAGGGGGAAGGGTAAGCTGGGACAAAGTGAGAGAGTGGCATGGACATATATACACTACCAAATGTAAAAGAGCTAGCTAGTGGGAAGCAGCCGCATAGCACAGGGAGATCAGCTCCATGCTTTGTGACCGCCTGGAGGGGTGGGATAGGGAGGGGGGGAGGGAGGGAGATGCGAGAGGGAGGAGATATGGGATATGTATAGCTGATCCACTTTGTTATACAGCAGAAACTAACACAACATTGTAAAGCAATTATAATCCAATAAAGATGTTAAAAAAAAAAAAGACAAACACATAGAAGACAAAATCAGGCAATTTTTTTAGCCACTTGGAAAATGGAAATTTTCCATTTTTTAATCGATATCAATGCATTCCTTCACAAAATTTGTAATAATTGCTATAACTGCTGTCACTTGAATTCTCGTTAATCTTAGTACCATTGCATAGTTTGGGACCAATCTTGGTTCTAGTCAAGGATTGTTTAACAAAACCTAGTTTGGTAGTTTATGGTTAAGGAGGGAACCTGAGAGCATCTGAATTGAAACTGCAAGGGCTGTTATCAGTACCCTAATCTCTTTGCAAGTTAGAAGTCAACTCATGCTGTCTCTCTATTGCTTTTTAGATCCTGTGGATTTCAGTATCCCTGCAGATGCAAATGGTGGCACATAATTTTCAAAGGTGGCGAACCACTGACAAATCTAAAGATAGTCACAAACACTTGTTGAGCACTAGTGCAAGGAACTCTTAAAAAGTGCTTTGTGTGCCTTAACTCAAGTGTAGTGTCATCATTTCCCTCTTGCAGATAAGAGATTTGGGGCTCACTACATTAGAAATTTTCCAAAAGTTTAAAATGCTACTGAGAATTAGAGCTGGGATTTAAACTCAACCAGGTTGGTTCCAAACTTATGTTTGTAATCATTTTACTGAAGGGTAAATTAGAGGTTCAGGAGTCTGGTCTGAGTGATTAATAAGTCAACTACCTCTCTATTCCTTGTGTTTAAATCTCCAGACCTAAGTTCCAGCGACAAGGTCACTATCTCAATACCATTCAGAGTGTGCCAGTTCCTTTCAAACTGCACAATCCAGTAACAGGAGCACTATAACACTTGCCCAAACAATTTATTGATGGTAATAATAATAATATTTACTGTTCATTGTGGGCCTCATATACATATTACATTTGCATTCCTGATCTCTTTTTTTTTAAATTGGAGTATAGCTGCTTTACACTGCTGTGTCAGTTTCTGCTGTACAGTAAAGTGAAGCAGCCATAGGTATACATATATCCACTCTTTTTGGATTTCCTTCTCATTTAGGTGACCACAGAGCACCGAGTAGCATTCCCTGTAATATACAACAGGTTCTCATTAGTTATCTATTTTATACATAGTAGTGTATATATGTCAATCCCAATCTCCCAGTTCATCCCAGCGCCCCCTTCCCCCTTGGTATCCATACGTTTGTTCTCTATGTCTGTGTCTGTATTTCTGCTTTGCAAATAAGATCATCTGTACCATTTTTCTAGATTCCACATATATGCGTTAATATACAATATTTGTTTTTCTCTTTCTGACTTCCTTCACTCTGTATCACAGTCTCTAGGTCCATCCATGTCTCTGCAAATGACACAACTTCATTCCTTTTTATGGCTGAGTAATATTCCATTGTATATATGTACCACATCTTCTTTATTGCGTTCATGATCTCTTGATTCTTACAGCAATGTTAAGAGCTACTTACTATTATTAACATATTTACAGATGAGGTAACTGAAGCTTATGAAAGTTTACTTACATGATCAAGATATACAGAAATTAAGTGTTTACAAATGTACCTGTAACATCCACAGAGATGTCTGGCAATTGCAAATGCCCAGTGAACAGGCAAAGGAAGTGAGGTCACATAGATTATAACTGGTTTAGTCAGTACACTGTGAATAAAATGTCCCCTCTCTACATTATGTCATAATTGCACTTTGGGGACGCTTTTCATTACCTTCTGCTTGAACCTCGATTGTTTGGCCTGCCCTCTGTGGTCTGCTTATTCCCTAGATCCCAGATGCCTCTCTTCTGACCCGTTATAGTCCCAGGGAGGGTTCATTCTCATTATGTGTTGATGAAATCGAAAATGAGGACTTGTTCTTTTCAAATAAGAGATTAAATATACATGTCAAGATATGAAAATAGAGAAGCGTGAATCAGGTTTGTCTTGGGTTTCCCAACCTTATTTCCCACTCAAATAATAGTTTTTTCACCACGCTTTAATAATGTAGAGGAAGTAAAACAACACCAACAACAATGAAACCTTTCCTGTATATCCTCTTAGGTTCAGTAACTGGAGCCTGCAAATCAAACTGATAAAAGACAGATTAATAGGAGAAAGGTTCATTTTGCATGCATACGGGGAGCCTCGCAAAAAAGAAGTGGAAACCACAAAAAAGTGGTTAGATCTAGAGGCTTATATATCATTTTAACAAAGGGCAATAAACTGTGAAGTAACTCAACAAAGGAAGGGAAGGTTGTGTTTCTAGGGCAGTAAATTGGGATAGATAAAATATATGGGGGAAACTAGTGCAAGATAAGGGTTATTTAGTAAGGTGTGTTATGCAGACTCAAGTTGATTCCTTTTTCAGTGATGAGAGTTGTCGTCAGTTGAGTCACCCTCCTCTTCCTGGTTCTGGGAAAAGTGACACCTTTGCAAAGGGGAATTTATGTCCTGCTTTTAGACTGAAAGGGTGAGGGCAGAAAGCTAATTTCTTTCAGCTTGAAACAATCCTTATGCCAAAGTGGAATATTTGGGGGCAGCAAATTCTGATTCCCTTCAATATCTAATTAATATTATGAAGCTTTTGACCTAAAACATGGCTACCGAGATTTCAGGCATATAAAATTAATATGCTAAGGGAATTATTTAAATTGCTAAGGCAATATTTTAAAAACATCTAATACCAACATATATTTATTTCTTTATTATATTGTCATGGTGAGTCACTCAGAAAATTACTATAAGAGGGCAGACTATGCTTTGAAAAAAAGTAACAGTGTGGGATTTAAGTAAAACTTCCCTAGCCAATAATTTCCTATACTGTCTTTTAAACAACTCAAATATTTTTAAGATAAAGATATTTAATTTAAATTAATGTCCAATTTAAATGTTAAAATTCGTGCGTTTGACAGACTCTAGCATACCTTGTAATTTTAGACAGAATTCTTAGAGGGCATTTTCTTTTTATAATTGATACTTTCCTCATTTAGTATATTATGTAGTCACATAATGAGTTTGAAAACTCATGAACAAATTACAGATGAAAGCAATGCATCTCTTGGGATTACAGTTTTAATACCAAGCCTAGTTATATATCTACCAGGTAATAAAAATTATTTAAAAGGGAGTATTATTTACATTATATAAAGAGTACCTAGTCCCCAAAAGGAAAATTTTACTTTATAATATTATAAAACAATAATATTAGATATGTTTAAGTATTCCTGCAGAAAGATTGCAAACCTTCAAACTTAAAAATACAGATATTGACTACTTTTTGCCCACTATTTCTCTTTTACAGCCTTACCATGTTTGTTACAGTGATATTTCTCAACAGCTATCTGCTAGAAAGATTTTCTCTTGGGTTATAGAGAAAATAACCTGTTTTCCTGTTGTATTCTAATTAGAGACCTTTAAGCTTTAAGATGAATATTTGCAACTAAGAACAAATCAGAGTAAAACTATTCAGTGCCCCTGGGAATCCCACAGCATCTGTTCTATAGTACTTATTCCACTTCTTTGGTTTTCCCACATCCCCCCAAAAAGTATGTTGAGATATCAACATTCATAGTCATCATTTATAATAACCATATGAGAATATTCTGAGTACTTTCTCAGATTTATATGTTTTCTTCACATTATGATTATGCTTTAATTTTCAGTTAAAATGATAAAATTCTTATCTTTTGAAATAGTTTTTGTTTTATTTTATTATATACTTCATACAAGATATATGCATATATCTTATAAATGTACACACATACATGTGTTATATATGTAGTATATTATCCGTTTGAATGTTGGCATCACCAGTTAGGCAACTTCACATTTATTCTTTTCAGTCTCAGATACAATATATCCTTTGCATGCTTAAAACTTTTAATTATAGATGGCATCCATAAAGGGCATTTTTGTTATTTTTGCCTGAATTATATAGTACACAGTAACAATAATTATCAGGCATAAGTGTGCTTATATCACCTAGTCATTCTCCTTTTTTGGAATCTAGAGTGACTCCTAATCACTTCTGAAAACCTTAATTCATGACTTCACTATTCCTTCTTAGTCACCTTCCTTTTACCTTAGTTGCCCTAAGAGTTCAACGTACTTCAGCATTGCGTTTCAAGCTAAGAAACTCTGTGTCCTTTACTACAATCCGAACATGACCAGTATTATTTTTCCTAAGTGGACAACTTTGTTTTAAATAATCTCCCTGTCCCTCTTTGAAAAGTCCATGTGTCATCTCCTGTGTATTCCAATTTTTGTTTCCTAAATTGCATCACACTTAAATCTACGTGCTAATCCAGTGGTTTACGTGTGTGTTCACGTGTCTGCATTTTGTGTTTTCTTTTAGGCTTACTTCTAGATGGCAAGGTCCTGAGTAGAGAGATGCATCATCTCAGTCTGCAGAAATTCCTGGAAGAATGAACACTCAGAAGGAGGTTTATACTGATCATACTACTTGATGAGTTTTCTTACTCAACTAAAGGCTCCCATGAAAGCACATGAAGATACCTTCACGTCTTCAGGTAACTATTATACAGTATAGTCTAAAAATAAAATAAAGAGCTTAAATTTAAAGTAAATTTAAAGTAAAGTAAATTTACTTTAAATTTAAAGTAAAAAGTAAAGTAAATTTAAAGTAAACACACTTTGTGTGACATGCTGGAATTTATAAAGAGATCTTGCTGCAAATCCTAATGTAAGGAATTTATGATTTAGTTGTAAAGCCACAGCTAACACGTGTGTAAGACGGCTCCCAGTACTGGACTGTATTCTATCTGCCCAAAGTGAAATAAGTATTATGAGAATGACTGAAGAAAAGAAAGGGGAGCTGGGTCTTCTGCTAGGTCATGCATTTTCCATTTAAATCCCTCTTCAAATATTGTCTCATAAAAATATATGTAAATTAAAACTTCTATCTTCTCCAGGAAATATGAACTAGTCATATTGCTTTCAAATCCTTTTTCCTGATAAAGTAAATATCTTCTACTGTTAAGATTAGCTTGACAGTTTCTGAGAGATAAAACTATTACCATGAATTATATGGCAGCCTCGAAACATGCTAAATTAACCTGTGCTAATTCATATTTAGACATGGAAGAATCTGAGGATTTCAGAACTTTCTCGAGGGTATAGCTAAGTAGATTTAAAAGAAATAAAAACTGGCATGAATTAGGAATATACCAAAAAGCAGTTCAGTGTAGTGATGAAATATAGTAATTCAGGATTACCTTAATGCCTCAGTGACAATAGTGAATGCCTAACTGCTGTGAAATTATTAACCTTTTGTACAATAAGTTTTGATGTTTGAATCATAGCTAAGATTAATATGTAGTCTGGTCCAAAGCACACAATTTTTTATATGTCTGCAACCTCAATATGCCTGGTGTAAGAAGAACATCTATAAAGGAATAATCAAAGATATGCTGGCAATCTAAACACTAAATTATGTCAGATTTTTTTCCTTTTCTAAAGTAAATGTTTAAATAATATACTCTTAATGCCTTTCACTGCAAGTAAACTTGCCTAGAATTTGTAGATTTAGAGATATCAAATTAATGAAAACTTGAATTTATCCTCGAATCCAATTCCTTTCCTTCATTTTGTAAGTATAAATAACCGCAGGTAGATGTTGAGGTGTGAAAGTGGGGTACCCTTGGACTTGCACACCCCACCCTTCTTATTTCCCTTCTCTGTTCCAAACCCTCTGAACTGAGGGATTCAGATATTTGAAAAACCGAGTCTCCCCGTATCAGTGTTCTGTCTCCTGTAACTGTCCTGTGGTTGTATTTGTGGCTGCCAGGGGCATTTCCAGATTGCCCTACCTTTTTCTTCTTATTTTCCTGCCACTCTCTCATCCTTCTCTTATTCAAGGTCAGTAAAAGCCAGGTAGATCAGCAGTGAAAGAAGACAGCTTTTTAATATACATTTAAATGTCTAACCTGAGTGGTTGGCATAGACGGGATTGTTCCAGACCTGTCCTGGAAAGCTTTTCTCTCTCCACTCTTGTGTCCGTAATATCGTCCTGTAACCTCCCTCTCAGTTGCCCTTCAGGAATTACTGAGACATCACCCCCTGTCTTAGTATCTGCAGGGACATCTGAAAATGTCACATGCAGACCACCTCCAATTATGAAACTCAAATTCCTTTTGTTAGAGGCTCTCCTTGGGAGGCCCTAATCCTGTCACCTTGCTCTTTGGGGCTCTCTTCTTTGTTTTTTCTCTGTAACAGCACTTTTACAAGGGTCAGGAAGGCGATGATCTATAAAATGTCTTTCATCTTTCCCTGCTCTGTTGTGCTAATTTGGCACTTTCTCCTCTTTTATAATAGAGTACTGAGGTCCTGTTTTTCAATTAGAATTTTCTGATTAATTCTTCGTGATTTAGAGCATCTTTATCTCTTCAAGGAATCAGATTCAGTTAACCTAGAGTAACCTCAATTTTGTACATGACATAAGAAATCTTTCTTTACTTCTACCTTTTTCATACAGTCATGCTTAGACGATTTTTTCTGGTAACCTTAGAGGAACTTAAAAGGAAGATTTAGGTAAAATATTGTAAGAGCAGAAAGCTAATTGGAATCTCAGTTAAAAAATTTATTGCCATATCCTACAACAATAAAGAGGTCAAACAAATCTCCACTATTTTGCCAGCAATACATTTGCGTTAGAAAAATCAATGGAAGGTAATATAAGAAATCAATTTAGAAAGGTTAAATTGATTTGTTAACCCTTGTATTACCATTAGGGCCGGTGCTACTGATGGAAATAAAACTGGTTTTGACATAATAGGTCTTATTCCTGCTTTGTACTGAATGGTCTCTGAGAGTCCTCTATAATAATTACGGGTATGCATGCAGTAAGCGATGAAAACAGTTTTTCTGAACCTTTTATGGAACTAGAGGCATGGGGTTTAGAGATTGCCCATTGAAGGTATGTGTATGTGTGTGTATGTATTTCTTATTTTCAACATTTTGTAAACATACCTGATGTATTTTCAGCCAGAGACCAGTGAAACACCTGCCACACATTTCTCTTTCCTCTGTTCATCCATTTTTGGGCACCAGTATTTGGAAGAACACAGGCTCCACTTGAAATAATCCAGGTTGGTTGGTTTGCCAGGACAATTCCACAGTAAAAGGGGAAAATCGTTTGTAGGCACGCTGCTTAAGAACTCACTTGACAGTCCTTTTTCCACTTTGCTCAATATCTCCTTGCAAAATATTTCTCATTATTAGTTTTCAACATTTCCTCTAGTACTTTATTAAAAAATATGCCTGCTAACACCCCAGTGATCACCATAATTTGAGCAATTCTGTCATGAGTAGGATTTCCCTCTAAGAAGTTTGTTAATCTTGACCATATCCCCTCACAGGTCTTTTGATGTTCTTTTACCAGCAGAAATCCTTTTTTTTTTCCTATTATCTGTAATGATTTAGAAATTTATACATGTGATAATGGAGGCATTTAATTGAGTGTGTATTTTTCCTGGAGCCAAATTTAAATGTTTTTCTGGGACATCTGTTTCCATAGGCATTCTGTTACTTGAGGGTTTACATCAGACTCCCCCAGAATATTTTCTTATCCTGGGCACATTCATCTACCACAGGGGCTAGCAAGCTAGTTCTGAAAAGGGCTTCTGTGTTTGCTTTCTCGCTGCTGCAGTAACAAATTACTGCTAACTTAGTGGTTTAAAACAACACACATTTCTTTTTCTGCTACAGTCCTGGTAGACAAAAGTCTAAATTGAGTCTAACAGAGCTGACCTCAGGGAGTCATCAGGGCTGGTCCTCTGGAGACCCTGAGGGGAGAGTTCATCCACTTGCCTTTTTCAGCTGCTAGAGGCCACATGGACACTATGGTCTCCTGCTTTCATCTTCAGATGTCCTGTAGTCTCTCATCTCCTGCTTCCCTCTCATCAGGACCCTTGTGATTACTTGGGACCCACCTGGATACCCCCAGATACTCTCTCCATTTTAACATCCTTAATCACATCTGCAATGTCCCTTTTGCCATATAAGGTTCTGGGGATTAGGATATGGACATTTTGGGGAATGGGGGTGGTGGGGTATTAATCAGCCTAACACAGCCAGATCGTAAATGCTTAAGGCTTTGCAGGCCACAGTCTTTATCACATATTCTTCTTTGTTTTATTTGTTTACTTGTTTGTAACCCTTTAAAAATCTTAAAACCATACTTAACTCATGGGCCATATAAAAATACATTACAGGCCAAATCTGGCCTAAGGGCATTAGTTTACTGGCCACTGGTCTACACAAGTCTGGTTTTTATTTAATTCTGTTTATGGATGTACAAATCCTTTGTTACACCACATAACCGTACTGGAGATATTAACATCTTATCTGCCACACCATACAGCGTGTATTTAAGGAGTCTTTTTCTTTCCAACATACCACACAGTCTCAGTGATGACAATGGTGACTAGAATTGATATTATTTTGTCAGTTCTGGATTCCATCTGCTTTGCAAATATAACTACATTGTAAAACAAGTTTTTACAATTGACAGCTTTCAGTCGTCATTATGTTATAACACCATCTGCATCCCCTAATATTTCTAAGAGGTGTTTTTCCTTTATTTGTCCATTCCCAGCCAATTGTACCATTAGTGAGATAAATTTTACTTTCATCCGGAAGACAATGCAAACCACACTGTCCAGTGACAACCTGCCCTAAGTTGGGTTTACCTTAGATTTCCCATTGTTGGTCTTCCTTAGCCTGACTCTCCAGGACTCCAGTCACTTCAGATACACTCCATCCTGCTCTCAGCATTGTTGGCAGAGGGGAGGTTCCCACAGAGTCATCATCCTGTTAATTCATCCAATTAGATATTCATTGTCCCTCCAGACCAACTTTCTAAATGTGGCCTGCTTCCTGGAAGAGAACTTCCTCTGTGTCATTATGAGAATTTCCAAGTCCATTACATCATGATGAAAAACGTAAAATAACTGATCATACCCTAAGAGCGGTTCCTAACACCCCTGGGTCACAGTGGGTCCAGTGCTAATCAAGCTATCCCATATGCCACTGCTTTACACACTAACGAATCTCGTACCGTTTGAAAAAGTGCCCTGCACCAAACAAACATTGTGTGTCCCATGAGACTGTCATCTGGGGCTCTTCTAACCCCGTAACAGCTCTAGCTGGGAAGGCCATTAGTCTTCCCATTCCAGTGGAATGGAGGTGACCTAACCATAATTTTAGCCACCAAATCACACCCACATCCGTCTTTTTGGTGACTGTCTACAGTCCATTTCCACTGTCTTTAAGTAAATTCTATGTTTCCTTCACAGACCAGTGGTGACACAGTGACCAGGCAGCTACATTCTGCTTTTCATCACATTAAGGCTGCTATCTTAGCAGTTCCATGTTCAAGCTTTATTTATGGTCACCCGGAGTGCAGAATCTCTGTTGTTCAGCCTTCTGCTCTGTCCAGTGTGTTGGTACTATTTCCCCCATCTAATCTGACAATCAACCAGACAGATTCATGTGGCTGATGCACTGGGAACCAGCTGTATTTGACTCCTGTAAGTTGCATCACCCGAGGGCACCTTCTCACTCCTTTGCTCAAGATTATTGAGATGAACCCTTTAGGTGGAAGTTGTAATTCAGCAATAGTCTATTTTTTCTTCGCCAGAGAGGACATCTCCCAGAAGTTTTTCCCAACATTGGTCGTTAGCACCAGATCTGAGACAGGTAGGAGTGTTGTTCTAGTCCTTCATACACTTGGGGGAAGTGGGATGGTTTGCCCATCCTCAACTGTAATAGAATTCTAAGAGCCTCTTCCCTATGCTGTGATCTCCTGCTTTTTCCATTTACTACCTCTTTTAACCTCCCCTTCTCTGTGGTTGAGCTTTACAGATCAGCAGAAATACTACTTACCCACAAAGATGATAATAACAGCAGACTAGCTCGCACTTCTCCTGAGCCCCACTTCAAGGCAGATATTATAAGTTCAGACAGGAGAGGAATCAAGATTTTCCTTCCCCCTGAGGAGTGGAGATGCATTCAGAGCTTGTTAAATTTACCTACAGAGGAAGAAGTTAGACCCACCCCTAAAGAATCTCAAACCCAAAAAGTCACCACTGGGTGGCCTGTGTCAGTTTGGGACAAAGGCTCCTGTCTGCACACGTGGTCTGCTATTACCTGAGCAGATAGGTCATAAGTACCTCCTAGGAGTGCCTGTGCCGTTTACCCTCGTAAAACGTTCAGTTGTTTCTGCTCAGACCACATGCAAATTCAGGCCTCTTCATCTTGATTTTGGGAAGGGGCACAATAAAATCCCTAGATGAGAATGATAATTTTACCAAAAACAAACAGACTCGCTAGTCTCTGAAGTTCTTTATTAGCAGGCCCTTGAGAAATAATGATTAACTTCTCATGATTAGATTGTTATGTTTCGTTGCTCTGGCCCTTTTAACTTCTGGGAATATTACAGAATCACTTGGTCCATGAATTTCATCAGGGTTTATGCACGAGACACCATTCGTCACTAAGGTGTCACGCCAGTGGTCCTTACCCCCTCCCCCCAAAACACTTCTTCTGAGAAGCAGTTACCATGATATCGTTAATGTCCTATACTGACTTGTCCTCAAGGGTTTTCAGTTCTAACTGAAAGATTATGCCAACATACCATGACATTTAGATATACTTTTGTCACCCAGTAAATGTATACTGGGACTTCCATTCCATAAGAATACAACTTTTGCCTGCCTGACCTCCAAAACTGGAATCACGCAGAAGAGGAACCCAGGTCTGTAATGTAATACGAGCTCACCTTCAGCCGTTGTTCTTCCTAAGTCGTCTTCATCGCCATTGTTACAGTGGAGAATTCAGAGGAAACACCTTGGCGTCTCAGCCATTATGCCTTCAAAGTCTGAAAGGCAGTCTTGCTTCCAGTATCAGCCTGATATAACTCCAAGGATCAGAACATCAAATCAGAGTTACACAAATTATAAGATCTTTTCCAACATCAAGCTCTCTTAAGAATTTCTAGGGTACTAGTAATGGAGATGCCCATATGAAGCAGCTTAGCTCCCAAGTTTTTCTTTCATATCATGCATTTTCTAAGCAAATACACAGAAGATGCTGTATCAGTCATAAAGCACCCCAGTATTTTTGGAGACAATAACATAGGTCACATGGCATGTTCCAGGGACAGCCATAATTCATAGATTTCTATTATTTAAATTATACATATAAATATGTATATATATATATTTACCATAAGACAGACAGATTCTGCTATAAGCGTTTCAGAGATAATGACTCTCCTGCCAACAGGAACCATTTACTGTTGACCCTTGAACGACAGGAGTTTGAACTGGGTGGGTCCATTTACATACAGATTTTTTTCCATAGTAAATGTTACAGTACCGCAAGATGCAAGGCCGGTTGAATCTGTGGATGAGGAACTGCTGATATGCAGGAACCACAGATACACAGGACCAACTCTAAGTTAAATCAGCACCCTTAAATATCGTGACCCCCGTTAAATCAGTCATCCTTCTTAAATCTATTGACGTTCATTAAGCCAACCAAACACCCTAGGTCTCCTGAGCCCGATTCAATCAACCCCCTTAGGTTTCCTGACCCCCATTAAATGAATAGGCCGTCTGAAGTCTCCTGACACCCATTAAGAAGGATGATTGATTGAATTAGGGTCACCATATGTAAGAAGGCAGATTGAATCAAAGGGAGTGCTCCCAAGCACCCCCTAGGGTACAGCTGGGGAGGGGGGCGCTTGGTGTGTGGTGGTGGTGTGGTGCCGTCCCTTGTAGGGGGGAGTTCGGGTGCCCCGTGGGGGGCCTGTGCACCGCCTCGTGTACAGCAAGTGCAGGCACGGTCCATGTCCCTAATCCCCAATGTGGTGCTCAAGGGTCAGCTGTAGTCTGTTCCCAAAGAAGCCTGCCACTAGTATGTTTACAAGAAGGGTAAATCGGGTCACCTGCCTCTTACGCCCCTAGAGCTTTCCCCGCCATTTCCTAATCCTCCAGCCAGACAAAGTAAAGGAAGGGTTTAAGGACTGTAGGTATGCAAACTTTTCTAACGCTTCTTTTTCCTATGCTAGCAGTAATTTCTGTTTTTACAGTGTTTCTGAGAGGTAGGAAAATGAAAAAAATCTTTGCTAACTTCCTAGAATACTGATCAGCTTTTAATAGAGTTTTGGCTTTTATGTAGTTGATTATCATGTTAATATTCCTGGCAAACTCTGATAGCCAAGTCCATCTATGCTTTTAAAAGTAGGTTTAATAAAAATCAGTATGTGTAAGGATGACAGCATCAATTCTCAACATATTTTTACACTTCTAACCCTCACTTTTTGGAAAATCTTATTTTTAAAAATATCAATGTTGGCAAACTTGACTTTGAAGTTTAACTTTATTTTTCAAAACAACCAAATAAATTTAGATCATGCCCGATGAATATAGTTTTGGTTAATTAAAATAAGTTTTAGAATATTAAGTCTAAATCCAGAGGTTAAGATAATAGTGGAAATTTTGTCATAGTCCTTATTAATTTGCTGTGAAGTTCAATTCATAAAATGGAAGCAATATGCTTTTATTTTAAATTTTTCTAACACATACAACTGATTACATTTTTGTGGTACCCATTGAAGAAATCACAGTTTAAGGAGATAAAGTGATTTATCAATCTTCTAATATATGATATGATATAAATAATATAATACACATCTATACATAAACACAAATACAAACTTTATGGCCTAGGTGAGGTAAGGTTATAGTATATGGTTTTGAGTGACTATTTTTTTCTCATAAAAATTTGCTGAAGAGCTCAGAATAATGAAATATAATTTTATATATTTGTTATAATTAAATAAATAAAAATTATTGTATTTCCGTGGAAAAGAAGGGCCAAATGAATGTTAGGATGAATTCAGGTAAGACCATCTTCAGAAACTTCTGTATAATAATCAGTAACTCTTACTTAATCTTTTGGCATATTACAAAATACAGTACTATCTTATGTACTAGATTTTGAGTTCTATGTTATTCTGCGATAGTAACCTAAAGATAACAATTCTTAAAAATTAAGATTCATTTAAGAAGACTACTGATACTTGTTTTAAAATGAAATCGGACATTTCAGTGAAAAATATTTGTATAGGGTTGAATAGCTCATAAGGAAAATCTTCATGTTATGTTAAAAATAAACTACCCATACATCTTTCTTTGGGTAAATATGGCAAAAGGACATTTCAGAAACAGATGAAATGACAGTGGGATTGTAAATTCCCCTCTGCTCACATTCTCACTCCCAAATGAAAAGATGAAAATAACAAGGAAGCCTTGCCTTCCTTTACTTATTTGCTCTCTAAAAAGTCTGCCTGCTCTCCACACATCTGCCGGCACTGGGTAGAGTAATGAAGTTTTCCACCTTAATTTAGGAAATGCAGAGTCTGGATTTCGTCTGTGAGCCCTGGGAGCTGAAGTTTCAGGAGGATCACTTGCTGGCTTGATGTAATGCAGCTGTAATTCAGTAAATGGTATCTCATTGCTCAAAAAACATTCATTTAATTTTAAGTAAAATAGTACTAAACTAACTAAGCACGAACAGGATTTCTAAAAGGAATAAACAAGTCTCTAAACGGCCACGGGCATACTCCTCAGCCGAATGTTGTAAAAAACAAAGCAGAATAACCCTTAGGAAATCATTCTTTTACACGAAAAAGTAATGGTAATAAAACACCAAATTGAATTCTGTCTACAGTAATCTCTTAGCAACTTGCTAAATACGTATGTAAAATGCTGTTAACTTCTATTAAGATCTTATTTTCTGACGAAAAATATAGTCTTTTCCTTATGTGAAGAGTGAGTGGGGTTGGATAGATGATCTTTTGGTTCATTTCCAGTTTAGAACAAAAAAAAATCTAAGGATGAAATGGATAAGATGCTTAATGACACACTTGTAATGTGTTACATATGTTTGACAATATACAGGAATGTATGAGCATTTTTACTGTAATTAACCAGTTCTCCAGGGCTAAGGGGTAAGAAGATCACTTTACTAAGTGACACCTGGCATGTGATTAGGAAACACGGTTAGCACAAGACTTCTTCCTGCTAAATCATTACGAATACACTGATGATCATTTTGTGCCTACCCAGCTCACTCACTTCTTCCCACGTGATGTTAAAATCTAACAGAGTATTTTAGAAGATCCACAAATCCAAGAATGCTTTTGCTTTTGTTATGCTAGTGTCAGATTTCAAAGCAGGGGAGTGCAGTTGAAGAGGCAAAAAAACTGAAAGGTGCATTGAATAACCTTTTCAAGGACAAAACCCATGCTTGACTAGATGATTTAATTGATTCATTTATTAAAGAGATACTGATAATCTAGTCTATGCCTGGCTCTGGGGATATAACTTGAAAATATGGTCTCTTTTCTAAAGGATTTTATAAATTTTTTGAGGGGACAAATAAGTAGATTTGAGAACGCAGCTGTATTTTGTCAAATTAGACATTAATGAGATTTGCAAAATGTGAAACAATCTCACTTCTAATCAAATTTATGTGTGGTTTTGAGGAATATTATTCTATTCCATGAAAATTTATTTATGTTAACTTTTAATGAGTTTATTAATGTTATTTTAAATATACTATTAGATTTTTTTAATTATTATTTTAAATTATAAAAATGATAAATATCAATAGATGTAACCCACATAAGCAAAAGCTCTAGGGGGACCTTAATAAAATTGACTAATTTAAAGGATTCCTTAGCCCTCAAAGTTTGAGAACCTCTGTGTTTGTAACAGTGGCTCCTTCTCGAGCAATAGGATTGGAGAGCGATGAGATTTGAAAGGTTAAAGGATATTTTTTTCACCTATTTTTTTGTATGCCTTGTTTTCTCATTTGTTTCCCAGATCCTGTTTTGCAGTTTTTTAGATACCACCCAGTTTATCTTCAACTGCTGATTTTATGTGCTATTTAGATATCATTGAAGGGTACTTATTTTTCCAATTGCTGAAAATACTACAATGTAAATGAATTTGCTATGCTAATTCAACAGAGATTGAAAAACATTCATTCCAAAAAGTATTCCTCCTAATCCTTGAAGAAATGTGTGCTCTCTTTTTGAGATATTCTTAAAGCACAAAAAAGGTTTTAAAATATAGAAAGTGCATAGAGGTGAGGGAAATAATTCTCTAACCTTACCAGGAATATTTGCAAGATGATTACTTAAAACAGGTTCTCAGACCTTCTGGGAGGAACTTCCTTCCAGCTGGAATTATATCTTACAGGTGTATTGATCAGCAAGTTTTTTTCACATTACTAAATGTAATAAATAGTTTTTAATGAGTGAAAATACAAGTAGTATTCTCTACCAGCAGTGTGGGGTTTTTGTTGTTATTTGTATGTATATACTAAGGTTCATTTCAAAAAATTGTTTTATTTAAAGATTTGATTGGGGAGCTGATTGGGGAGCCCATTTATTACATCATCCGACCAGTAAATATGTACTGGCAGCCTTCTGGCTATATAAATCTTGAACATGAATGGCAGGAGTAAAAAAATGACTACATGACAACACTGAGTATTTGCAGTCAAGTAATACAACCCCGTGTTTGAGTCTAAAATCCCTACGGAAAATCAAACTACAGGTAGTTGTCCTAAAGCAAAGAGGGACCTACCTGTGTTGTATTCGGAAAAATAGTTGTTATTCTATTAATTAAATATGTAACATGCACTAGTATGTCAAAGTACATGCATTTCATCACGAAGGAATTGACAAATGCTTCTTTCAGTAGTCTTAGAATAGTAGTTGAACTGTAGTTTCTTCAGGATCACGGGCTGCCTAGAAAATACCGATCAAAGATGAACACAGTACCAAAGGTAGGGTAAATTATCAAATATTAGATTAGTAAAAACACACATCTTCATTTTCTTTAATTTGTGAAGATTTTCCTCTTCTGTCTTCTAAAAACCATACAACAGCAGTACAGTTTCTATAGGAAAATAATTATTCAGCCTCTGTTTTGGGTTTAAGACACTAATATAAGTATATAACCATATTAAAACAGGTTTAAATATAATTACTTTAGAAAATACATTGCACTTACTGTGTCAACCTCCAAAATATATCTGCTATTGGAGGAATTGTTATGTGACAATGCTTCTCTTCAGACGTGATTAAAGTATAAAATACATTGCCAGAATCATCTTCTCTCAGTTTTATCTAAAACCCTCTAAATATGACTATATAATCCCATGGGAGTTTTTGAGTGATGCTGTGAACCCTGCTGTAATACTCCTATGTATGATTCTCAATTTAATGCAGTTCAGCTTGACAGCCAGAACTGCATATAAATAAGTTGTTTCTGTGAATGAGCATTTTAATTATTGGTTTTACTCTGTACACATCCGTGACGTTAATAAAGTACTCTCCTTGTCATCAAGTCTATTACAAGAGAGACTCAATGAGAAAGATATTTCATTTTTACAATTAACTAACAGCTCACTTCCCTATGCCCCACAGATATATTTAATTTTGTTGTGTATCAATTAGAGTATGTCAAGGGTGAGAATACAATAAGTAAGCCAGTATCCCAATTAAGAATGTGATTTTGCAGATTTAAAGACCATGGCTTCATTTATATTTAATTGACGGGAACTAAAATAATGCACTGCATTTCTCATAATCAAGAAAGGAAAATAATGTTCCTTTTTGTCTATAACTCTGCAGTAGTAATTTTAAACTCTGAACATTTGAGAGGAAAAACAAAATGCCATCAGCAATTGAGCTCCGAATACTTCACAGCTGCCCGCTTCTCAACCCAGATTACAGAGGTAATGAAGACCGTCCTCATGATTCAGGTATGAATGGATTCCCCCCACCTGACTTAGTAGTTTATTCCAGTGGTTTTATTTTCTATCTTTAATTGCATAGGCTTGATGAAGGGATCAGAAAGTCTCGGGTTGAGACTCAGTGCTGTTTCACACTGCCTGTGCGGTGCTGGGGAAGCTACCAAACCATTGGGGGATCTGGGGGATGGGCAGTAGTACCTCATCAGTTCACTTGTGAATTAGATAAGACACTGAACATTAAGCACTTTGCCTGGTGTTTGGCACACAGTAGGCGCTCAGCAGTGTCGATTTTCTTCCCTTGTTCAGTTTCCCTCATTTCACGGAGAGGAGTCACAGATGTCCCTCCCCCTTGGCTTCTCTTCCGGGGGGTCATTCCTTTGTAGATTCTGAAACGATAGTTTTACAAGCTTGCTATAAAGTACTTACACCTCGAGTACTCACACCTTTGTGGATGAGCTCTCTGGAGACAACAGTATGGAGGTTCCTTAAAAAACTAAAAATAGAACTACCATGTGACCCAGCAGTCCCACTGCTGGGCATATACCCTGAGAAAACCATAATTCCAAAAGAGTCATGTAACACAGTGTTCACTGCAGCACTATGTACAATAGCCAGGACATGGAAGCAACCTAAGTGGCCATCGACAGGGGAATGGATAAAGAAGATGTGGCACATATATACAATGGAATATTACTCAGCCATAAAAAGAAACGAAATTGAATTATTTGTAGTGAGGTGGCCGGACCTGGAGACTGTCATACAGAGTGAAGTAAGTCAGAAGAGAAAATCAAATACCGTATGCTAACACATATATATGGAATCTAAAAAAAAAAAAAGCTTCTGATGAACCTCTCCATCCAAAATATACACTGTTTTATACAACAGACCTGAGTGTCTGTGGATTGGTATCCATGGGGTTCCTGACCAATTCTTGGAGGGACTACTGTATGTAAAATTGCTTGATTTCTCCTTCATAAAACATCCTCCTGAGCTATATCCCACTGTAGTCACTTACCTACCTCTTTTAACAAATTAAAAAAATATATTACTCCAAATTTGATTTTATTACCTTACATCCACTTCACCTGTTTTCTAGTTACTAGTCTCTCTAGGACATTGACATTATGTTTATTAGCAGCACCAATGACCTCCTTATGAACGTAGTTATACACATGCTCAAGTCCCTTACATGAAATGGTGCGTATTTGCATGTAACCTACGCACATCTTCCCATAGACTTTAAATCGTCTCTGGATAACTTATGATAGCTAATACAATGTAAATGCTATGCAAATGGCTGTCGAGACAATGTATATACTATGTAACTAGTTGCTGGCATGTAGCAAATCCAAGTTTTGCTTTTTGGAGCTTCTTGGAATTTTTTTTTCAAATATTTTTGATCAGAGTTGCTTGAATCCACATATGCCAGACCCTCGGATACAGAAGCCTGACTTTATTGAAAAATCAGTAAAGCAGACAAAGACTAAAGACAGAGAAGAGTGTGAGGCGTGCAAAGGGGAAAAGGGATATTTCGCTGCAGTCTTGACACTGGAGTCTGGACCCTCCTAGGAGCACAGATACATTCTGCTTGTGACTGAGGCAGAGATGGTCTTAACCATGGAAGATGGAATCAGTTTTAGATCGTCACCTTCCACATGTACTTGGTCCTAAAGCTGATCTACGAGATCCATTTTCCCCTGACTTCTTGATAACCATTCTCCTCCTATTTGCAAATAAACCTTTGTACATCCTCCCATACACTTTAAATCATCTCTATATTACTTATAATACCTAATTCAATGCAAATGCTGTATAAATAGTTGTAAAGACCGTGTATGTGCTATGTAAATAGTGGCCAGCCCAGAGCAGATCCAAGTTTTACTTTTTGGAACCTTCTGGAATTTTAGTTTTACTATTTGTGATCTGCAGTTGGTTAAATCTGCAGATGCAGGACCTGCAGATATGGAGGGCTGATGGTATATCTAATAGACACTTTCTTTTCCTTTACTACGTTCTCTTCGTTTCGTCATATAACAGGTATCTATTGAGTCTACACTCTGTGTCTAGGACTACATTTGGGGGAAGGGATACAGCAATAAGGAAGTGAAAATGTCCAGTGGAGGGGCACTGTGGACCATCTTCTCCCTTTGGGACAATTAATCTAACATCCAGTTTACAGTAAGAAGAGCCTGGGCACAGAGAGCCCTGGTCAAAACCCTAAAGCTATATGTCCAAGAAATGGTGGACCTGGGAGGCACCAGACAGCCTGCCACCAGAGTCCATATCCTTCCCTGTTGCTCTACGGTGCCTCTCAGACCACTGCTCAGTCGTTTACATGTTTCAAAGACCCACAGGAAACCAGACATCTTGTGAAATTCTAAAGAAATATTCTGGGGACTTCCCTGGTGGCGCAGTGGTTAAGAATCCACCTGCCAATGCAGGGGACACGGGTTCGAGCCCTGCTCCGGGAAGATCCCACATGCCGTGGAGCAACTAAGCCCGTGCGCCACAACTACTGAGTCTGCACTCTAGAGCCCGCGAACCACAACTACTGAGCCCGTGTGCCATAACTATTGAATCCCACGTGCCTAGAGCCCAGGCTCTGCAGCAAGGGAAGCCACCGCAATGAGAAGCCCGTGCACCGCAACGAAGAGTAGCCCCCGCTCGCCGCAACTAGAGAAAGCCCAAGTGCAGCAACAAGGACCCAACGCAGCCAAAAAAAAAAAAAAAAAGAAATATTCTGTTTATCCCGGCGACATTGGTCTCACGGTACCTGGAGGTACAGCGTCTGTCACCTGCATCCTTCACTGAGCACACTCCCTCCACGGAAGCTGAAAGAGGCCTGGAGTCAACATCGTTTCTCCCACAGAGGTAATCCCTCCTCCTCCAGAGTTTGTGATGCCCAGACAGACAAGGTCTACTTTTGCATTTGGCTGTTGCCTGAAGTGCTGGACTCAAGGGCTCAGTTTCTTCTTTCTGCAAAATGTCCTGAGTGAAATCAATACAACACCAAAACGGAGGGCTTGAAATTGGTCACTGAAGGAGGCTGTGCAGTCTCCACTCTCTGGAGGACAAGAGAGTTGGCAAGTTAGCCTCCTTCCCTCCAATGCTCTGGGAGAGCTTCGTGATCTTTCAGTTAAAAAAAAAAAAAAAACTACATCATCCTCATGTTGACTTTAAAAAATGCACAGCCTAAAAGTTGAGGGTTATGTTTTATGTGGCGGACAAAACTGAGCGCTTAAACCCCGGACACAGCATCTCAAACAGCTCTGAGGGACTGATCTGAAGAGGTCAGGGAGGAGCGAGCATTATAGGGGGTTTTGCAACAAACACCGGGTAGTCAGATCCCACGTGCCGCGGAGCGGCTGGGCCCGTGAGCCATGGCCGCTGAGCCTGCGCGACCGGAGCCTGTGCTCCGCAACGGGAGAGGCCACAACGGTGAGAGGCCCGCGTAAACTCCGCCCCCCCCCAAAAAAAAGTTTACTCTTAAAGAAAACCAGACATCTCAAGTTAAGGAATTTAGTGCTTTTATATGTATAAAGGTGCAAGAGTCTGGGCTCACTGAAATCATTCCTTGGTACACACCTCAGCTCTCTGGGGCCAGTGTCCTGTGCTTTCTCATCCTGGGTCTACTACGGGTGTACCGTCGTCAGGGGTGGGCTGCAGTGGCTGAGGGCTAGAAGGCGGGGCATCCTGTCTCCATCCTGAGTCCCCTCAGGCTCCCTGTTGCGGAGGCTGCAGTGTGATGGCTTGACGGCTGCGGCATCCTGTGTTTACTGATGTGGCAGTAACATTCTTTCACTGACACTCAGAATTGGCTGTTAGGCTGGGGAGACCTGGCAAAGCAGGAGGTACCGTTATATTATGTCAGATATGGCATCGTCCGCTATGGCTCCGTAGCTCTGATTATTCCCCCCCTCTAACTCCACAGCTTAGCTAGGCGTACCTCCAGCAGGGAAAAAGCCCTCTGACACCAGGAGATAAATTAGTGGCTAAGTAGATAGATACAGGACTGATAAGGAAGCATACTTGTCAAAATACTCAAAAGGATAATATTTGGGTGATGGGCTGCTGTTGCTTAGCTGTTTTTGCCTATCGTATGTAGTTTTGTATTACAATTTACTTTAAAAGTACGTAAATGAAAAAAAAAACAAAAAAACAAAAAAAAAAAGTACGTAAATGATATGCACATGATAAATACTATAAATAATTATAATTTTCTACACATCCAAAAGCTGTTTTCAAAAAGTTATGTAGCGAGACATGTGTTCCCACAGTTTCAAGTTCCTGCATTATTTTACAAAACAGGAACTTCCATGTTTTGAGAAATTTGGGAAGAAATCTATTGTGCTCTCTACTTGGCTCTTCTACATGGGGTCATTTACATGCTTACTGAGACTGCAAACTCTGCATCCTTTGGTCTCCATTTCTTCCTCGGCTTAATTTAAAGATGTCATGGCCCCTGCACATAGAAGGACTCTATCTTTCTCCTTTCTGAACGTGGCACACCAGGAATGTGGTGACTGCCATGAGCTCCACACAGCTGGTTGGGTGCATGAGCTCTGTTTGGAACACTGAATACACATGCAAATCCCACGGTCTTGACTTGAAGTGAATCAGAAAGGAGGGGGAGACATGATGAGCTGCCCTACCTGCAAAAAAGCCGTCCTTTAGTTGGTCCATAACACTGCCCATGACCTCCTGCAAAGTTCCCTGGTGTAAACCTCAGCGAGCTGTGGAATTCCATGTGCATTCAGTTTATAGGCTTATGGCAGCAGCAAAGCAGAGACACACAACAAGGAAAACAGTAATCAAATAAAAGAGATGTGGAGAGAATCTAAAAAAAATAGAAAGACCCAATTTTCATTTTAAATTGAATGGAACTGTTAGGTCATTTTGAAACTAACCATTTACCCCCAATTTAATATATTTTGGTTTTAAATACACTAGTCTGCACCTAACCTAAAAACGAACTTACCAATATCATGCTCTTGCTTTAATTTTATCTCTTTCTACCTCTTCAGTATCCTTTCACATATGTTTCCCTGGTCTTTTTTTTTTTTTTTTTAATCTCTTGTTTTGAAATTACAGTGGGACAAAAGGCAGAGAGCCCCTCGCTGGAAGTTGCACTGTAGCAGCGGGTGAGCAGACAACAACTTAACCCTCTGCCCGCCTTTGTGTAATTGGTGATTCCTCCCTTGAAAAGTGACATGCAATTGTGGAGGAAAGAATTAAAGAGAATGGCACACAGCAAGCAATGAAGCTTCTGGTCACGGAGGGACCAATCCCTTAAATATTTTATAAAAATCGCTCTTATCCTTCCATGATGACTCTTCTCCGAAGCTACTTGTCATTTTTAACTTAAACTTGGGCTATTTAGAACTCTCTTTAATGTTTATCACCTTATGGATACAAACGTACATTCAACATATCATTTCTTATTTGCATATTTTTTCCAGTAACTTCATGCTGAGTACGATCCCTCTAATACTCATCCCTTCTATGTATTTTCTTTCCCATCATATGTTAGGAAAAAGTCCTGATTATGCATAAAAATGTTTCTGATATATAAATATATATATATATCAGAAACATATATATACACACACACACACACACACACACTTTTAAGTTATCATCCATGGTCACACTTTTAACTATTAAAGGGAAGTAAAGCATTCCACCCAAAACATGAGGTCATAAAATATATTAATACAATGTATAAATATATATAATAAACATAAAATAATAAATGTATAAAATGTAACAGTATTACAAGGTAGATAAATCCTCATCTGGCAGACTTAAACTAAGTTACGATTATCCCAAATGTTATAACTAGGTCAGATTACATTTTGCTTATGTCTTTTCCAACAGATACACACACACTCAATCCTAAATGCTGAAATTTTCTTGTTTTGTGGTTTGAATGTTCATTCTTCAGAGCATAGTTTAATCTCTCTGAAATCTTAATTTCTGGACATGAGAGTATTTCAATGAAAGATAGTTATTAAGAAACTGCCCTGAGCAGAAAATGCATCAATTAATACTACTAAAAGTATGATGGAATGTTTAATTCATTCTTGGACGTGTAAGAAGCAGGGTATTTGGAACTTTGACATATATAAAACCATATTAGCAAGGATGTTCTCTGATAACAATAAAATGTATCAGTTTGCCCACAAGTAAGAAGTAAAGGTACTGGTATTCCTGTGTCATTTATCATCTGCAATCATATAACTAATGCATGGCTTTTCCTTTCACTCTAAAATAGACTCTCTGCTTGATGATAGTTTACATGGCCAAAGATAATTCAATCTGAAGAGAGTAAAGACCAAAGGAATTAATTCAGAAATCTTCACTAGAGGATTTAAATAGAAATCAGAAGCCGTCATAAAACTTTTTGATAAGCAGGAGTTTGGAAGTCCAGGAAAGGGTCTGGCCTCAACTGCAGAGACATTTGGTATATAGAGATGCTCTTGGTGAAACTTCAGGGCCGTGAAGGCGAGCTCCAGGTGTGGGAGGGCTGGCATCAGTGGAGAAAGACTCATTCCGGGCAACTTTAGTCCACAAACATCAACTTAGCACTTACTATCCATTCAACACATCTTGAATTGTGGCAGTCAGTATTCTAGGTACTAGAAACAAAACAATGCACAAAGTAGACACAGGACCTACTCTCAAGGAGCCAGCTTTTTACCAGGGGAAAGTATATACATATCAAAAGATGTCAGTGGGGCTTCCCTGGTGGCGCAGTGGTTGAGAGTCCGCCTGCCAATGCAGGGGACACAGGTTCATGCCCCGGTCCGGGAAGATCCCACATGCCGCGGAGCAGCTGGGCCCGTAAGCCATGGCCGCTGAGCCTGCGCGTCTGGAGCCTGTGCTCCGCAACGGGAGAGGCCACAACAGTGAGAGGCCCACGTACCGGAAAAAAAAAAAAAAGATGTCAGTGCTATGCAGGTAATTAAGATAGGGTAATGATACTGAAAGCTACTTGAGACCTGTTTTAGATATGGTAGCTTTAAAAGTATGCTAGCCAGGATGCTGTCAAGAAACAAATGGTCTGCTGCAACAGGGCCATTGAGCAACGTTTCATAAGGGAGAGTTTTTATAAAGAAAGATGTGGGTAGGGGTAAGAAAAGTTGGGTGAGTTCCTTGGGCTGAGAACTGAGGGGCATTAGCACTCCAAGTCTGAAGAGGCACCTAGAGGGTGCAGTCAGAGAATCCCAGGCAGAGTAACTCTGGGGCAGGAGTGGCTTGAGCTGAAGGACTTGGGGAAAGAGAACACCTGGGGAGAGGCAGGAGGGACATGGGAGAGGAAGCACCGAAGGGCAGCCCTTTTGTCCTACTCCTGAATCTCTCACTGCCCAGGTCATAGGGCAAGGCATCACCGGAGGCAATGCACACAGTCAGTCTCTGAGGGGCAGAGCAAGTGGAGCCCGGTACAGAGTGGCAGCACAGAAGGCCTTTCTCAACAGGCGACATGTAGTCTAAAGCTGAATGCCTAACAGAAAATATGGGTGTAAAGGCCTGGGATGGGAAGGCGCTGTGAGCTGGCGACCCCAAAACTATTTACAACACTTCTTCTTAAAAAAAAAAAAAATTAATGGAAGTGTAGTTGATTTACAATGTTTCAGGTGTACAGCAAAGTGATGAAGTTACTCATATACATAGATATGTATATATATTCTTTTCCCTTACAGGTTGTTACAAGATATTGAATGTAGTTCCCTGTGCTATACAATAGGTCCTTGTTGGTTTTCTATTTTATGTATAGTAGTTTGTATCTGCTAACCCCCAAATCCTAATTTATCCCTCCTCCAACTCCCAGTTTATTTTCTGTGTCTGTGAGTCTATTACTGTTTCGCATATAAGCTCATTTGTATCATTGTTTAGATTCCACATATAAGCGATGTCATATGATATTTGTCTTTCTCTATCTGACTTACTTCACTTAGTATGATCATCTCTAGGTCCATCCATGTGGCTGCAAATGGCATTGTTTCATTTTTGTTTTTTACGGCTGAGTGGTGTTCCACTGTGTACGTGGACCACATCTCTATCCATTCCTCTGTCGATGGACACTTACAATGCTTCCATGTCTTCTTCCTCTTTCTACTATTACAAAAGCTAAAAAGCCCAACCTTCTTTTCATCTAGCAGTGTCAATGTGATGTATTTATGACCAGTGTGGTAAACGGGGAAATATGAAAGTGGGGTTTTTCTACCATAATATATGGGCAAATGCTCCCAGGGAAGAGACTTTGGTCCCTTCCTCCTGCTTGTACATGGATGTGATGCCTGAAATTAGAGCAACTGTTTTTCTTCCATAAGGCTAAAAGAGAGACATGAAACGTAGTCCTGCAGAGCTAAAAGGATCCTGAATATTTTTGGATATGATTGAGCCATCACGTCATTCCTAGATATCCTACCCTTGAATTTTTGTTGTGGGAGAAATAAACCTCTTTATTCTTTTAAAAACAATTTGATGGAAATGTTGATGACTCCTTGTTGAGCGCAGTTATGACACTTAAAACAATTATCACTGACGGATGAAGAAGACCTTACACTGGGAACCAACTGGGTTAGTTTAAGGCATGTGGAGAAGGCCAGTGCCATTGGAGCATAAGGTGTGAGCAGTTGGTCAGGACCGATCCAGAGTCTTATTCTGTCAGTCAGAATTTGGAGTAGATCATAAACCTAGTGGGAATCTAAGAAGAGCTTTAAGAAGCAAAGTAACATAACGTGATATGTTTTACTAAAATTCTACCCTGTCTGTGATATGAATAATGTGCTATAGGGAAAAGGAGATTTAGGGATACGAATTTTAAAAATATCTATGAGCTAGTTTTTTAAAAGGTACAAACTCCCAGTTGTAAAATAAATAAGTTCTGGGAGGTCACGCATAGCATGGTGACTATAGTTAATGGTACTGTATTGTATATTTTAAAGTTGCTAAGAGAATAGATTTTAAAATCTTCCATCACAAGAAAGAAAAAATTTATAACTATGTGTGGTGATAAATATTAACTAGACTTACTGTGGTGATCATTTAGCAACATATACAAACATTGTCTTGTTGTACATCTGAAACTAACATAATGCTATATGTCAATTATACCTCAATAAAAAAGAGCCTATTACTACATGTGACAGAGACTATTCTCTGTTAAAATCCATGTTCTTTCCTTCTTCCTGGCACACATCCAGACTATATTATCCACCCTCTCTTGTAGTTACATTGGTCATGGTGTTGAGTTCCAGGCAATAGAAAGTGAGCAGAAGTAATGTCTGCCCTGCCGTTACCTACTATGTAAGTTCCATCAACGCCCATCTATCTTACTCCATGCTGGCTCCCTCCCTTGGCAGCCTGGCATGGGAATGCCCAAGGAGGGGGGGTCTTTGGACCCCCTGAAGCTGACAGAGCCACCTTCGGCCTGGGTTAGATGAAGTAGCAGAGCTTTTCCCCCTTAACCAGGAATCACAAAACAAGAAACAAGCAAGAAACACACTTGTATGTTTGTTGAGCCCTTACATTTTGGGTCACTTTGGTACGCTAGTCTAATATACTGTCAACCAGGTACGATATTGGCTATCATAGGAGCAGCTGGTTCGTGAAGGAAGGTGTTAACGGTGTTTTGCATTGATTGAGTTTAAACAACCTGATCAGCCTCCTGTAATTATCTGAAGGCCAAGTCCAGTTTTTCAGGAAGCTCATTTCGAGTGAATAAAGATTTGAAAGTACACATTAAAAGATGCAAATAGAGGGGTGACTGGGGTAAAGTGTAAGAGAGAATGTCTCAAGACGTGCTTTCTGATAATGATCACTGGACATTAAGAGTCAGCAGATGGGAAGAAGACTGTTGTGCAAACCGCCTTACGTGGGCCGAGGACCTTGCCAAGCCAACTATTGCTGTCAGTCCAGCTAGGGCTTTGCTTCCTCTTGTGGTTAATTCCTTCTAGTGTGCCCATGTTATTTATCTTCCATACTTGGACACTTCTGAGAGCGAACAGAGGTTAAAATTAATGAATCCATCCGGGAAGTCTCCATAGAGGTGGACGATCCTGGCCAAATGGAAATAAAAGATGAACACAGACCAGCGTAGTTAATCCAGAACCGGCGTGGATGGAGCCTTTCCTCCGCAAACCTCTATTCCAGATGGCTGGCTTCCTCAATCAGAGGCTGTCGAAACGAAAAGCACCCAGCATTCTGTGGTGTATCCAAAGTTTATGTTACATATGGAGGGATGGTGAACATACATGGTCACGCACAGATCATAAATCTAATCAGTTCTGACAAATGCAAACGCTCTTTTCACCCACAGTCCCATCGAGATATTAACATTTCGACCACCCCAGAGAACCACCTGCTACTCCTTCTCAGTCAAGCTCGCTCCTCAAGGAACCTCTGTTCTGATTTCTGTCACCATCAGTTACTTTGCTCATTGCGTGATGACAGTCGTTTCATATAGTTTTACCTGTTTTGTGTTGATTTCCCTCAGAGAGCACCACGTCTGTGAAGTCCAACTTTGTTGTGTTGAATGTCAATAGTATGTTCCCTTTTAATGCTGAATTGGGTCTTCCAGATGTTGTTGTTCATTCTCTCAAAACAAATTGTATTCTTACAAACTGATTCCTTATGCCTGAATATGGTATCTCTAAAAAAGAGAGAAACTTTAGAGATGGGAAAAACAATCAGATACCAAACTCTTTTTAATCATGATTTCTATGTCTGATGATCTCTGTAAATTACCCTATGTGAACAATTCCGAGATTCTGTATCACCGAGTAGAAGAGATTCATCAAGGACAAATGTAAGCAGGACCCAAGGGGTTGTTACTCCTTTTATTTAGTGACTGTTTTATGCCGTCTCAAGCCTATTTATAACCCATTCTTCAGGAAAAAACTTTAAAGAGAAGTAGCAGAGGTAGTAGCTATGTCATATATTTAGATTGATTTTGTGAGGGGAAACAGGGATCATCTTAGCAGCCTATTTCAGAGATGTCAAATATATTAATATCTGGTTTCTATCATCTCATTATTGATTAGACTCTCATGCTGACGTATTTCTTCGACAACAGAGGTTCTACTACTGGAACAGGTCAGTGACAAATGGATGCTTGTCCTTATAATGTACAAGATGCACTGAATTAACCGGTGCTTATTGGGCTTACTTTCAGATTGATTTTATTTTTAGTAGTTCCATTTAATTAAACAATGAAGCTAGAAACTTAATTGGCATCAAACTTCCATGAGTTCTGATTTTTTCCTCCATTCATTAAGCTCATACTCTGTTATTTTTGAACTTGCAGTCAGCCTTCCGGTAATGAAATAAATGAAATTTATTGATGGCAATATCATACTATGATATTCATTTTCTTTGGGGGAAATTGAAAGAAACAAATTATTACTTTCCATTGAGATGGATTTTTCCAGTCTTCATTCTCCGAGTAGATTATTGTCAAGATGAGACGTAAAGAATTAGAAGTGGTTGGAGTTGCAATGATCCAGGGAAGAGAAGTTCAGGCAGAAGGGGCACATGTAGATAAGTCAGAAAAGAGCTTGGCAAGTATAAAAAACTGATCTTTAGTCACCGGGAGGAGAGTTTATTATTGTCATAGAAATGAGTCATAATAAAATCAAACACATTAAGACTACAGAATGAGCCTCCCCAGCACTAAAGAAAGATATGCCTTTCTACACATCTGCCTCCCTTACATTAGCAGAGGTTGATCTAGAAAACTTTATTTCCTCTAATCCTAAAGTACATTAGTAATATTTACATGGGACAAAAGGCTTAAATGACAAATGTGTTATAAATATGTTAGCACCTTAGCCTGTAATTGGAATAAGCCAAAGTAGGGGTTTATTGTATAGGGCATATGGTTAGATATATGTTGTTCAATTATAAAAGATGTCAAATGCTCCCTCAGACAATGTTAGAAAGTACCAACTCTGGGAGGATCAATACTGGGTTGGAAATAAATAGATTAGACCAAGGGTTAAATATATATATATATACACACACACACACATATGCATATATATATGAGTTATATATTTTTATAAAACCTTCGAGCAAAATAAGTAACCTTCTGTCTCTCTTGTCTCTCATTTTTAAAAAAGGTGAACATATACCTATGTTATGGGACAATTATGGGTATTGAAATCACTGATACATGCAAATAACTTAGAAAAAATGCCCAGAATATAAAACCTTGTTAGTAAATGTTAGTTGTTCCTGTTGCTTTTGTTGTTATAAGCTGTGTAAACCTCTGTGTCTGGTATTGGGAAAGGCACTGCTACTGACAAGCACCTTAATTACTAACTAGTGGAGTTTTGAGAATGCTTGTCTCTCATTTTAGTACAAAAGGCGGAAGGACCTGGGCAGATTTTGAGCGTGACATGTTAAGAATTTTCCTATATGCTGTATTGTATGAGAATGGACATTCCCCAGGGTCAAGGGATAATTAAAGATTACTGGTCTTGAGTTTCAGCTATAAAGTTTATATGCTTCCCATACATACTGAAAATTGCCTTTCATATTTTTGAAAAGACTGTCTAGAAAAATACTTGACATTATATTTTTGATGTATAAAATAATCAGCAGAAATAGTTTCAGTGATACGAGTTTCTAGTAACCATGAGATAATTCACTGTTGCCTCATTAAAAAAAATTCAGATGAAAACTTTCTATGCAATATAAAATGGAATTAGGTTTGAATTATATAAGAAACTACATAATTCTAATCACCATCCCCCCTACACACACACAAACACACACACACATGCAAATTCCTGTCAACTAGATCCTAAAGCAAATTGTTGTTTTAGGCTAGTGGCTACTCAAGTTTTCTGTTAAATCCAACTCTCTATTGTTTACTGACACGATCTTCTTATTTATGAAAACGATGCACTTTTATCCTCTCCCCTTAGACATTGGTGATTTTTGTAGTTTTCTTTGTTTAACTGTATGATCATTGCAGTCTTTACATATGTTTCAGAATTACAAGAGGGAAAAGTGTTTAAAAAATTTAATGAACACTTTTGAAACACATTGTTTTCGCAAATAAGACAAATTTGAGGTTAATTTTTGTGTTGATCGATTTGAGTCCTATCATTGCATGCTCTAGATTACTCAATTCCAATTTCCTCTAAGAAAAAGAGAGTATCTCAGAAGTCCTTGAATATATTAGTAATCCAAACACCATCTGATCAAGAATTGAAGTAATGGCTTCTAATTTGATCATCCTTCCCGTGTAATCATCTTCCCCTTCTGACTCTGGGCTTGGCTGTGTGACTTCTTTTGGTTGGTGAATGGGATAATAGCAAAGGTAATGAACAAGTGTTTTGAAAAGTATTTGGACATTGGGGATTTTTTTCTGTTGCTGCACTCAAAACTAATTCCATCCTGTCTTAGTCAGTCCAGGATGCTGTAACAAAATACCACAGATTGGGTGGCTTAAACAACAAACATTTGTTTCTCACAGTTCTGGAGGCTTTAGTCCAAGTTCCGGGTACTGACAGATCAGGTGAGGGACCCTTCCTGGTTTGCAGTACTCAACGTAAGCATCATAGCATCCAGTAACCAATAATTTTAAAAATATATATTAGAGATTAGGAAAAGCCGGGAAACATGACCCATAACTAGGAAAATAATCAGTTGCTATGATCATATGCAAAAATAAAACAATTTTTTCATAATAGTTTCAGTAGAAGAGTGGGGATAACAGGGCTGATGAGTTGGGGAGGGGTGATAAATATCACCCATGAGTAAGAGATCCCTCTTATTTCTATGCAGTCCCTCTTGACTGAAACCCTTGGTCGGAGAAAAGGGATATTTCTTCCCACTTCCTATCTGGATATAAACTACAACAGATAAATATTCTGAGTCTTTAGCCAGTATAAATTCAGTCTTGGTCCTACATAACCCCCAACTATATTCATAAAGTGCTTACTGAAAAATATGCTAAAGAAATTCCTAGCCACAAATACTCTTTCAGAACCTAGGAATTAGAGGGGGGAAATGTGGTGGTAAAGCACAAGATTCTTTAGACCTATTTGACAAATTTAGAAACAAATCATTTACCAGCAGTAGATGGCACCGACCAAGGGTCGGAAGAAACTCTAGGATGAACTTGTGAAGCTCTTGGCCAAAGTGTAACCTTGCAGCTGCAAATAGCCACATGCCGCTGGAGTGGCAGATTTCCAGACAGGCTTGGGCTGACAAGGGCCACAGAGGACAGCTGAGAACTACAGACAGGAAGGTCTTACTTCCAACTCCAATGTGTTGTTAAAAATTATGATGAAGTGGACACCTACTACACACTTAGAAGCCTAATCTTCCATTTTGAATTGTCTCTCATTCTCAGAGGGGAAGCAGGGTGGTCCCTGTGGAACAAGCAACAACTGTAAATTGGGAGAATCACTCTCATGTCTGTTTTGCTCCTACTGAGATTGAATCACCCTGTGTGAAAGAAAGAAAGAAAAGAAAGGAAAAAGAAAGGAAGGAAGGAAGGAAGGAAGGGAAGGAAGGAAGGAAGGAATAAAGGTGAAAGTAGAAGATATAATCACTAAAATAGCTATTTCAAGTGTTTAAAGGAAAACATGGATGTAATAAGAAGGGAGATTGAAAATGCAAAAACAAACCAAATGAAATGAAGTGTCCAATGAAAAGCATAATAACTGAAATGAAAAATCCACTGATAGAATTAATAGTAGATTAAATGCAGACAAAGCAAAGATCATTGAACCTGAAGACATAGAAAATAGTATAAACTATCCAAATTGAAACAACAAGATAGAGACATATATAAAAAGAAAGAATAACAGACAAGAAAATTAGCAGACTCAGTGATACATGAACTGATGACAAGTAGTCTAATATAGGTGTAATTGGAGTCTCAGAAAGAGAGAATAGAGGGTAAAATCTATAAAGGAAAAATTACTGAACACATTCCCAAAGCTGATGAAAACTATGAGAGTGTTGGTCCAAAACACCCCAAGCAATTCCAAAAAGATACACACCAAGAAAACTACACCAATCCAGAGTATATTCAAATTAATGAAAAATAGTGTTAAGGAGAAAAGTATAAAGGCAGCCAGAGGTAAGCAGCACATTAGTAAGTTTAGAGGGAAAAGTACAAGAATGACAACAGACCTCATCAGAAACTAGGCAAACCAGAAAACAATAAAAAAAAAATCTATAAGGTGTTGAAAAACATATTTTAAAAACCCTTACAACCCAGAACTTTACACACAGAAAAAAAATCTTGCAAAAATGGGTTAACTATTCCCTTTAAGTGAAGTAACTGCTGTTTTGTTGTTGTTATTGTTGTTGTTGTTGTTCCCTAGGCAATGTTGCTACTAACTCCCAGGAGAGGATGAATAATAATAGATGTTTCAAGCCATGTGGGAGGGAACCTGAGAAGTTGTAGTAATGCTAAATTTTTAATAAGTTATATCTATTGAATAAAAAAAATTCTTGCAAAACTGATGGCAAATTAAAAACTTTTTAAAACAAACAGAAGTTTAGAGGATTTCTCAATGACAGACCTGCACTACAAGATGGAAGTTTGGAGCTACACACAGGGATTAAGATTACTGTATATGCTAAGTAGGTAGGTATGTATAAAGGGGTTTTGTATCACGTTTAAATTGCTATGAAATATAATTGACTCTTGAGTTACCAGACAGGATAAAGTCAGACTCACAGAACCATAGATCGTACCCAGGATCAGGTTTTACTAAATAATTTAAAAACAATTCAGAAAGAGGCTTAGATGAAGAAGAAAGAGATATGGGACCTGGGGGGTCAGAGGGGGGGTGGTGCCTTTCTTCCCATGTCAGACATGCCCCTTTGGCCTAGAATATTGGGGGGCTTTGAGTAAGGTTCATGGGATTCCTCACAAAGAGGTAAGAATTTATGTTATGAAAGCCTAAAGGGTTGTACAGCCTTTGGGACATTTGTGGGGACATTTCTCATACACACTAGGTTCTATTTAGTATGGGATCTCCAGCTAGGGATATTTCAGAGATTGGGTCCCTTACTCTTAATAATATCATTAATCTACCTGAGATCCACTTAGCAAAAAGACATTTCCAGGAACTTACCCTTCTTTTCTTCCTACCAGGAACTTGTACCAAGTAAAAAGAGTAAATGGATCACAGACAACTTACTTTAATTCCTTTCTTTCAACTTTTCAAAGCAAAATTAATAACCATTTCTTTTGGATTTTATAACATATGTAGTGATAAAATGTATACAAATATAGCACAAAATTGGGTTGTGGGGAAACAGTGTGTACTATTATAGATTCTTACATTATACATGTAGTATACACTTGTTTGAAACTTGACTGTAATAAAAAGATGCATATTTTAGGGCTTCCCTGGTGGCGCAGTGGTTGAGTGTCCGCCTGCCGATGCAGGGGACGTGGGTTCGTGCCCCGGTCTGGGAGGATCCCACGTGCTGTGGAGCGGCTGGGCCCATGAGCCATGGCTGCTGAGCCTGCGCGTCCGGAGCCTGTGCTCCGCATCGGGAGAGGCCACAACAGTGAGAGGCCTGCATACCGCCAAAAAAAAAAAAAAAAAAAAATGCATATTTTAAACCCAAGCAACCATTAAAACAATAAAAAATTGTATCTACAAAATCAATAGTAAAGGTAAAATGGAACTTAAAAGTACACATGGATCAAAAGTAAGACAGGAAAAGAGAAGGGAAAGGGCAATAAAGAAAATGTGAGAAAACAGAAACAAATATCAGGATGACAGGTATAAAAACCAAGAAATCAATAGTTATATTAAATGTGAATGATTAAACAGTTCTCTTAAAAGGCATAGATTTTCAGGTGGGATAGAAAACCAGGGCCCGATTATATGTTGTCTCCAAGAAGCACAATTAAACGTAAAAACACATGGGCTGAAGATAAAGTGACAAAAGATACACCACACACATCCTAAGCACAAGAATTGCGAGTGACTGTGTTAAATCACAGGAAGTAGACTTCAGAACAAGAAATATTGCCAGGGGCATAGGAGGGTATTTTGTAATGAGAAAGGAGTCAATTTATCAAGAAGACACAACAGTCTTGAGATGGCACCGAACATCAGCACTTCAAAGTCTATGAAGCAGGCTTCTCTGGTGGCGCAGTGGTTGAGAGTCCGCCTGCCGATGGAGGGGACACAGGTTCGTGCCCCGGTCCGGGAAGATACCGCATGCTGCGGAGCGGCTGGGCCCGTGAGCCATGGCCGCTGAGCCTGCGCGTCCGGAGCCTGTGCTCCGCAACGGGAGAGGCCACAACAGTGAGAGGCCTGCGTACCGCAAAAAAAAACCCACAAAAAAACCCAAAAAACAAAGTCTATGAAGCAAGAGCTGAAAGAATTGAAAATTTGAAAAGGACATCCATAGACTTGATTGACACAGGGTTGTCACAAATCTTGAATTTGTAAAAACTATAATGTCTGCAAAGCACAATAAAGTGAAGTGTGGCAAAACAAAGTATGCCTGTGTTGGAAATTTAACACTACTCTTTTATTAGATGGTGGAACAACCAACTTGCAGAATGGCAATAATCAAATGATAAACGTGAGTTGTAGCTCACTACTAAACAGTGTTAAATTCGTGCAATCATGTTGGAAGACTGGCAGCATCTAGTAAAACTCAACACTGTCTCCTCAGTCCAGAAATCTCATTCCTTGGAATAGACTGAGTAAAAATGTGTGCATAAATGTATGTGTAGCAAGAGGCACACACAAGAACGCTCAAGTTAACAAACACTGGAATCAACTCAAATGGCTGTCAGGAGTAGAGTGGATAAATAAATTGTGATATTTTCATAAAATAAAAACTGGATGGCAGTTTAAATGAATTATCTATAATTACACACCATAATATGTATGAATCTCACAGACATTATGTTGCATTAAAGAAGCCAGACACAAATAGTGCATGTAAATTATTCCATTTACATGAAGTTCAAAAACAGGAAAAAATAATCTCTGCTGTTAGTACTCAGGCCAGTGATTTACTGTAGGTGTTTAGTGACTGGGAGACAAGACACGTCTTCTCAGGTGCTAGTGTTACTGAATCTCTTAATGTGAATGCTGCTTAACAGGTGTATTCACTCTGTGAAAATGTTTTGATATGTATGCTTATGATTTCTCTATGCATATTAAACTGAAACAAACTTTAAAAAGGACAAAAGAAAAGAAAACTAGGATGATGGGGCATGTAAAACAATGCATATGGACAAAGAAACATTGATATATGCATATTTTTTTTAATTAAAGCTACACAGTGATGGGAGAAAGAAACTTGATTGAGGTTGTAGATATGCTTTTAACTAACTATGACAGTTGGAGGCAATCACTGAATTTCTCTTGGTTTAATTTTTCCACCTATCATGACTGAGTCTGGCTAGTTAACATGCAAAATATTATTTAATTTGAATGCTACATATTACTATGTTTGATATCATCATGGCACAAATATAATGGGCACACTACTGACAAGATATGGAACCCAAAAATGTATAGAACTGTTGGATTAGATGCCCATTTATTTAGGTAAAAGTTTGAAGCAAAGGAAAAGCAAAATGTCAGAAATGACTTTTACTCTTCTGTATCCATTTATATGCAACTTAAAATTCCTAACACATTTCTTTTTCAGGATTAAAAAAAAATGTGTTTGCAGACAGATTGGCAATGTATCTGGCTTGAAGAATTACAATCACATATGTTATACAATATGTATAAAATTATCTTTCTGTTTTTCAAACACGTATGATACCAATGCCAGGAACAGAAGTTGTATTTCCTCTATTATTTGAATTGCATTATTTTCTTCACAGCCATGAGAGCATATTTTTAATATGTCTTTCTTTAGTCATCTATTGAGGTACTGAATAATTAAATTCCTCTGTGTATAAACAGCAAAGAATGCTTCCATCTTTAAAATATTGCAATCTCATATTCTGATATTTAAATTGTGATCTCTCTCTCCTGCCCTCATGATCTGATGCTGGAAAAGTATATAATTTCTTTGGATCCTCAACCAAGTAAAATATGTATAATTAAGCTTTATCTTTGACAAATCCAATGGATATTTTATATCTTTTACTCCATGAATGAGGGAGAATTATTTAATTCCCTTTCTATTTTATTGACTCTTCATATGCCAAAGAAGAGTATCTTCTATTTCCATCTCCTTTTTCATTTTTGAAAACATTATTTGTTAGTTTTCTTCTTTAATTTGGAAACATAAAATAGGAAAATATTCCCCAAATTGACCACAAACACTTTGTCTTCTTAATCCTTGAAAAACTGGCATATATACACATATATGCTCATATACACATATGTACTATGTGTATATATACATACATTGTATGTATTGTACATATATAACAATGTGTGTGAGTTTGAATAAATGTGTATGTATAATATAAAAATATAGTATGCATATATATTAATATAGTGAAAAAAACAATTTCCAAAATTAAGCAAAACAACTCTATACTCATTCAAGGCAACAGATTTGAAAAGCTTTTTTATGATTACTGCAGGGAAAAAAATCATGTGTCTCTTTATATGTTTCTACGTATGTGCCTATGAATATATCATATATATGTGATATAGCATATATCACATATATATTAAATGGGAGAATAAAAACTATGTAGACTCCTAGGTACAATCATTAAGTCTCTAATTTCTTTTCCTCCTCTGTCCTTCTAAACATCTGTGGAACTTTTCCCTTTTCTCACTGCAATCTTCTGCAAATCTCATGAATTTTCTAGTCACTTTCAGGTAACAAAAAGTCACCTAGCAACAGCCAGTCCTCCAAACAGTTTCATTTCAGTGTTATTTTACTCCCATTGAAAATGTATCTTTTCCCCTGGTTTGGGCTGGCTGCAGGTTAGTTGCTAACAGTGGGAAAGGGGGTGGTCAGCCCCCTTCATCCTTTTATCTTTTCACCTCATTCCTCTTCTTCTCTCCAGCTTCTTAAGCGTGGTTTTGGAACCCGATAGGGTCAAAATCATATAGGAAGGTGGAAGACTTAAGGAAGCTGGAAAGGTGTTACTTGACGGACCCTCTTGCTAACCAGCATCTGTGTTCGCTGAGCTGAGCAGAAGTTGACATTGACCATGGTAGCTGTGGTTTTGTTCTACAGAAGTCCTCCACGTCGCTAGACATTTCTTGCCTGCACTTCTCTTGAGTTGCATGCATTTCTCTAGACGGTTGCTCTCGGCCAATGGCCATCTGCTGGTAAATCCCCAGCCTCTTTCAGCGGAGGCCTTCTCTTTCCAGGTGAGACTCTCAGGCCAGCTCTGAAACATCCCCTTGCCAACACTCATGTGGCAGAAGTCTTGTGTTTTTTGATTCACTGATTTTCAGAGCCCTCTACCCTTCTTCTCTTTACAGCCTCAGGCCACTTCATCTGGGCCGTACTCTGTGTAATACCCGTCTATTCATTTCAAACTATGATCGTATCCCATAAATTGATTTTATTATTCCCTTTTTGTTGCTATCACCAACAATTAACTTTATTTCCCATGACATCGGCTACATTTTCAACTGTTAGAAACATCGGTGAGTAGTGTTCTGAGATTTCGTGAGAATAGCTATTTCTCCATACCCTAACTGACACTGGTGTGGCAGGCACTGTTGTTTCCCTTTTTGTTCTAAAGGCCTTTCCTCATTTTCCCTTAGTTTAGAAAACCCAATGTGCCCAAGTGAAGGTGACGAAGCATGACTAGCCTAAACCAGTAATTGCAATTTCATTCTCTTTTACTGGATATGTGACTAAGTTGTCCAAAAGGAGATATCTGCTGGGAATCCTCAGGAAAAGATTTTGTTCTCTTCAGCAGGTTTGAAAATGGATCATTAGATCTGAAACACTCGTGTTGCTCCTGTGCGTTGACAAGCCTGAGGATGGAAACCCACCACCTTGGAGATGGCAGAGCAGAGATTAAAAGGTATCTGGGTTCTGGATAATATTGCTGAACTGTCACGCCAATCATAGAACTACCGATGCTCGATTTTTCTTATATGAGTCAAAGAAAACACTTTAGTGCTTAAACTACTTTGGTTGGATAATCTGTTGCTTGCAGTCAAAAGCATCTTAATTGATTAAACTTGATATCATCAAACTTTACTTCTAAGAAACTGATCGGGCAAAAATATATTTATCCCTTTTATAAGCCAGAAATGGTATATGAAAAGCAAAGGCTATTTTTGATGTTCAAAACTGAATCCATCCAATTGGTAGCTCTTCTGAAATAACGTGTTATTTTGATTTTATGAAAATATAGCTGCAAAATATCTAAGTCACTCCTTTAGGTTGTAGAAAATTAAAGGCGTTGTTTGTTTTTGAGTTGGCACTGGATCGAGTATCACCCTGGATCAGCCCACCGAATTCATCTCCGTACTGTGGAGAAATAGAACCTCCCTGGATTTCCTGGTACTCCTTAGACACAGAAATTTATACCGCATACTGATAGAGGGAGTGTTTGCTTCCAATTTCCCTAGAAACAAGTTACTATTCATATGTCATGATAATTCGTCCAGTATCCGTTTATCTAATATATTGCTCTGATATGAAAGAATAATAAAGTTTCTGTTAACTTCCAATAAGGCTAAATGATTCCAGTCAGAGTAGTTTCCTGGTAGCAAAGACTCTCTCCTTACCCACATTTTAATCAGGCTTCTCTGAGCCTTCTTAACTAGACCTGGATCTTGGTCTGCTGCCCTGTTCGTGGCCTGTCCAATTTTAGCAAAGAATCCCACTAATCCAGGTTAGCAAGAATACTTCCACCTTTTATAGCTGATCAATTTCCACCCTTGGCCTGCCTTTAGCAAGATCCTGTTAAGTTATTTTAGGAAGAATCTCCCTGCCCTTGATACCTAATCGAGTTCTTGTTAGTAACTTTCCGTGCACTGACTCCCTCACTCTGCTTGTTGGCTCTAAATCACCAGCTGTCTTTGCTGTCTTTGGAATTGAGCTCAGTCACATACTAAGGTCTTTTTCCCCTACTGCAGTGACTCCAAATAAATCTGTTTTGCTATTTTTACCATGTGTCTGGTGCAAAATGTTTCTTTACCCTGGGTTAAGCTGCTGAGGCACTGGGGAAAATGGAGTTCTCTCTCCTGTGGTATTTATGTTTCAAAGACATAAAGCCCAGACTTGAAGACTTGTCTGGCTCATGGAAGTGGAAGACACCCAGGGTTTATCCAGGCCGTGGAAAGGCATGTGTATATTCCAAAAGGTTAGGTGAGAACCCAGGGTCCTTCCGTCCCGTGTCAGAGGAACAGTTTTTACCTTTCTTCTTGGTGGGGAGGGAGAGATAGCTTCTTCTCTCCTGTGTGTAACTGGTGTGTTGGCACTCCTGAAAAGCCTAGGAGATGAAATTCTGCCCCTTTAGGCCACATCTTACTGAAATACAGTAAGTCCCCTACATACAAATCTTCAAGTCATGAACTTTCAAAGATGCGAACGTGCATCTAGTTCCAGCAAGGAACCAGAGCCTGCGCCATCCACGTCAGGCGTGAGTGAAACTGCAGCTTGCCCTCCGTCTCCTGTTGCTGGCGATCCTTCAGCTCTACCATCTCCCACCTCCTCTCCCCCCTCCAGTCAGTAACTCTTCTAGCCTGTTCCCTCGATGCCAGCCCCTGGATGCCAGCTGTTGTACTGGACTACTGTACTTTTCAAGGTACTATACTGTAAGATTTAAAATGTTTTCTTTATTTTTTGTTTGTTTTGTATGTATTATTTGTGTGAAAAGTATTATAAATCCATTACAGGACAGTACTATATAGCCGATTGCGTTATTTGGGTACCTAGGCTAACTTTATTGGACTTATGAACATATTGGACTTACGGATGCACTCTCGGAACAGAACTCATTCATATGTATGGGACTTGCTGTAGATCAAGACCAACCCATTCTGACCCATAGTTGATCAGGATGTTCTCTTAATGATGTGACCTGGTACCCAGTGGTAACTAGAGGTAGGTTCTGTCCAAGGAAAGAATAAAGAGCAAACCCAGAGACGAGGGAAGGAGGGAGAGAAAGAGACAAGGAGAGAGTCAGACACACAAAGGGAAGCAGTGAAAAGAGAATCCAAGAGACTCCAGAAAGACTGAGAGATTAACCTTCATCATTTCCCTCCCATTTATCATCTTTAAATTGGACCCTATTTGTTCTCAACCCTTTCATTTCTGTAATGGTTTTCTCCTCTTTGCCTCCCATCCCATGTTAGATGTAAGTTACTTTGAGTATATTTCTGTTTCTTACAACAAATGGTTCTTGGGTGAAATACCTTGTTCACTTTAACTATTTTAATCATATGTACATCTTACAAAAATGACAAGTCAAGATGGAACTTCTGACCCTCATTCTACAGTTCCTCATTCGTATATAATAAATCGCTAGTATATTTAATCAAAGCTACCTACTAATACCATCAATGAACATGTTTTTGAGAGAAAATTCTTAAAAACTTGCCCAACCTAAATTAGCTTCTTTACTTGTTTTTAAATTTAAAACAAGTATGTGGAAGAGATACCTTTGGTAAAGAATATGTTTCTTTTAGCAAAGCTTTTATGTCCTATGCCATTATTTCTATTTTTGCCTTTTCAAGAAAATGGATTCCGAGGAATTTATGGATACTATTTAATACTGGGTCCGTTGTTATAGATCAGTGATTTATAAATCTTTTCTGAATAACAAAATCACTAGGGAAGCTTTTAAAATACAGATTGTTTAGCTTCATTCCTGTCCAACTAAATCAGTAACTCCAGGGGTGGGTCTGAAATTTTTCTGTTTATTTAAATGACTCCAAAATATTCTGATGATAAGTCATATTTGGAACCCACTGCTATATTTCTCAAAATAGGGTGCAGAGTATTATTACCTGGAAAAATAAAAACCAGCAAACAAGCCTGATGGCCAAATCCTGCCCCGAGGTATTGTGATTTAAAAAGTCTAGTGGAGCCTAGTACTGGTGTTTTTTCAGAGCTCCCCAGATGACTCTAACATGCCGGCAGATCTAAGAACCTTTACCCAGGTATCCCACCGGGCTCTCAGGCTTAGAAAGAGCTTTTCTTTGAACTATCCCTGGAGAACTTTGTAATATTATTTTCACCAGAGCTCTATCTCTGTAGTCATCTTTGCACCATTCAGAAACTTCTGGCACAAGCATAGATCTCAATCAAAATCTCAGAGCATTCCATTACAGAATCACTCAACTTGACCCCTGCAAAAGGGAAAAGACCTGGGTCGTGTGAGAAGAAACGAAACTTTTTAACAGCATGAGGGTTCATTGTGTGGCTGGCACATTTATTTAGCTGTCCATCAGTTAATTCATCCCACAACTGTTTATTGAGCATCTACTATAAAATCAGATACTATAGTAGATATTGATACATATTTAAACCTGGGTGGGAAAAGTGTCATTAAACAATCATATTAAAAGCTAGAAATGAAGATGGGCAGGTTGACAGGAGAGTCTGTATTGAGGATAAAGTAAATAGTCTAAATTAGGGAATTAAGGAAGATTTCCTTGAGTAAATGACATATAAGGATTTGAAGATTGCATTTTTCCAGGTGTAGATGCAAAGCACATTTTTTTAATCCTTTATTTTTGTTTCTATTCTTAATTTATTTTAAAATTTTATTGGAGTATAGTTGATTTACAATGTTGTGTTAATTTCAGGTGTACAGCAAAGTGATTCAGTTAGACATATGCATATATTCATTCTTTTTCAGATTCTTTTCTCATATAGATTATCACAAAATATTGAGTAGGGTTCCCTGTGCTATACAGTAGGTCCGTGCTGGTTGTCTATCTTGTATATAGTAGTGTGTGTATTTTAATCCCAAGCTCCCGATTTATCACTCCCCCTCACGTTTCCCCTTTGGTAACCATAAGTTTGTTTTCTAAGTCTGTTTCTGTTTTGTAAATAAGTTCATTTGTATCATTTTTCTAGATTCCACATATAAGTGATATCATATGATATTTGCCTTTCTCTGTCTGACTTATTTCACTTAGTATGATAATCTCTAGGTCCATCCATGTTGCTGCAAATGGTATTATTTCATTCTTTTTTATGGCTGAATAATATTCCATTGTATATATGTACCACATCTTCTTTATCCATTCATCCATCCGTGGACATTTAGGTTGCTTCCATGTCTTGGTCATTGATAGTGCTGCAATGAACATTGGGGTGCATGACTCTTTTTGAATTATGGTTTTCTCTGGATACACGCCCAGGAGTGGGATTGCTGGGTCATATGGTAGTTCTATCTTTAGTTTTTTAAGGAACCTCCATACTGTTCTCCATAGTGGCTGTATCAATTTACATTCCCACCAACAGTGCAAGAGGGTTCCCTTTTCTCCACACCCTCTCCAGCATTTATTGTTTCTAGATTTTTTGATGATGGCCATTCTGACTGCTGTGAGGTGATACCTCATTGTCCTTTTGATTTGCATTTCTCTGATTTGCACATTTTTGATAGCCCAGAGCCAAGGTAAAGAGAAATTTGTCTTTATGATTGAATTGAAACCAGTATGACTAAACATAGTGAGTGAAGGAGAAAAACATATGATTAGGCGAGAGATAAGCAGAGTCAAACTGCAGAGCTGAGTACGTCTCCTTAAGGATTTATTTTTTTACTTTATTCTAAGTTCATTTTGAATCAACTGAATCGTATAAAGCAAGGAAGCAAGAACCTGTGAGAGTTTGGACCAGGATGGAGGCAGTTGAAATGTAAATTGTTGACAAGTCAAGATATATTTGGTAAAATTGTCAGAATGACACGATTTGGTCAACTGTAGACATTATAAGAGAGTGGAAGAGATACGTGCACCCCCATGTTCATTGCAGCACTATTACAATATCCAAGACATAGAAACTACTTAAGTGTCCATTGACAGATGAATGGATAAAGAAAATGTGGTACATATATACGGATACACACACACACACACACACACACACACACACACAATGGAATATTATTTGTCCATAAAAATAACAAAATACTTCCATTTGCAACAACATGAATGGACCTTAAGGGTATTATGCTAAGTGAAATAAGTGAGACAAAGGCAAATACTGTATGATCTCTCTTATATGTCGAATCTGAAAAACAACAACAACAAAACAAAAAACAACAACAACATAACAAAAAACAACAAGAACAAAAAAGCCCAAGCTCAAAGCTCACAGATAAAGTGAACAAATGGGTGGTTGTCATAGGCAAGGGGTGTGTGTGTGGTGGGGTGCGGGGGAGAAATGGGTGAAGGGGATCAAAAGGTAAAAAGAAAAAGTGGTGAATTAGGAAAAAACTGCTGATTCTCTTTTCATCTTCATCATAATTGATTTTACCTGTGCATCATCTTGGGTCTTGTTTCTTACACATATTTATAATATAGGTTAAAAAAATTACTGGAAATGACTCAAGTCCTTTTGTAAAGGACAATAATGGTTCAATAAACTAGGAAGCAGCCATCCATATGATGGATTACTACAAAGCTATGATAAAAGAATGAGGAATCTTTCTCTGTACCCACATGGAAAGATCCCTAGGACATATTCTTAAGGACAAAAGGCAAGTCACAGAACAGCTTATATAATGTGCTGCCTTTTGTATAAATGAGTAAGAGGGAGGATAAGAACATATATTCACACGTGCTTGCATTTACGTAAACACTGTACAGATATATGAAACACTACTGAATGGTGTTAACAAGGGACTGGGGGCCTAAAGGGGGGACCAGAACTGAGACGGAAGTAATACTTCTCAACGTATATCTTTCAGAATGATTTTGTCCTGTTGTTAATTTACGTTGAGCACCTGATTCATTTGGTAGTGGGGTTGGGGGGATCTATTTTCTCCTTGTTTGGAACCAAGTGGTCAGGACTCAGACTTCTTACCTGGGCCTGCTAGCAATCATCAACCTCAGGACAGTGATAATTTAGGTCAGAGGAGTAGCAAGGCTGTTACTTGACTATCTTCTTAGGGAAGGAGAAACTGATAAAACACGCGGGTCCATGTAATTTGAACGTTATGTGTAAGACTAGGTTAACTCAGCTTCTAAAACTGTTTGACCAGCAGGGATGTGACATGATGGTAATAAAGGGGGTGGAGGGGAGACCAGGGTAGAGAGTGGCCGTCCCTGTCTTCTCCCTTTACAATTTGACTTTATTCTTGGGTTTTCGTAGTGGGCTTTTGTGAAGTGGGGAGATTTAAATCCATCTCTAGGATTTCAACTATCTTAAGGCCGCTTTCAATGTAAGTGCTTTTCTATAAATCGCTCTCGTGGTTCTCCTTCCCGAGACAAGAAAGAAGAGAGAAGGAGAGGAAAAGGGGTACATCGGGGGTTTATCTGGTTTGTGGGGTAAGAGGATTGCCACTAAAATGAATAAAATAAAATTAAGCCAGTTGTCTTAGAGAGAGAGAGAGAGAGAGAGAGAGAGATGCCAGCCGAGAGTCCTGGCTGTTGTTGTATGGGACTGATGGGGCACCACTGCTCATTTATGGAAAAGCTTTGGGAAAGAGCACGATTTCTATCTGGTTAGATTTCTTTATAAATGCAAATAAGAAATTCAAGCGGAGATGTTTAGTAGGCCATTTGATATGCTACCCTGGAGATCGTGAGAGTAAGCGTGTAGATACATTTTGAGGAGAGCCATGAATCCCTAGCAGTGGATGACATATCAAAGGTAGAAGATGTATTATGATAAGAGACAAACCTCCAAGAAACTCCAATATTGAAAGATCAAGGGGGAGATGAGGAACCTGCGGAGAGACACAAGGAATACAGCAAATTGTGGAATTATGACACTCAAGGGAAGAGTGTTCCCAGGAGGAAGGGGTAAGTAGAGGCAGAAGATTATCACACGGTGTTTTTTTTTTTAAAGAGCTATGCATTCAGCTATGATAGAAGCAACTGGGGAATCATTTGACATCCCATATTCCTGTGTGGGAAGTGAGAACAGTTTTTTTTTTTTTTTTCGAATATCCCAAAGAATACTCCTCTTTTCTTATAGGAGGGGAGGCAGTTGTGAAGCAGTGTGTTGAACAGTATCTGGTTTGTTACTGCTGGGCATTTTTGTACTCTCCCTGCTGCTGGGACGTGGGAAGTTATCAGTCGCTGACCTGCTGAGTGGCAATTGTGCCAGTAACTATCAGTATTGTATCGTACGCTTAAAAATCTAGGAGGGTAGATCTCATGTTGTGTTCATACCAACATACAATAAAACAAAATAAAAATAGACTTCGATTATTGCACTGTATCTCATATGCCTTGTTGCCCTAGTCCTTATGTTATAAAGGTGATGCATATTAATGGAAAATTATTAAAGACTATTATGACAGGTAGAACAAGGCACGATTCCTTGATTTATTGGTCAAATTACTTTAAACATTGATGAGTAGAATGGAAATGGATTAATTCTCAGATGGATGGGTTGGTTGGTAAGGGTCCCAAGAGGGGTTAAATTTTAGGAGGAATCTTAAAGAAGATGATAGGTATTCTGTTGTTTATAAAAAAATTTTGTGAGCTAAAAATCCAACTCTTACATATAAATCATGTCAAAAATATTTAACTGTATAATTACTAAGGAATTCACAGATTCAGTGAATTGTCATTAGACACCCTAAAATTAAAATATTTCATGAGTCAGGGATTCAAGAAACCATGTGAGTTCAATTATAGATATTCAAGGTAATTCTTTTAATGTAAATGACTAAAAGCATATAGTCAAGTATTTGTTCCTCCTTTTACATTTTCCCATATTTAGAAAGAAAAGCAGATATCTTAAAAATGTTTATTATTCTCTTCCTTATCAGCACCACCAAATACCCCCAAAATACAAGTGAATCTTTATTAAAAGTATTATATCCCTTATAGATGATTAAAGTAGTAGGTTGCGACTATATTGTATTTTTTTCTGTAAGAGAAGCAACGAATAACCTGTTGTGGAACTTGCCATTACTTTTTCTTAAACAAAGCTGGGATACTGTAATCTGTTTTGCTACCCAAATGCAAAGGTGTTCTCTTGTAGCATGCTTTAGAATTACGGGTTAGAACTGGACATTTTTTACTACCACTAGTTCAACGTTTTCTGAAAAAAAAAGGTAATACATTCAGGAACTGCATTTGAGCTAAATGAGGTTTAAGTGTTATCTGGGTTTTATTCTTATTTCAATAGAGATCTCTAAAATATTCTATTCCATTTTCAGTAGTCAGAGACAGTCCCATGAATTTCCCTAACTCTTGTTTCTCATAATCTAGAATCTGTGCTTCATATTTTATTTTGAAATGCACCCCTTTTTTTCAAATTTAGTAGCACTTGCCCTTGTTCTTTTCAGAGTGATTTTAATTATTTTCCCTGAGAAATTCCTAATTTTGACTAAATTCCATTTTCTTCCTAATGTAGTTATCAATATGAGTTTTAACGCCACCTTGTGATTCAACTAGAGAAATGTGCATCATATGAAAATAAGCCAAGCAAGTCAGAGGGAGTTTGAACAACGGAAGAAAATATTTACATAAATAAAAGGTTCATGATTCTATCACCAACTTAATGTTATATTCATATTTTTTAAGAAAATCAAAACATCCTTATTATTGTAAATAGTCAATCCTTCGTACAGTACACCTCACTCCCTAAAGTATTAATATGTCCAAGGAGGATGTTGTATCAGTTACCAACAATCACAAATAATCCCAATATTGCTCTTGCTTCGCCCAGAGTTAAAAGGTCAGGAACTATAAAAATGCTATCAGATACATTAAAATGGTTATGGAGAATTACTTCGTATTTAGGCAACCTTTATGTCCTATGATAAGTTTAATCTTACAAAACCAATCCCATGAAAACCTACATTGAATTTTAATTGTACTGAGAAAGGTTTGTGACAGAGATGGGCTCCCTGTCCATCTATTTCTTTGACACAGAACCAGACAGCATTTCCCTGCCAACCCCTCAGTTAGACGTGGCCAAGGACTTAGTTAGGTCCTGGACCCAGGGCTGGCCAATGAAATCCACCCATGCCCAGCCCACCCTGTCCTTAACTGCCTCTGCTGGATGGATACAGATGAGCAGGGCAAACTTGAGGGCCCATCTTGGAAACAACAATTCTACAAGATGAAAATAGGGGTCTGGTCCACAAAATCTTCCTTAGGGGCAACTTGCCTTCAGTCAGATTATCTCATTTAGATTTTTCTATTAAAAATACATATACATATGTATTGATAAGCCATTGAAATTTTTGGTTTCATTTGTAAAGTTGTGTTATATTTTTTAAATTATTTTATTATATTATTGTAAGGACATTTAGCATGAGGTCTACTCTCTCATCAGATTTAAGTGTACAGTACAGTAAGCACAATATTGCACAGCAGATTTTTAGAATTTAGTCATCCAATGTGTGGTCCATTTTACATATCAACTTGACACCAGATAGCTGGTGAAGCATCGTTCCTGCTGTGTCTGTGAGGGCAGCGCTGGAAGGGGTTAGCATTGAGTCAGCAGGCTGAGTAAAGTAGATGGTCTTCAGCAATGCAGCAGGGTATCATCCAATCTGCTGAGGGTGAACAGAACAAAAGACAGGAGGAAGGGCAAATTCACTCTGCTTGAACTGAGTCATCCAACTTCTATGCTCAGACATCAGTTCTACTGGTCTCAGGCTTTGGGACTCAAACTGGGACTTAGACACTATTGACCCCCAGATTCTCAGGCCTTCAGACTCAGAATGAATTACACCTCCAGCTTGAAAATGGCAGACTGTGGGACTTCTCGCCCTCCACAACCAGGTGAGCTAATTCCTATAGTAAATCTATAACTCTTTTATCTATCATCTATCAATCATCTATTTTATCTATCTATCCATCTGTTTATCAGTCATCTATCTATTGGGTGGGCCAAAAGGTTTGTTCATGTATTTTTTTAATATTTAAAAATTTTTTAAATTTTATTTATTATTTATTTTTGGCTGCATTGCTGCGCACGGGCTTTCTCTAGTTGTGGCTAGCGGGAGCTACTCCTCGTTGCAGTACACGTGCTTCTCATTGCGGTGGCTTCTCTTGTTGCGGAACACGGGGCTCTAGGTGCGTGGGCATCAGTGGTTGCAGCAGGCGGGCTCAGTAGTTGTGGCTCGTGGGCTCGAGAGTTCAGGCTCAATAGTTGTGGTGCATGGGCTTAGTTGCTCCGTGGCATGTGAGATCTTCCCGGACCAGGGCTCGAACCCATGTCCGCTGCATTGGCAGGCGGATTCTTAACCACTGCGCCACCAGGGAAGCCCCTGTTCGGTTTTCTCCGTAAGGTGGCTCTAGTAGCACTTAGCTGTCTTTAACTTCATTCAAAACAATTTTGTTAGATTGTATGTGACAGCTGTCATATCAGCGTGCATTTAAAAAAAGACATCAAAATTGGTGAATTTTTGTGTAGCCATTTTAATATTGAAGACAGAAGAAAAAAAGCAACATTTTCGGCGTATTATGTTTTATGATTTCAAGAAAGGTAAAAATGCAACTGAAATGCAAAAAATGATTTGCGCAGTGTATGGAGAAAGTGCTGTGACTGATTGAACATGTCAAAAGTGGTTTGCGAAGTTTCATGCTGGAGATTTCTCGCTGGATGATAGTCCACGCTTGGGTAGACCAGTTGAAGTTGATAGCTATCGAATCAAAACAATAATTGAGAACAATCAATGTTATACCAAGCAGGAGATAGCCGACATACTCAAAATATCCAAATCAAGTGTTGAAAATCATTTGCACCAACTTGGTTATGTGAATCACTTTGATGTTTGGGTTTCACATAAGTTAAGCAAAAAAAAACCTTCTTGACCATATTTCCACATGCGATTCTCTACTGAAACGTAACTGAAACATTCTGTTTTTAAAACAAATTGTGACAGGGGATGAAAAGTGGATACTGTACAACAATGTGGAATGGAAGAGATTGTGGGGCTAGTGAAATGAACCACCACATCAAAGGCCGGTCTTCGTCCAAAGAAGGTGATGTTGTGTATATGGTGGGATTGGAAGGAAGTCCTCTATTATGAGCTCCTTCTGTAAAACCAAATGATTCATTCCAACAAGTACTGCTCCCAATTAGACCAACTGAAAGCAGCACTCAATGAAAAGTGTCCAGAATTAGTCAACAGAAACTGCATAATCTTCCATTAGGATACCACAAGACCGCATGTTTCTTTGATGACCAGGCAAAAACTGTTACAGCTTGACTGGGAAGTTCTGATTCATCCGTTGTATTCATCAGGCATTGCATCTTCGGATTTCCTTTTATTTTGGTCTTTACAGAATTCTCTTAATGGAAAAAAATTCAATTCCCTGGAAGACTGTAAAAGGCACCTGGAACAGTTCTTTGCTCAAAAAAATTAAAAGTTTTGGGAAGATGGAATTATGCAGTTGCCTGAAAGATGGCAGAAGGTAGTGGAACAAAAGGGTGAATACGTTGTTCAATAAAGTTCTGGGTGAAAATGAAAAATGTGTCTTTCATTTTTACTTAAAAAACAAAGGCACTTTTTGGCTCACCTAATATTTATGAATCATCTGTCTATCCATCCATCTGTCATAATCATGTGAGCCAGTTCCTATAGTAAATCTGTATCTATATATCTATCGTCTGTCTATTTATTTATCAATCATCTAATTATCCATTGATCTATGAATCATCTGTCTACTCATCTATTTATTATCTATCATCTATATATCTATCATATATCTTTCTATTTATCAATCATCTAATTATCCATCTATCTATGAATCATCTATCTACTCATCTATTTATTATCTATCTCTCTATCGATCATCTATCTTACTATTGATTCTGTTTCCCTGGAGCACTCTTATGCATCTCACATGACTGCAACCACATGCCCCTTGACTAGCAACTCCCCATGTCCTCCTCCCCTCAGCCCCTGGTAAGCACCTTCCTACTCTGTGGGTCCATGAGTTTGGCTAGTTTAGGTACCTCCTGTAAGTAGAATCAGGCAGTATTTGTACTTCTGGGACTGGTTTATTTTGCTTAGCATAATGTAATGTCCTCAGGTACATTCATGTTGTGGCATATTGCATAATTTCCTCCTTTCCTAAGGCTGAATAAAATTCCATTGTATGTATAGACCACATATTCTTTATCCATCTGCCAGTGAATACTTAAGTTGTTTCACCTTTTGGCTGCTGTGAATACTGCACAATGAGCATGGGAGTGCTAATATTTCTCTGAGACCGTGATTTCAATCCTTTTGGATAAGTACCCACAAATGGGATTGCTGGATCATATAGTAGCTGTATTTGTAGTTTTTGAGGAACTTCCGTATTGTTGTCCATAGTGGCTGCACCATTTTGCATTCTTACTAACAGTGAACAAGGATTCCCTTTTCCTCTGCATCCTCATCTACACTTTTTGTCTTTTTTTTTGGTAATAGCCATCTTAGATTTTTTTTTTTTGAAGATGTTGGGAGTAGGCGTTTAGTAATTTATTTATTTATTTTTGCTGTGCTGGGTCTTCGTTTCTGTGCGAGGGCTTTCTCTAGTTGTGGCAAGTGGGGGCCGGTCTTCATCGCGTGGCACGGGCCTCTCACTATCGCGGCCTCTCCCGTTGCAGAGCACAGGCTCCAGACGCGCAGGCTCAGTAGTTGTGGCTCATGGGCCTAGTTGCTCCGTGGCATGTGGGATCTTCCCAGACCAGGGCCCGAACCCATGTCCCCTGCATTAGCAGGCAGACTCTCAACCACTGCACCACCAGGGAAGCCCCATCTTAGATTTTTTAACTTTCCTCATGAGCCTTTGTCTTTTTAAACAACATTATAAGTTTCCTGGATCATAAAACAGAATTTAATGTGATCAAAAACATATAAGTGTTCTAATAATGTAGAAAATATCAAATAAAATGGCTGTATCATATTTTCTATATACTTACTTTCAAATTGGGTTTATCTCAAAATTTGAAAATGTTGTCAAAAAGCAATCAGTTAATTTGCACTTTTATTTGCATATATTTATTTTGTTGGTAAATCCATTAACTCCTCACCTCTGTGGTTACTGACCAATTCTTGAATTTGCTAAAATTATAATGGTGGCGAATTTGACTTCTTAGTTTCCAAGCTTATATTTCCTGTATGTTGGCATTATATAAAAGTAAATAATACTGTTCATAACTCTTTTACAAATTATATGTATATTGTTTTATAAATACCATTGTTATATTCATCATACTGCACAGTATCTAGCCTATAAACTCATGGAAGACAGTTAGGCTTAGTCATCCTTATCACCAGCACCAAGTATAGTTGAATGAATGAATGGATTCCACTACTCAATCATTTTTGGTGAAAAATATGAAATAAGTGTTATACAAGAATTTCTTAAGAGATAGTATTATGCTCTTTTAATCCACATATTTTGTAGTTAACATAGTAAAACATTGAAAAATATTAATATTTAAATTGAAGAACCTGATTTTCCTGATGTGTCAATATTTCTCGGCAGACTACGTTTTATTTATAGATGGCTACTTCTTTATTTTTATGAGCCCATTACATTTTTCTTCCTCCCCTGTGGTCTACGTGGGTTCTTTACTTATTTACCTCTATTAAAGTCATGCCCAGAAACAAGGGCATATACATGATAATGGAAACTCAGAAAGGATTTTGGAATAAATAACTACTGCATATCAACAACATATTGTAATTCTCAATTATTCCTACTTTACTGATATCTGAATCTTTTTGATAGTGTACTCTACCAGGAAAAATTTAATATATGCTGACATAAATGTTTTTGATTTATAAACTATGTAGATGTATTAGCACATTAAAATAACACAATGCTAAGTACCTCAAAATATAAGTTCAAATGAAATAAGATGTTTCCTGATATTTTTGTTGTGTGCTCACAAGTGGACATTTTTTGGGCACTTTCTGCAGTGTGCAAACCTCACTTTAAATCTTACTACCCAACTGACTTCTATTAGTTTTGCTTTTAGGTGAGAGAGAGAGATGGAGAGATAGATTAAGAGGAGTATCTCTACTGAAAATCAGTCTCTCAAAGCATTCGATAACTTTTATTTTGTTAGACAAACTTTTGGCCCTATAATTCTGCAGACTAGATAAGAGTTATTATTAGTAAAGAAATGAGAATGTATCAAATATACTATGTTTATATTATTCCATTTTGTCGTGTTGAGTTTTGGACTTTTATGTACTGCTTATTCATTAATTCTATTATGTTTTAATGACATCAAATGCACTCAGTCAGGACCCATTCCAGCCTCCTGCAATGGCTGCCATAAAAAAGTGCATTAAGAAATAAATTAGTGTGTCTGTGTGCACCGTCTTCAGGATTCATTAGGGCATCTGGTTGTTAAAATACAGAGAAACCATTTAATTATGTGATATGCTAGTAGCCTGATGTTAGCCCACAATCAGATAGCTCTATAATGATTTACCAGCCCATCTAACTAAAGCCAGGAACCATCATCTGAGAATCCCCGAAGGACTTATGTGCAGGAAGACCTCACTTATCTGGAGACTGACTTTCTGGCAATATGCTTCATCAGAGTGCATAGGACTGACATATAACATTGATAACAATGTCAGGAAGAGAAACAAATGAGAAGCAAAGAAAAACAGCAAACCCTAGGAACTCCAAGGAAAGGAGTCCAAAAGAATGGAAAAGCGGTTCAGAGCCAGGGCAGTTAGCAACAAGAACCATGAGAGAAGAATAGAGAAAGGCCAAGTGAGGATAAAGAAGATAAATGTCTCCACAGTACTGTGACACTGGCAACTCTCTAACCATCTATCCCTCCCAAAGCCTTTGCTATACAGTCCCCCAAAGTACATTAGTGGTAGAAGGACCATGCATTATGCTTTCTCCTGGGACATTTGAGAGAAAAACCTAAGCTATTCAATAATGATGAATAAATATTTAATAATTTTAACACTTCCTTTCTGCAACATAGGATTCTAATGCATGAATGCATGCATGTGTAACACAATAATTCCCCTCCATACCCCTATGAAATAGGAACTACCATGATCGCCACTCTAATGATGAAGAAAGGGATACACAGAGAGGTTAAAATACCTGACCCATAGACACTCAGATAAAAAAACGGCACAGTAAATTTGAAGCTGACAGATAAACTATGGAGAACATTGGTCCAAAAAATATTGGGTCAACTTCAGTCGTGTGCTAGGCACTATTCTACACATTCTGGATATACAAGTGAACAACACAGAAGATCCCTGCCAAGGTGAAGTTCCCTACACGGCCTCAACAGCGTAGGAGTCATTACTGTATTCTAGAATGACAGTGATAGTCTCATTAAATATTAGCACCTAGCAGAAATTTGCAAAAAACCATCTTTGTTCCTAATTCAACAACATATTTGTACAATATTTTGCAGAGAGAAATATTACACTAACGTGACAAAGATTAAAAAAATGAGAAAAGTCCTAATATCTCACAAAAATTTTCCTTTTATTTAAAGAAGTAACATTTCAGATCATCTTCTTGAACTAGATAACATTCACCCTTAGGTCCTATAGTATCAACATCTCCTGTCTTAGAGTGAGCAAAATACCAACCTGACTTTCAAAATTCTGACCCTGAGGATTGCAGTTTTAGTTGATTTCAGCTGTACTTTATTAAGGAAAGAAACTTCAAAGTTCATTTTATTAAACAGCATTCAGATGCAGTAAAATGTTAGACTTGAGTTAACAGGAAAACCTAATCATCTGGGAAAGGTCATTCTCCAGTGATATTAAGAGAAACCAGAAACAAGGCCCATTTCCTGAGAAAGGCAGGCATTTTTCTTGACCTCACATATTCACATTGAAGGAATAAGAAAATTAATCTTTGGAATTAAAATCTCCTCTGACACGTCGATCTTAAATAACTGTTCTTAATAGATCTGCACGTTAGAACTGCACTTTGTATCTCCCCATTTGTTGCTTTCTTTTTAAGCTTTTTACCTTAACCATTATTCACCAGGGACAGGTGTCTCCTTAATTTGACATGTGCTGTTTCTTCAAATTCTTCTTCAAACCTGCAGTTGGGAGAAATGTTGACAATAATACTCATTATTGAACTAACTGAAGCTCGCTAAGAGGTTTGCTCTTCTAAGTGAGCTTCACTTCCTTGTGTTTTATGCAATAGTGTTAAACGAAGTTGTCATTTTCAATGTATAACCTCATTTATTATGAAAAATAATAAATAGGTAGTTGGAGAAGTAATCATTAAGTAATGGGTATTTTGCTTTTATCCCTTCTTTTAAAAAACATTTCACAAACATAACTTGGCAGTAACACAGACATGCAGCAAATTTTGCAGCATGAAAGTAATTTTAAAATAGTTGAGGCAAGTAAGCAATAGATGAAATGAGCTTTGGAACAGTTGTCCAGTTGACAGTGAGATTATCATAGTGCCAAAGAGCTTGTAGTCAAGTTCTCCAAGAAGTGAAATATCTTGTTTTGTTTCAAAGTATATTATTGCATTAATACCAGGAAGAGCACTAACGATTTTACAGTAGGTAACAACAAAAAAGCAGTTCATGCTGATGTTAGGAGCACACTTTACTGTAGCTAAGAAATACATAGGTAGCTCCATCCCTATCTTCTCGCTTCCATGCACAGATAACACAACTATGATAAAGAAACAACGACCAATGACTCAGAGAAATAAAGAAGTGACAGTGATACAGAAAACCATAAACCCTTTGCATTAAGCAGAAATATTTGCACAGATTTTAATAGCTTCCAAAGAGTTACCAATTTCCAACACTTAAATAATTCAACCAAGTGATAAAAGTCAGAACACAATCCAGGTGTTCTAACTCCCGGCCCAATGTTCTAGTTCTTTCCTTTCAGGCACACACTGAATCCAATGAGCCCTCTGTGTCTGAGAATTCTATTGGAGAATTATGAATGCCGAACATCTAACATTTATGAACAGAGACGGCCCTGTGAAAGTTTACAGTCAATTTAAAAATCAAGTAACATGGCTGACACAGAACACACATCCAACAACAAAACCCAGTCTAGACAAACGTGTGTCTTCATGGTTCAGCTATAAGTTCTTTCAATTAAGTCCAACGATTTTGCTGCCTTATTCTTCCTTACAGTTTTCCCTTCCATCGCTGTCAAAGTTTTGTACCCCATCCCCTTCCCTAGAACAACTCACCATGTTCTCTTGATTCTATTCCCTCTGAAGTACGGCTGGATTTTGAACATTAATTATCCACCTGTCTTTTTTTTAATGCTTCTATTTTAACGAGTAATTGTATTAGTTTGCTAGGACTGCCATAACAAAGTACCACAACATGAGGTCATACTGAAGTATGACCCTAGTCCAGTATTAATGGTGTTCTTGCAACAAAAGAGGAAATTGGGACACAGACACATATACATCTACAACAACCCTATTCCCAAATAAGGTCACAATCTGAGGCCCTGGGGTTAAGACTAATATATGAATTTTGGAGGAACACAATTCAACCCAAACAGTAATATATACTTAAGACAAAATTCAAACCATTAACAATAGTATTCAGTGATGAAGAAGTCTTTCTCTCCCCAAATCTTGACCAAGTTGTTCCTCTTCCAGAGAATACCGGTAAAAGTTTCTTTCTTATCCTTCCAAAGATAGTCTACATAAAAATAAGTATGGTTACATAAATATTTATGATTTTTCACACATGTGCTGGCTTGATGGAAAGTCACTGTTCTTCAATCTTCTCATTTCAAGTAATTAAGATTTTTAGAGGAGGAGAATAACAAATGCAACTTCGTGGAAAGTGAAAACATTAAAAATCACTCCCATCGTCACACCTAAGGCTATAACCTCCTCCATCAATACATTGCCATCTGCGTTGTGTACGCCGTGCTGGCCATGGAGTAATAATACATCATTGCGTATGTAACAAATGTCTTATTCTTCTTTCCTTAACCTGCTCTAACTATCAGCAGTCTGGACCAAGAGTTGCATGTGGAAGGCTCAGTATTTCATTCCCAGTGTGAGACCCTCCAGGTCTGTCTCTCTCTTCAGTAACTGCCAACAGTGCCTGTGATGAGAGCAGCATTGGATGAGGACTAATAATGCACCAGACATGAAGTCTGAACAAAGAGTAAACGATTGCTGCATGTTGCTGCAAATGGCATTATTTCCTTCTTTTTCATGGCTGAGTAATAATCCATTGTATATATATACTGTATCTTCTTTTTCTAGTATATTCTTTTTTATGCAGTCAATATCTATTTAGTGAGTACTACATACATTCTATGATTCCAGTTTATCTCCTTCTTTCGGCTTACTAGTTCCAACTCTATTTTATTTCTCTTGTGCCTGCTTTAGGATTTATAGTATCCTATAGTATAGTATCTTTCAAGTACTATTATTCTGCCTTACATAAAAGAACCTTACAATATTATATTTCTGTTTCTTCCATTTAAACCTTTTGATGTTATTGTCATGTTTTACATGTAATTACTTTTAACTTTGTTATATATGCCACAATACATTATTACTTTTTTACACCATCAGTTATTTTTAACTATTAAAAATATTTCATTTTTACTATTTCCCATCCTCTTCATCCCAGTGAGCTGATCTAGCTTTCCTTTAGGTATCATTTCCTTTTTATCTGAAGAACTTGTATTTCTCATACTGCAGGACTGATTACAATCATTTCTTTCAAATTTTACATTGAAAGAATTTTAATTTTGCCTTTATGTTTGAAAGGTATTTCCAGTGCATATGGGATTGTAGGCTGACAGTTTTTCTCTCATAACTTTAGAAGAGTTGCTTCATGCATGGATTACGGTAAGAAGTCAGCGTTAGGATTTACTGTGTTCTTTTATACTTCACGTGCATTTTCTATGACCTTGTTTATGATTTATTGCTGTTTTTGAGGAAGTTGATTATACTGTGCATTTTTATAGTTTTCTTCATGTTTCTTGTTTTGGGTTTCATTGAACTTCTTTCATCAAATGTGATACATTTTTGCTATTATTTTTCAAAAATACCTTTATCTACCAAGTTCCCTATTTTTCTTTGGAGACAAATTTCTCATATTTTAGGCCACTTGAGGCTGTTCCACAGCTCACTTATGCTTTAATTTTATTTCATTTTTCTCATTGTGTTTCATTTTGTGTAGTTTCTATTTTGATGCCTTCAAATTTTTACATTTTTACTCTTGTCTATGTATTATTTGACATTAATCCCATCTAATATATAGTTTTACTCTCAGACACTGTGATTTTCATTTCTAGGAAGTTGATTTGGCTCCTAAAGGAAAAAAAAATCTTCCATTTTGATATTCACCAAACTCTTGCCAGGACCCTCTCAGTCCTCTCCTAGCTGGGCCTCCACCTTGGCAGATAAAACTGCAGCCCCTCAGCCCCAGTGACCTGTCCATCTCTCCCTGTCCACCACACACATACACACGCTGGAAGACGTGAACAAACACTGACATGGTTTCTAACAGCTCAAGGCTGTGTTCCTAAGATGATCCTTCTCCTTATAAAGTGCCTGCCTGAGAAAACTCACAGCTGCCAACTTAATGGATGCTCCAGCCAACACCTGCAGGGAGGGCCCCTCTCCCAGCCTCTGTGGGTGGGGAGGGGCCTGATTTTGATCAACTCTGGACTGCAACCCAGATGGGCTTCTCGTGGACCTGACTCTGTTCAAACCCCAGCAGTTCCCACTCCCTGCTCCCTCACTCTCCCTTTAAAACATCCAGTCTCTTCTGTACAAATCCAGGCTGCCTTCAGTTCGTGCTGGACCCTCTTACCTAGTGCACCAAATATTCTAATTAAAATCTGTCCTGACCATTTTAGTGTCCGGCTTTGTTTATCGTTGGTGCTGTGTCCAGTCTCCTCCAGCTTCATGAACATGTGGAATACAGTTAAAATAACTGTTTAATTGTCCTCTTCTGATAATTCTTGTTTCTTATTTACTGTGTGGGCCAGGACAGTCTTTAAGAAAAGGCTACCTTTTTGCACCACAGCTTAGCAATGACTTTCTGCTTAATTGATGCTCCTCAAATGACAGGTGTTTCCTCTACAGCTGATGGAAATGCAAACTATTCCCAGCTGGGCTTGAGCTCAGAAACTCTTTGCCTCCGGTATTTTTCTTCCAGGTGGGGCTCTCCCCAGTCTTGTTTGGTTTCATCTCGTAGATGCACCGCTTCCTTATTTGTCTGGAGATGCAGGGAGAGCTACCAGCAGAGCTACAGAGCTCTCCCGGCCGCAGCTTTCTCCTGTCCAGCAGTCTGCCTGGTGCACCCTGGCCACCCTGGCACCCTTGTATCTACTCTGTTCCTCAACTCTGTAAGAACACCAGGCTCACCCCCGGGCATACCCTTTCTGGGGCACCGCAGATACTCCAAGAGGTAAGGTGGGCAATTACAAGCTTCCTATCCTGTGTTTCCTCTATTTTCTCTGTTTCGCTGTGTTTTTTCTGACTCTGGTAAACTGTTGCTTGATCAATTTTGTCTGGTTCTTTTTTATAGGCTAGAGGGTAAATATGGTACTTATTTTAACATATTTGGAAAAGTGCCTGCTTTCTCAGGCAGGCACTTTTTTTTTTTTTTTCTTTTTACGGTACGCAGGCCTCTCACTGTTGTGGCCTCTCCCGTTGCGGAGCACAGGCTCCGGACGCGCAGGCTCAGCAGCCATGGCTCACGGGCCTAGCCGCTCCACGGCATGTGGGATCTTCCCGAACCAGGGCCCGAACCCATGTCCCCTGCATCGGCAGGCGGACTCTCAACCACTGCGCCACCAGGGAAGCCCTCAGGCAGGTACTTTTTAAGGAAAAGGATCATCCTAGGAACGCAGCCTTGAGCTGTTAGAAACCATGTCAGTGTTTGTTCACATCTTCCAGTGTGGGTGGCAGGGAAGCAAAAGTACTCCTCCTCCCACGCACACAATTTCAATCAAAATTGAAGCTCGGTGTCTCCCTTCCTTATATCCCCAGCCCCCAAAGTAATATTTGACATACAGTGGGCCCTCTACATGCTTTCTGAATCAATCAATAAATGAATCAGAGAATGAATGCCCCATAGAGAGAAAGATGGGATCCTGTTTCTTTCAAGGTTGTACGAAGGTAAATGTGCTCGCCTGCTGAAACCTTCAGTCTCCAAAGATGCTCACATCTTCAGACACACACACGAGTAGAAAGTCTTTCTAATTTACACACATTGCTTTTTCCTTTACTGGAGAAGGGTTTGTGAACCTCCATTGCGTTCACCTCTCTCATAATTCATACACCCTACAGTAGACTGGATTCTGCCCCCGTCATTCGGCGGATTTTGTTC